>NW_027140596.1:0-328603 GCF_036365525.1 Heterodontus francisci | reverse complement strand
TCTTTGTTACTTGGTGTCAGTGTATGACTTTGTTACTTGGTGTAAGTGTGTGCCTGTGTAACTGGGTATCAGTGTATGTCTTTGTTACTGGGTGTCAGTGTATTTCTTTGTTACTGGGTGTCAGTGTATGTCTTTGTGACTTGGTGTCAGTGTATGTCTTTGTTACTTGGTGCAAGTTTGTGTCTTTGTTACTTGGTGTCAGTGGATGTCTGTGTTACTTTGTGTAAGTGTATGTCTTTGTTACTTGGTGACAGTGTGTGTCTGTGTTACTGGGTATCAAAGTATGTCTTTGTTCCTAGGTGTCAGTGTATGTCTTTGTGAGTTGGTGTCAGTGTATGTCTTTGTTACTCGTTGTCAGAGTATGTCTTTTTTATTTGGTGTCAGTGTATGTCTTTGTTACTGGGTGTCATTGTATGTCTTTGTTACTTGGTGTAAGTGTGTGTCTGTGTTACTTGGTATCAGTGCATGTCTTTGTTACTTGGTGTCAGTGCATGTCTTTGTTACGTGGTGCAAGTGTATATCTTTGTTGCTTGGTGTCAGTGTATGACTTTGTTACTTGGTGTCCGTGTATGTCTTTGTTACTAGGTGTCAGTGTATTTCTTTGTAACTGGGTGTCAGTGTATGTCTTTGTGACTTGGTGTCAGTGTATGTCTTTGTTACTTGGTGTCGGGGTATGTCTTTGTTACTTGGGGTAAGAGTATGTCTTTGTTACTTGGTGTAAGTGTATGTCTTTGTTACTTGTTGTAAGTGTGTGTCTGTGTTACTGGGTATCAGTGGATGTCTTTGTTACTTGGTGTCAGTGCATGTCTTTGTTACTTGGTGTAAGTGTATACCTGAGTTACTTGGTGTCAGTGTATGACTTTGTTACTTGGTGTCAGTGTATGTCTTTGTTACTAGGTGTCAGTGTATTTCTTTGTTACTGGGTGTCAGTGTATGTCTTTGTTACTTGGTGTCAGTGTATGTCTTTGTTACTTGGGGTAAGTGCATGTCTTTGTTACTTGGTGTCAGTGTATGTCTTTGTTACTTGTTGTAAGTGTGTGTCTGTTACTGGGTATCAGTGTATGTCTTTGTTACTTGGTGTCAGTGTATGTCTTTGTTACTTGGCGTAAGTGTGTGTCTGTGTTACTTGGTGTAAGTGTATGTATTTGTCACTTGGTGTCAGTGTATGTCTTTGTTACTTGGTGTATGTGTGTGTCTGTGTTACTGGGTATCACTGACTGTCTTTGTTCCTTGCTGTCGGTGTATGTCTTTGTGACAGGGTGTCAGTGTTTGTCTTTGTTACTTGGTGTCAGTGTATGACTTTGTTACTTGGTGTAAGAGTGTGTCTGTGTTACTGGGTATCAGTGTATGTCTTTGTTACTTGGTGTAAGTGTGTGTCTGTGTTACTGGGTATCAGTGGATGTCTTTGTTACTGGGTGTCAGTGCATGTCTTTGTTACTTGGTGTAAGTGTATGTCTTTGTTACTGGGTATCAGTGTATGTCTTTGTTACTTGTTGTCAGTTTATGTCTGTGTTAAAAGGTGTCAGTGTATTTCTTTGTTACTGTGTGTCAGTGTATGTCTTTGTGTCTTGGTGTCAGTGTATGTCTTTGTTCCTTGCTGTCGGTGTATGTCTTTGTGACAGGGTGTCAGTGTTTGTCTTTGTTACTTGGTGTCAGTGTATGACTTTGCTACTTGGTGTAAGAGTGTGTCTGTGTTACTGGGTATCAGTGTATGTCTGTGTTACTTGGTGTAAGTGTGTGTCTGTGTTACTGGGTATCAGTGGATGTCTTTGTTACTGGGTGTCAGTGCATGTCTTTGTTACTTGGTGTAAGTGTATGTCTTTGTTACTGGGTATCAGTGTATGTCTTTGTTACTTGTTGTCAGTGTATGTCTGTGTTACTAGGTGTCAGTGTATTTCTTTGTTACTGTGTGTCAGTGTATGTCTTTGTGTCTTGGTGTCAGTGTATGTCTTTGTTCCTTGGTGTCAGTGTATGTCTTTGTGACTTGGTGTCAGTGTATGTCTTTGTTACTTGGTGTCAGTGTATGACTTTGTTACTTGGTGTCAGTGTTAGTCTTTGTTACTTTGTGTAAGTGTGTGTCTGTGTTGCTGGGTATCAGTGTGTGTCTTTGTTACTTGGTGTCAGTGTATTTCTTTGTTACTGGGTGTCAGTGCATGTCTTTCTGACTTGGTGTCAGTGTATGTCTTTGTTACTTGGTGTAAGTGTATGTCTTTGTTACTTGGTGTAAGAGTGTGTCTGTGTTACTGGGTATCAGTGTATGTCTTTGTTACTTGGTGTAAGTGTGTGTCTGTGTTACTGGGTATCAGTGGATGTCTTTGTTACTTGGTGTCAGTGCATGTCTTTGTTACTTGGTGTAAGTGTATGTCTTTGTTACTGGGTATCAGTGTATGTCTTTGTTACTTGTTGTCAGTGTATGTCTTTGTTACTTGGTTTAAGTGTGTGTCTGTGTTACTGTGGATCAGTGTATGTCTTTGTTACTTGGTGTCAGTGCATGTCTTTGTTACTTGGTGTAAGTGTATATCTTTGTTACTTGGTGTCAGTGTATGACTTTGTTACTTGATGTCAGTGTATGTCTTTGTTACTAGTTGTCAGTGTATTTCTTTGTTACTGTGTGTCAGTGTATGTCTTTGTGTCTTGGTGTCAGTGTATGTCTTTGTTACTTGGTGTCAGGGTATGTCTTTGTTACTTGGGGTAAGTGTATGTCTTTGTTACTTGGTGTCAGTGTATGTCTTTGTTACTTGATGTAAGTGTGTGTCTGTGTTACTTGGTGTAATTGTATGTCTTTGTTACTTGGTGTCAGTGTATGTCTGTGTTACTTGGTGTATGTGTGTGTCTGTGTTACTGGGTATCACTGTATGTCTTTGTTCCTTGGTGTCAGTGTATGTCTTTGTGACTTGGGGTCAGTGTATGTCTTTGTTACTTGGTGTCAGTGTATGTCTTTGTTACTTGGTGTAAGTGTGTGTCCGTGTTACTGGGTATCAGTGTATGTCTTTGTTACTTGGTGTAAGTGTATGTCTTTGTTACTTGGTGTCAGTGTATGTCTTTGTTACTCGGTGTCAGTGTATGTCTTTGTTACTTGGTGTAAGTGTATGACTTTGTTACTTGGTGTCAGTGTATGTCTTTGTTACTTGGTGTAAGTGTGTGTCCGTGTTACTGGGTATCAGTGTATGTCTTTGTTACTTGGTGTAAGTGTATGTCTTTGTTACTTGGTGTCAGTGTATGACTTTGTTACTTGGTGTAAGTGTGTGCCTGTGTAACTGGGTATCAGTGTATGTCTTTGTTACTGGGTGTCAGTGTATTTCTTTGTTACTGGGTGTCAGTGTATGTCTTTGTGACTTGGTGTCAGTGTATGTCTTTGTTACTTGGTGCAAGTTTGTGTCTTTGTTACTTGGTGTCAGTGGATGTCTGTGTTACTTTGTGTAAGTGTATGTCTTTGTTACTTGGTGACAGTGTGTGTCTGTGTTACTGGGTATCAAAGTATGTCTTTGTTCCTAGGTGTCAGTGTATGTCTTTGTGAGTTGGTGTCAGTGTATGTCTTTGTTACTCGTTGTCAGAGTATGTCTTTTTTATTTGGTGTCAGTGTATGTCTTTGTTACTGGGTGTCATTGTATGTCTTTGTTACTTGGTGTAAGTGTGTGTCTGTGTTACTTGGTATCAGTGCATGTCTTTGTTACTTGGTGTCAGTGCATGTCTTTGTTACGTGGTGCAAGTGTATATCTTTGTTGCTTGGTGTCAGTGTATGACTTTGTTACTTGGTGTCAGTGTATGTCTTTGTTACTAGGTGTCAGTGTATTTCTTTGTAACTGGGTGTCAGTGTATGTCTTTGTGACTTGGTGTCAGTGTATGTCTTTGTTACTTGGTGTCGGGGTATGTCTTTGTTACTTGGGGTAAGAGTATGTCTTTGTTACTTGGTGTAAGTGTATGTCTTTGTTACTTGTTGTAAGTGTGTGTCTGTGTTACTGGGTATCAGTGGATGTCTTTGTTACTTGGTGTCAGTGCATGTCTTTGTTACTTGGTGTAAGTGTATACCTGAGTTACTTGGTGTCAGTGTATGACTTTGTTACTTGGTGTCAGTGTATGTCTTTGTTACTAGGTGTCAGTGTATTTCTTTGTTACTGGGTGTCAGTGTATGTCTTTGTTACTTGGTGTCAGTGTATGTCTTTGTTACTTGGGGTAAGTGCATGTCTTTGTTACTTGGTGTCAGTGTATGTCTTTGTTACTTGTTGTAAGTGTGTGTCTGTTACTGGGTATCAGTGTATGTCTTTGTTACTTGGTGTCAGTGTATGTCTTTGTTACTTGGCGTAAGTGTGTGTCTGTGTTACTTGGTGTAAGTGTATGTATTTGTCACTTGGTGTCAGTGTATGTCTTTGTTACTTGGTGTATGTGTGTGTCTGTGTTACTGGGTATCACTGACTGTCTTTGTTCCTTGCTGTCGGTGTATGTCTTTGTGACAGGGTGTCAGTGTTTGTCTTTGTTACTTGGTGTCAGTGTATGACTTTGTTACTTGGTGTAAGAGTGTGTCTGTGTTACTGGGTATCAGTGTATGTCTTTGTTACTTGGTGTAAGTGTGTGTCTGTGTTACTGGGTATCAGTGGATGTCTTTGTTACTGGGTGTCAGTGCATGTCTTTGTTACTTGGTGTAAGTGTATGTCTTTGTTACTGGGTATCAGTGTATGTCTTTGTTACTTGTTGTCAGTTTATGTCTGTGTTAAAAGGTGTCAGTGTATTTCTTTGTTACTGTGTGTCAGTGTATGTCTTTGTGTCTTGGTGTCAGTGTATGTCTTTGTTCCTTGGTGTCAGTGTATGTCTTTGTGACTTGGTGTCAGTGTATGTCTTTGTTACTTGGTGTCAGTGTATGACTTTGTTACTTGGTGTCAGTGTATGTCTTTGTTACTTGGTGTAAGTGTGTGTCTGTGTTGCTGGGTATCAGTGTATGTCTTTGTTACTTGGTGTCAGTGTATGTCTTTGTTACTTGGTGTCAGTGTATTTCTTTGTTACTGGGTTTCAGTGCATGTGTTTGTGACTTGGTGTCAGTGTATGTCTTTGTTACTTGGTGTAAGTGTATGTCTTTGTTACTTGGTGTAAGAGTGTGTCTGTGTTACTGGGTATCAGTGTATGTCTTTGTTACTTGGTGTAAGTGTGTGTCTGTGTTACTGGGTATCAGTGGATGACTTTGTTACTTGGTGTCAGTGCATGTCTTTGTTACTTGGTGTAAGTGTATGTCTTTGTTACTGGGTATCAGTGTATGTCTTTGTTACTTGTTGTCAGTGTATGTCTTTGTTACTTGGTGTAAGTGTGTGTCTGAGTTACTGTGGATCAGTGTATGTCTTTGTTACTTGGTGTCAGTGCATGTCTTTGTTACTTGGTGTAAGTGTATATCTTTGTTACTTGGTGTCAGTGTATGACTATGTTACTTGATGTCAGTGTATGTCTTTGTTACTTGGTGTCAGGGTATGTCTTTGTTACTTGGGGTAAGTGTATGTCTTTGTTACTTGGTGTCAGGGTATGTCTTTGTTACTTGTTGTAAGTGTGTGTCTGTGTTACTGGGTATCAGTGTTTGTCTTTGTTACTTGGTGTCAGTGTATGTCTTTGTGACTTGGTGTCAGTGTATGTCTTTGTTACTTGGTGTCAGTGTATGACTTTGTTACTTGGTGTCAGTGTATGTCTTTGTTACTTGGTGTAAGTGTGTGTCTGTGTTACTGGGTATCAGTGTATGTCTTTGTTACTTGGTGTAAGTGTATGTCTTTGTTACTCGGTGTCAGTGTATGTCTTTGTTACTTGGCGTAAGTGTATGTCTTTGTTACTTGGTGTCAGTGTATGTCTTTGTTACTTGGTGTAAGTGTGTGTCTGTGTTACTTGGTATCAGTGGATGTCATTGTAACTTGGTGTCTGTGCATGTCTTTGTTACTTGGTGTAAGTGTATGTCTTTGTGACTTGGTGTCAGTGTATGTCTTTGATACTTGGTGTAAGTGTGTGCCAGTGTGACGGGGTATCAGTGTATGTCTTTGTTACTTGGTGTCAGTGTATTTCTTTGTTACTGGGTGTCAGTGTATGTCTTTGTGACTTGGTGTCAGTGTATGTCTTTGTTACTTGGTGCAAGTTTGTGTCTTTGTTACTTGGTGTCAGTGGATGTCTGTGTTACTTTGTGTAAGTGTATGTCTTTGTTACTTGGTGTCAGTGTGTGTCTGTGTTACTGGGTATCAAAGTATGTCTTTGTTCCTAGGTGTCAGTGTATGTCTTTGTGAGTTGGTGTCAGTGTATGTCTTTGTTACTCGTTGTCAGAGTATGTCTTTGTTATTTGGTGTCAGTGTATGTCTTTGTTACTGGGTGTCATTGTCTGTCTTTGTTACTTGGTGTCAGTGTATGACTTTGTTACTTGGTGTAAGTGTGTGTCTGTGTTACTGTGGATCAGTGTATATCTTTGTTACTTGGTGTAAGTGTGTGTCTGTGTTACTTGGTATCAGTGGATGTCTTTGTTACTTGGTGTCAGTGCATGTCTTTGTTACGTGGTGTAAGTGTATATCTTTGTTGCTTGGTGTCAGTGTATGACATTGTTACTTGGTGTCAGTGTATGTCTTTGTTACTAGGTGTCAGTGTATTTCTTTGTAACTGGGTGTCAGTGTATGTCTTAGTGACTTGGTGTCAGTGTATGTCTTTGTTACTTGGTGTCGGGGTATGTCTTTGTTACTTGGGGTAAGTGTATGTCTTTGTTACTTGGTGTAAGTCTATGTCTTTGTTACTTGTTGTAAGTGTGTGTCTGAGTTACTGGGTATCAGTGTATGTCTTTCCAACTTGGTGTCAGTGTATGTCTTTGTTACTTGGTGTCGGGGTATGTCTTTGTTACTTGGGGTAAGAGTATGTCTTTGTTACTTGGTGTAAGTGTATGTCTTTGTTACTTGTTGTAAGTGTGTGTCTGTGTTACTGGGTATCAGTGGATGTCTTTGTTACTTGGTGTCAGTGCATGTCTTTGTTACTTGGTGTAAGTGTATACCTGAGTTACTTGGTGTCAGTGTATGACTTTGTTACTTGGTGTCAGTGTATGTCTTTGTTACTAGGTGTCAGTGTATTTCTTTGTTACTGGGTGTCAGTGTATGTCTTTGTTACTTGGTGTCAGTGTATGTCTTTGTTACATGGGGTAAGTGCATGTCTTTGTTACTTGGTGTCAGTGTATGTCTTTGTTACTTGTTGTAAGTGTGTGTCTGTGTTACTGGGTATCAGTGTATGTCTTTGTTACTTGGTGTCAGTGTATGTCTTTGTTACTTGGCGTAAGTGTGTGTCTGTGTTACTTGGTGTAAGTGTATGTATTTGTCACTTGGTGTCAGTGTATGTCTTTGTTACTTGGTGTATGTGTGTGTCTGTGTTACTGGGTATCACTGACTGTCTTTGTTCCTTGCTGTCGGTGTATGTCTTTGTGACAGGGTGTCAGTGTTTGTCTTTGTTACTTGGTGTCAGTGTATGACTTTGTTACTTGGTGTAAGAGTGTGTCTGTGTTACTGGGTATCAGTGTATGTCTTTGTTACTTGGTGTAAGTGTGTGTCTGTGTTACTGGGTATCAGTGGATGTCTTTGTTACTGGGTGTCAGTGCATGTCTTTGTTACTTGGTGTAAGTGTATGTCTTTGTTACTGGGTATCAGTGTATGTCTTTGTTACTTGTTGTCAGTGTATGTCTGTGTTAAAAGGTGTCAGTGTATTTCTTTGTTACTGTGTGTCAGTGTATGTCTTTGTGTCTTGGTGTCAGTGTATGTCTTTGTTCCTTGGTGTCAGTGTATGTCTTTGTGACTTGGTGTCAGTGTATGTCTTTGTTACTTGGTGTCAGTGTATGACTTTGTTAATTGGTGTCAGTGTATGTCTTTGTTACTTGGTGTAAGTGTGTGTCTGTGTTGCTGGGTATCAGTGTATGTCTTTGTTACTTGGTGTCAGTGTATGTCTTTGTTACTTGGTGTCAGTGTATTTCTTTGTTACTGGGTGTCAGTGCATGTGTTTGTGACTTGGTGTCAGTGTATGTCTTTGTTACTTGGTGTAAGTGTATGTCTTTGTTACTTGGTGTAAGAGTGTGTCTGTGTTACTGGGTATCAGTGTATGTCTTTGTTACTTGGTGTAAGTGTGTGTCTGTGTTACTGGGTATCAGTGGATGACTTTGTTACTTGGTGTCAGTGCATGTCTTTGTTACTTGGTGTAAGTGTATGTCTTTGTTACTGGGTATCAGTGTAAGTCTTTGTTACTTGTTGTCAGTGTATGTCTTTGTTACTTGGTGTAAGTGTGTGTCTGTGTTACTGTGGATCAGTGTATGTCTTTGTTACTTGGTGTCAGTGCATGTCTTTGTTACTTGGTGTAAGTGTATATCTTTGTTACTTGGTGTCAGTGTATGACTTTGTTACTTGATGTCCGTGTATGTCTTTGTTACTTGGTGTCAGGGTATGTCTTTGTTACTTGGGGTAAGTGTATGTCTTTGTTACTTGGTGTCAGGGTATGTCTTTGTTACTTGTTGTAAGTGTGTGTCTGTGTTACTGGGTATCAGTGTTTGTCTTTGTTACTTGGTGTCAGTGTATTTCTTTGTGACTTGGTGTCAGTGTATGTCTTTGTTACTTGGTGTCAGTGTATGACTTTGTTACTTGGTGTCAGTGTATGTCTTTGTTACTTGGTGTAAGTGTGTGTCTGAGTTACTGGGTATCAGTGTATGTCTTTGTTACTTGGTGTAAGTGTATGTCTTTGTTACTCGGTGTCAGTGTATGTCTTTGTTACTTGGTGTAAGTGTATGTCTTTGTTACTTGGTGTCAGTGTATGTCTTTGTTACTTGGTGTAAGTGTGTGTCTGTGATACTGGGTATCAGTGTATGTCTTTGTTACTTGGTGTAAGTGTGTGTCTGTGTTACTTGGTATCAGTGGATGTCATTGTAACTTGGTGTCTGTGCATGTCTTTGTTACTTGGTGTAAGTGTATGTCTTTGTGACTTGGTGTCAGTGTATGTCTTTGATACTTGGTGTAAGTGTGTGCCTGTGTTACGGGGTATCAGTGTATGTCTTTGTTACTTGGTGTCAGTGTATTTCTTTGTTACTGGGTGTCAGTGTATGTCTTTGTGACTTGGTGTCAGTGTATGTCTTTGTTACTTGGTGCAAGTTTGTGTCTTTGTTACTTGGTGTCAGTGGATGTCTGTGTTACTTTGTGTAAGTGTATGTCTTTGTTACTTGGTGTCAGTGTGTGTCTGTGTTACTGGGTATCAAAGTATGTCTTTGTTCCTAGGTGTCAGTGTATGTCTTTGTGAGTTGGTGTCAGTGTATGTCTTTGTTACTCGTTGTCAGAGTATGTCTTTGTTATTTGGTGTCAGTGTATGTCTTTGTTACTGGGTGTCATTGTATGTCTTTGTTACTTGGTGTCAGTGTATGACTTTGTTACTTGGTGTAAGTGTGTGTCTGTGTTACTGTGGATCAGTGTATATCTTTGTTACTTGGTGTAAGTGTGTGTCTGTGTTACTTGGTATCAGTGGATGTCTTTGTTACTTGGTGTCAGTGCATGTCTTTGTTACGTGGTGTAAGTGTATATCTTTGTTGCTTGGTGTCAGTGTATGACTTTGTTACTTGGTGTCAGTGTATGTCTTTGTTACTAGGTGTCAGTGTATTTCTTTGTAACTGGGTGTCAGTGTATGTCTTAGTGACTTGGTGTCAGTGTATGTCTTTGTTACTTGGTGTCGGGATATGTCTTTGTTACTTGGGGTAAGTGTATGTCTTTGTTACTTGGTGTAAGTCTATGTCTTTGTTACTTGTTGTAAGTGTGTGTCTGAGTTACTGGGTATCAGTGTATGTCTTTCCAACTTGGTGTCAGTGTATGTCTTTGTTACTTGGTGTAAGTGTGTGTCAGTGTTACTTGGTGTAAGTGTATGTCTTTGTTACTTGGTGTCAGTGTATGTCTTTGTTACTTGGTGTATGTGTGTGTCTGTGTTACTGGGTATCACTGTTTGTCTTTGTTCCTTGGTGTCAGTGTATGTCTTTGTGACTTGGTGTCAGTGTATGTCTTTGTTACTTGGTGTCAGTGTATGACTTTGTTACTTGGTGTCAGTGTATGTCTTTGTTACTTGGTGTAAGTGTGTGTCTGAGTTACTGGGTATCAGTGTATGTCTTTGTTACTTGGTGTAAGTGTATGCCTTTGTTACTTGGTGTCGGTGTATGTCTTTGTTACTCGGTGTCAGTGTATGTCTTTGTTATTTGGTGTAAGTGTATGTCTTTGTTACTTGGTGTCAGTGCATGTCTTTGTTACGTGGTGTAAGTGTATATCTTTGTTGCTTGGTGTCAGTGCATGACTTTGTTACTTGGTGTCAGTGTATGTCTTTGTTACTAGGTGTCAGTGTATTTCTTTGTAACTGGGTGTCAGTGTATGTCTTTGTGACTTGGTGTCAGTGTATGTCTTTGTTACTTGGTGTCGGGGTATGTCTTTGTTACTTGGGGTAAGTGTATGTCTTTGTTACTTGGTGTAAGTCTATGTCTTTGTTACTTGTTGTAAGTGTGTGTCTGAGTTACTGGGTATCAGTGTATGTCTTTCCAACTTGGTGTCAGTGTATGTCTTTGTTACTTGGTGTAAGTGTGTGTCAGTGTTACTTGGTGTAAGTGTATGTCTTTGTTACTTGGTGTCAGTGTATGTCTTTGTTACTTGGTGTATGTGTGTGTCTGTGTTACTGGGTATCACTGTTTGTCTTTGTTCCTTGGTGTCAGTGTATGTCTTTGTGACTTGGTGTCAGTGTATGTCTTTGTTACTTGGTCTCAGTGTATGACTTTGTTACTTGGTGTCAGTGTATGTCTTTGTTACTTGGTGTAAGTGTGTGTCTGAGTTACTGGGTATCAGTGTATGTCTTTCTAACTTGGTGTCAGTGTATGTCTTTGTTACTTGGTGTAAGTGTGTGTCAGTGTTACTTGGTGTAAGTGTATGTCTTTGTTACTTGGTGTCAGTGTTTGTCTTTGTTACTTGGTGTATGTGTGTGTCTGTGTTACTGGGTATCACTGTATGTCTTTGTTCCTTGGTGTCAGTGTATGTCTTTGTGACTTGGTGTCAGTGTATGTCTTTGTTACTTGGTGTCAGTGTATGACTTTGTTACTTGGTGTCAGTGTATGTCTTTGTTACTTGGTGTAAGTGTGTGTCTGAGTTACTGGGTATCAGTGTATGTCTTTGTTACTTGGTGTAAGTGTATGCGTTTGTTAACTGGTGTCGGTGTATGTCTTTGTTACTCGGTGTCAGTGTATGTCTTTGTTATTTGGTGTAAGTGTATGTCTTTGTTACTTGGTGTCAGTGCATGTCTTTGTTACGTGGTGTAAGTGTATATCTTTGTTGCTTGGTGTCAGTGTATGACTTTGTTACTTGTTGTAAGTGTGTGTCTGTGTTACTGGGTATCAGTGTATGTCTTTCCAACTTGGTGTCAGTGTATGTCTTTGTTACTTGGAGTAAGTGTGTGTCAGTGTTACTTGGTGTAAGTGTATGTCTTTGTTACTTGGTGTCAGTGTATGTCTTTGTTACTTGGTGTATGTGTGTGTCTGTGTTACTGGGTATCACTGTATGTCTTTGTTCCTTGGAGTCAGTGTATGTCTTTGTGACTTGGTGTCAGTGTATGTCTTTGTTACTTGGTGTCAGTGTATGACTTTGTTACTTGGTGTCAGTGTATGTCTTTGTTACTTGGTGTAAGTGTGTGTCTGAGATACTGGGTATCAGTGTATGTCTTTGTTACTTGGTGTAAGTGTATGCCTTTGTTACTTGGTGTCGGTGTATGTCTTTGTTACTCGGTGTCAGTGTATGTCTTTGTTATTTGGTGTAAGTGTATGTCTTTGTTACTTGGTGTCAGTGCATGTCTTTGTTACGTGGTGTAAGTGTATATCTTTGTTGCTTGGTGTCAGTGTATGACTTTGTTACTTGGTGTCAGTGTATGTCTTTGTTACTAGGTGTCAGTGTATTTCTTTGTAACTGGGTGTCAGTGTATGTCTTTGTGACTTGGTGTCAGTGTATGTCTTTGTTACTTGGTGTCGGGGTATGTCTTTGTTACTTGGGGTAAGTGTATGTCTTTGTTACTTGGTGTAAGTGTATGTCTTTGTTACTTGTTGTAAGTGTGTGTCTGTGTTACTGGGTATCAGTGTATGTCTTTCTAACTTGGTGTCAGTGTATGTCTTTGTTACTTGGATTAAGTGTGTGTCAGTGTTACTTGGTGTAAGTGTATGTCTTTGTTACTTGGTGTCAGTGTTTGTCTTTGTTACTTGGTGTATGTGTGTGTCTGTGTTAGTGGGTATCACTGTATGTCTTTGTTCCTTGGTGTCAGTGTATGTCTTTGTGACTTGGTGTCAGTGTATGTCTTTGTTACTTGGTGTCAGTGTATGACTTTGTTACTTGGTGTCAGTGTATGTCTTTGTTACTTGGTGTAAGTGTGTGTCTGAGTTACTGGGTATCAGTGTATGTCTTTGTTACTTGGTGTAAGTGTATGCTGTTGTTACTTGGTGTCGGTGTATGTCTTTGTTACTCGGTGTCAGTGTATGTCTTTGTTACTTGGTGTAAGTGTATGTCTTTGTTTCTTGGTGTCAGTGTATGTCTTTGCTACTTGGTGTATGTGTGTGTCTGTGTTACTGGGTATCACTGTATGTCTTTGTTCATTGGTGTCAGTGTATGTCTTTGTGACTTGGTGTCAGTGTATGTCTTTGTTACTTGGTGTATGTGTGTGTCTGTGTTACTGGGTATCACTGTATGTCTTTGTTCCTTGGTGTCAGTGTATGTCTTTGTGACTTGGTGTCAGTGTATGTCTTTGTTACTTGGTGTCAGTGTATGACTTTGTTACTTGGTGTCAGTGTATGTCTTTGTTACTTGGTGTAAGTGTGTGTCTGTGTTGCTGGGTATCAGTGTATGTCTTTGTTACTTGGTGTCAGTGTATGTCTTTGTTACTTGGTGTCAGTGTATTTCTTTGTTACTGGGTGTCAGTGCATGTCTTTGTGACTTGGTGTCAGTGTATGTCTTTGTTACTTGGTGCAAGTGTATGTCTTTGTTACTTGGTGTAAGAGTGTGTCTGTGTTACTTGGTGTAAGAGTGTGTCTGTGTTACTGCGTATCAGTGTATGTCTTTGTTACTTGGTGTAAGTGTGTGTCTGTGTTACTGGGTATCAGTGGATGTCTTTGTTACTTGGTGTCAGTGCTTGTCTTTGTTACTTGGTGTAAGTGTATGTCTTTGTTACTGGGTATCAGTGTATGTCTTTGTTACTTGTTGTCAGTGTATGTCTTTGTTACTTGGTGTAAGTCTGTGTCTGTGTTACTGTGGATCAGTGTATGTCTTTGTTGCTTGGTGCCAGTGCATGTCTTTGTTACTTGGTGTAAGTGTATATCTTTGTTACTTGGTGTCAGTGTATGACTTTGTTACTTGATGTCAGTGTATGTCTTTGTTACTAGGTGTCAGTGTATTTCTTTGTTACTGTGTGTCAGTGTATGTCTTTGTGTCTTGGTGTCAGTGTATGTCTTTGTTATTTGGTGTCAGGGTATGTCTTTGTTACTTGGCGTAAGTGTATGTCTTTGTTACTTGGTGTCAGTGTATGTCTTTGTTACTTGGTGTATGTGTGTGTCTGTGTTACTGGGTATCACTGTATGTCTTTGTTCCTAGGTGTCAGTGTATGTCTTTGTGACTTGGTGTCAGTGTATGTCTTTGTTACTTGGTGTAAGTGTGTGTCTGTGTTGCTGGGTATCAGTGTTTGTCTTTGTTACTTGGTGTCAGTGTATGTCTTTGTTACTTGGTGTCAGTGTATTTCTTTGTTACTGGGTGTCAGTGCATGTCTTTGTGACTTGGTGTCAGTGTATGTCTTTGTTACTTGGTGTAAGTGTATGTCTTTGTTCCTTAGTGTCAGTGTATGTCTTTGTGACTTGGTGTCAGTGTATGTCTTTGTTATTTGGTGTCAGTGTATGACTTTGTTACTTGGTGTCAGTGTATGTCTTTGTTACTTGGTGTAAGTGTGTGTCTGTGTTGCTGGGTATCAGTGTATGTCTTTATTACTTGGTGTCAGTGTATGTCTTTGTTACTTGGTGTCAGTGAATTTCTTTGTTACTGGGTGTCAGTGCATGTGTTTGTGACTTGGTGTCAGTGTTTATCTTTGTTACTTGGTGTAAGTGTATGTCTTTGTTACTTGGTGTAAGAGTGTGTCTGTGTTACTGGGTATCAGTGTATGTCTTTGTTACTTGGTGTAAGTGTGTGTCTGTGTTACTGGGTATCAGTGGATGTCTTTGTTCCTTGGTGTCAGTGCATTTCTTTGTTACTTGGTGTAAGTGTATGTCTTTGTTACTGGGTATCAGTGTATGTCTTTGTTACTTGTTGTCAGTGTATGTCTTTGTTACTTGGTGTAAGTGTGTGTCTGTGTTACTGTGGATCAGTGTATGTCTTTGTTACTTGGTGTCAGTGCATGTCTTTGTTACTTGGTGTAAGTGTATATCTTTGTTACTTGGTGTCAGTGTATGACTTTGTTACTTGATGTCAGTGTATGTCTTTGTTACTAGGTGTCAGTGTATTTCTTTGTTACTGTGTGTCAGTGTATGTCTTTGTGTCTTGGTGTCAGTGTATGTCTTTGTTACTTGGGGTAAGTGTATGTCTTTGTTACTTGGTGTCAGGGTATGTCTTTGTTACTTGTTGTAAGTGTGTGTCTGTGTTACTGGGTATCAGTGTTTGTCTTTGTTACTTGGTGGCAGTGTATGTCTTTGTTACTTGATGTAAGTGTGTGTCTGTGTTACTTGGTGTAAGTGTATGTCTTTGTTACTTGGTGTCAGTGTATGTCTGTGTTACTTGGTGTATGTGTGTGTCTGTGTTACTGGGTATCACTGTATGTCTTTGTTCCTTGGTGTCAGTGTATGTCTTTGTGACTTGGTGTCAGTGTATGTCTTTGAAACTTGGTGTCAGTGTATGACTTTGTTACTTGGTGTCAGTGTATGTCTTTGTTACTTGGTGTAAGTGTGTGCCTGTGTTACTGGGTATCAGTGTATGTCTTTGTTACTTGGTGTAAGTGTATGTCTTTGTTACTTGGTGTCAGTGTATGTCTTTGTTACTCGGTGTCAGTGTATGTCTTTGTTACTTGGTGTAAGTGTATGTCTTTGTTACTTGGTGTCAGTGTATGTCTTTGTTACTTGGTGTAAGTGTGTGTCTGTGATACTGGGTATCAGTGTATGTCTTTGTTACTTGGTGTAAGTGTATGTCTTTGTTACTTGGGGTCAGTGTATGTCTGTGTTACTTGGTGGATGTGTGTGTCTGTGTTACTGGGTATCACTGTATGTCTTTGTTCCTTGGTGTCAGTGTATGTCTTTGTTACTTGGTGTAAGTGTGTGTCTGTGTTACTGGGTATCAGTGTATGTCTTTGTTACTTGGTGTAAGTGTATGTCTGTGTTACTGGGTATCAGTGGATGTCATTGTAACTTGGTGTCAGTGCATGTCTTTGTTACTTGGTGTAAGTGTATGTCTTTGTGACTTGGTGTCAGTGTAAGACTTTGATACTTTGTGTAAGTGTCTGCCTGTGTTACTGGGTATAAGTGTATGTCTTTGTTACTTGGTGTCAGTGTATTTCTTTGTTACTGGGTGTCAGTGTATGTCTTTGTGACTTGGTGTCAGTGTATGTCTTTGTTACTTGGTGCAAGTTTGTGTCTTTGTTACTTGGTGTCAGTGGATGTCTGTGTTACTTTGTGTAAGTGTATGTCTTTGTTACTTGGTGTCAGTGTGTGTCTGTGTTACTGGGTATCAAAGTATGTCTTTGTTCCTAGGTGTCAGTGTATGTCTTTGTGAGTTGGTGTCAGTGTATGTCTTTGTTACTCGTTGTCAGAGTATGTCTTTGTTATTTGGTGTCAGTGTATGTCTTTGTTACTGGGTGTCATTGTATGTCTTTGTTACTTGGTGTCAGTGTATGACTTTGTTACTTGGTGTAAGTGTGTGTCTGTGTTACTGTGGATCAGTGTATATCTTTGTTACTTGGTGTAAGTGTGTGTCTGTGTTACTTGGTATCAGTGGATGTCTTTGTTACTTGGTGTCAGTGTATGTCTTTGTTACTCGGTGTCAGTGTATGTCTTTGTTACTTGGTGTAAGTGTGTGCCTGTGATACTGGGTATCAGTGTATGTCTTTGTTACTTGGTGTAAGTGTGTGTCTGTGTTACTGGGTATCAGTGGATGTCATTGTAACTTGGTGTCAGTGCATGTCTTTGTTACTTGGTGTAAGTGTATGTCTTTGTGACTTGGTGTCAGTGTAAGACTTTGATACTTTGTGTAAGTGTCTGCCTGTGTTACTGGGTATAAGTGTATGTCTTTGTTACTTGGTGTCAGTGTATTTCTTTGTTACTGGGTGTCAGTGTATGTCTTTGTGACTTGGTGTCAGTGTATGTCTTTGTTACTTGGTGCAAGTTTGTGTCTTTGTTACTTGGTGTCAGTGGATGTCTGTGTTACTTTGTGTAAGTGTATGTCTTTGTTACTTGGTGTCAGTGTGTGTCTGTGTTACTGGGTATCAAAGTATGTCTTTGTTCCTAGGTGTCAGTGTATGTCTTTGTGAGTTGGTGTCAGTGTATGTCTTTGTTACTCGTTGTCAGAGTATGTCTTTGTTATTTGGTGTCAGTGTATGTCTTTGTTACTGGGTGTCATTGTATGTCTTTGTTACTTGGTGTCAGTGTATGACTTTGTTACTTGGTGTAAGTGTGTGTCTGTGTTACTGTGGATCAGTGTATATCTTTGTTACTTGGTGTAAGTGTGTGTCTGTGTTACTTGGTATCAGTGGATGTCTTTGTTACTTGGTGTCAGTGCATGTCTTTGTTACGTGGTGTAAGTGTATATCTCTGTTGCTTGGTGTCAGTGTATGACTTTGTTACTAGGTGTCAGTGTATTTCTTTGTAACTGGGTGTCAGTGTATGTCTTAGTGACTTGGTGTCAGTGTATGTCTTTGTTACTTGGTGTCGGGGTATGTCTTTGTTACTTGGGGTAAGTGTATGTCTTTGTTACTTGGTGTAAGTGTATGTCTTTGTTACTTGTTGTAAGTGTGTGTCTGTGTTACTGGGTATCAGTGTATGTCTTTCCAACTTGGTGTCAGTGTATGTCTTTGTTACTTGGTGTAAGTGTGTGTCAGTGTTACTTGGTGTAAGTGTATGTCTTTGTTACTTGGTGTCAGTGTATGTCTTTGTTACTTGGTGTATGTGTGTGTCTGTGTTACTGGGTATCACAGTATGTCTTTGTTCCTTGGTGTCAGTGTATGTCATTGTGACTTGGTGTCAGTGTATGTCTTTGTTACTTGGTGTCAGTGTATGACTTTGTTACTTGGTGTCAGTGTATGTCTTTGTTACTTGGTGTAAGTGTGTGTCTGAGTTACTGGGTATCAGTGTATGTCTTTGTTACTTGGTGTAAGTGTATGAGTTTGTTAACTGGTGTCGGTGTATGTCTTTGTTACTCGGTGTCAGTGTATGTCTTTGTTATTTGGTGTAAGTGTATGTCTTTGTTACTTGGTGTCAGTGCATGTCTTTGTTACGTGGTGTAAGTGTATATCTTTGTTGCTTGGTGTCAGTGTATGACTTTGTTACTTGATGTCAGTGTATGTCTTTGTTACTAGGTGTCAGTGTATTTCTTTGTAACTGGGTGTCAGTGTATGTCTTTGTGACTTGGTGTCAGTGTATGTCTTTGTTACTTGGTGTCGGGGTATGTCTTTGTTACTTGGGGTAAGTGTATGTCTTTGTTACTTGGTGTAAGTGTATGTCTGTGTTACTTGTTGTAAGTGTGTGTCTGTGTTACTGGGTATCAGTGTATGTCTTTCTAACTTGGTGTCAGTGTATGTGTTTGTTACTTGGTGTAAGTGTGTGTCAGTGTTACTTGGTGTAAGTGTATGTCTTTGTTACTTGGTGTCAGTGTTTGTCTTTGTTACTTGGTGTATGTGTGTGTCTGTGTTACTGGGTATCACTGTATGTCTTTGTTCCTTGGTGTCAGTGTATGTCTTTGTGACTTGGTGTCAGTGTATGTCTTAGTTACTTGGTGTCAGTGTATGACTTTGTTACTTGGTGTCAGTGTATGTCTTTGTTACTTGATGTAAGTGTGTGTCTGAGTTACTGGGTATCAGTGTATGTCTTTGTTACTTGGTGTAAGTGTATGCCGTTGTTACTTGGTGTCGGTGTATGTCTTTGTTACTCAGTGTCAGTGTATGTCTTTGTTACTTGGTGTAAGTGTATGTCTTTGTTACTTGGTGTCAGTGTATGTCTTTGTTACTTGGTGTATGTGTGTGTCTGTGTTACTGGGTATCACTGTATGTCTTTGTTCCTTGGTGTCAGTGTATGTCTTTGTGACTTGGTGTCAGTGTATGTCTTTGTTACTTGGTGTATGTGTGTGTCTGTGTTACTGGGTATCACTGTATGTCTTTGTTCCTTGGTGTCAGTGTATGTCTTTGTGACTTGGTGTCAGTGTATGTCTTTGTTACTTGGTGTCAGTGTATGACTTTGTTACTTGGTGTCAGTGTATGTCTTTGTTACTTGGTGTAAGTGTGTGTCTGTGTTGCTGGGTATCAGTTTATGTCTTTGTTACTTGGTGTCAGTGTATGTCTTTGTTACTTGGTGTATGTGTGTGTCTGTGTTACTGGGTATCACAGTATGTCTTTGTTCCTTGGTGTCAGTGTATGTCATTGTGACTTGGTGTCAGTGTATGTCTTTGTTACTTGGTGTCAGTGTATGACTTTGTTACTTGGTGTCAGTGTATGTCTTTGTTACTTGGTGTAAGTGTGTGTCTGAGTTACTGGGTATCAGTGTATGTCTTTGTTACTTGGTGTAAGTGTATGAGTTTGTTAACTGGTGTCGGTGTATGTCTTTGTTACTCGGTGTCAGTGTATGTCTTTGTTATTTGGTGTAAGTGTATGTCTTTGTTACTTGGTGTCAGTGCATGTCTTTGTTACGTGGTGTAAGTGTATATCTTTGTTGCTTGGTGTCAGTGTATGACTTTGTTACTTGATGTCAGTGTATGTCTTTGTTACTAGGTGTCAGTGTATTTCTTTGTAACTGGGTGTCAGTGTATGTCTTTGTGACTTGGTGTCAGTGTATGTCTTTGTTACTTGGTGTCGGGGTATGTCTTTGTTACTTGGGGTAAGTGTATGTCTTTGTTACTTGGTGTAAGTGTATGTCTGTGTTACTTGTTGTAAGTGTGTGTCTGTGTTACTGGGTATCAGTGTATGTCTTTCTAACTTGGTGTCAGTGTATGTGTTTGTTACTTGGTGTAAGTGTGTGTCAGTGTTACTTGGTGTAAGTGTATGTCTTTGTTACTTGGTGTCAGTGTTTGTCTTTGTTACTTGGTGTATGTGTGTGTCTGTGTTACTGGGTATCACTGTATGTCTTTGTTCCTTGGTGTCAGTGTATGTCTTTGTGACTTGGTGTCAGTGTATGTCTTAGTTACTTGGTGTCAGTGTATGACTTTGTTACTTGGTGTCAGTGTATGTCTTTGTTACTTGATGTAAGTGTGTGTCTGAGTTACTGGGTATCAGTGTATGTCTTTGTTACTTGGTGTAAGTGTATGCCGTTGTTACTTGGTGTCGGTGTATGTCTTTGTTACTCAGTGTCAGTGTATGTCTTTGTTACTTGGTGTAAGTGTATGTCTTTGTTACTTGGTGTCAGTGTATGTCTTTGTTACTTGGTGTATGTGTGTGTCTGTGTTACTGGGTATCACTGTATGTCTTTGTTCCTTGGTGTCAGTGTATGTCTTTGTGACTTGGTGTCAGTGTATGTCTTTGTTACTTGGTGTATGTGTGTGTCTGTGTTACTGGGTATCACTGTATGTCTTTGTTCCTTGGTGTCAGTGTATGTCTTTGTGACTTGGTGTCAGTGTATGTCTTTGTTACTTGGTGTCAGTGTATGACTTTGTTACTTGGTGTCAGTGTATGTCTTTGTTACTTGGTGTAAGTGTGTGTCTGTGTTGCTGGGTATCAGTTTATGTCTTTGTTACTTGGTGTCAGTGTATGTCTTTGTTACTTGGTGTCAGTGTATTTCTTTGTTACTGGGTGTCAGTGCATGTCTTTGTGACTTGGTGTCAGTGTATGTCTTTGTTACTTGGTGCAAGTGTATGTCTTTGTTACTTGGTGTAAGAGTGTGTCTGTGTTACTTGGTGTAAGAGTGTGTCTGTGTTACTGCGTTTCAGTGTATGTCTTTGTTACTTGGTGTAAGTGTGTGTCTGTGTTACTGGGTATCAGTGGATGTCTTTGTTACTTGGTGTCAGTGCATGTCTTTGTTACTTGGTGTAAGTGTATGTCTTTGTTACTGGGTATCAGTGTATGTCTTTGTTACTTGTTGTCAGTGTATGTCTTTGTTACTTGGTGTAAGTGTGTGTCTGTGTTACTGTGGATCAGTGTATGTCTTTGTTACTTGGTGTCAGTGCATGTCTTTGTTACTTGGTGTAAGTGTATATCTTTGTTACTTGGTGTCAGTGTATGACTTTGTTACTTGATGCCAGTGCATTTCTTTGTTACTAGGTGTCAGTGTATTTCTTTGTTACTGTGTGTCAGTGTATGTCTTTGTGTCTTGGTGTCAGTGTATGTCTTTGTTACTTGGTGTCAGGGTATGTCTTTGTTACTTGGCGTAAGTGTATGTCTTTGTTACTTGGTGTCAGTGTATGTCTTTGTTACTTGGTGTATGTGTGTGTCTGTGTTACTGGGCATCACTGTATGTCTTTGTTCCTAGGTGTCAGTGTATGTCTTTGTGACTTGGTGTCAGTGTATGTCTTTGTTACTTGGTGTACGTGTGTGTCTGTGTTGCTGGGTATCAGTGTTTGTCTTTGTTACTTGGTGTCAGTGTATGTCTTTGTTACTTGGTGTCAGTGTATTTCTTTGTTACTGGGTGTCAGTGCATGTCTTTGTGACTTGGTGTCAGTGTATGTCTTTGTTACTTGGTGTAAGTGTATGTCTTTGTTTCTTGGTGTAAGAGTGTGTCTGTGTTACTGGGTATCAGTGTATGTCTTTGTTACTTGGTGTAAGTGTGTGTCTGTGTTACTGGGTATCAGTGGATGTCTTTGTTACTTGGTGTCAGTGCATGTCTTTGTTACTTGGTGTAAGTGTATGTCTTTGTTACTGGGTATCAGTGTATGTCTTTGTTACTTGTTGTCAGTGTATGTCTTTGTTACTTGGTGTAAGTTTGTTTCTGTGTTACTGTGGATCAGTGTATGTCTTTGTTACTTGGTGTCAGTGCATGTCTTTGTTACTTGGTGTAAGTGTATATCTTTGTTACTTGGTGTCAGTGTATGACTTTGTTACTTGATGTCAGTGTATGTCTTTGTTACTAGGTGTCAGTGTATTTCTTTGTTACTCTGTGTCAGTGTATGTCTTTGTGTCTTGGTGTCAGTGTATGTCTTTGTTACTTGGTGTCAGGGTATGTCTTTGTTACTTGGGGTAAGTGTATGTCTTTGTTACTTGGTGTCAGGGTATGTCTTTGTTACTTGTTGCAAGTGTGTGTCTGTGTTACTGGGTATCAGTGTATGTCTTTGTTACTTGGTGTCAGTGTATGTCTTTGTTACTTGATGTAAGTGTGTGTCTGTGTTACTTGGTGAAAGTGTATGTCTTTGTTACTTGGTGTAAGTGTATGTCTGTGTTCGCTGGTGTATGTGTGTGTCTGTGTTACTGGGTATCACTGTATGTCTTTGTTCCTTGGTGTCAGTGTATGTCTTTGTGACTTGTTGTCAGTGTATGTCTTTGTTACTTGGTGTAAGTCTGTGTCTGTGTTACTGTGGATCAGTGTATGTCTTTGTTACTTGGTGTCAGTGCATGTCTTTGTTACTTGGTGTAAGTGTATATCTTTGTTACTTGGTGTCAGTGTATGACTTTGTTACTTGATGTCAGTGTATGTCTTTGTTACTAGGTGTCAGTGTATTTCTTTGTTACTGTGTGTCAGTGTATGTCTTTGTGTCTTGGTGTCAGTGTATGTCTTTGTTACTTGGTGTCAGGGTATGTCTTTGTTACTTGGCGTAAGTGTATGTCTTTGTTACTTGGTGTCAGTGTATGTCTTTGTTACTTGGTGTATGTGTGTGTCTGTGTTACTGGGTATCACTGTATGTCTTTGTTCCTAGGTGTCAGTGTATGTCTTTGTGACTTGGTGTCAGTGTATGTCTTTGTTACTTGGTGTAAGTGTGTGTCTGTGTTGCTGGGTATCAGTGTTTGTCTTTGTTACTTGGTGTCAGTGTATGTCTTTGTTACTTGGTGTCAGTGTATTTCTTTGTTACTGGGTGTCAGTGCATGTCTTTGTGACTTTGTGTCAGTGTATGTCTTTGTTACTAGGTGTAAGTGTATGTCTTTGTTCCTTGGTGTCAGTGTATGTCTTTGTGACTTGGTGTCAGTGTATGTCTTTGTTACTTGGTGTCAGTGTATGACTTTGTTACTTGGTGTCAGTGTATGTCTTTGTTACTTGGTGTAAGTGTGTGTCTGTGTTGCTGGGTATCAGTGTATGTCTTTATTACTTGGTGTCAGTGTATGTCTTTGTTACATGGTGTCAGTGAATTTCTTTGTTACTGGGTGTCAGTGCATGTGTTTGTGACTTGGTGTCAGTGTATGTCTTTGTTACTTGGTGTAAGTGTATGAATTTGTTACTTGGTGTAAGAGTGTGTCTGTGTTACTGGGTATCAGTGTATGTCTTTGTTACTTGGTGTAAGTGTGTGTCTGTGTTACTGGGTATCAGTGGATGTCTTTGTTACTTGGTGTCAGTGCATTTCTTTGTTACTTGGTGTAAGTGTATGTCTTTGTTACTGGGTATCAGTGTATGTCTTTGTTACTTGTTGTCAGTGTATGTCTTTGTTACTTGGTGTAAGTGTGTGTCTGTGTTACTGTGGATCAGTGTATGTCTTTGTTACTTGGTGTCAGTGCATGTCTTTGTTACTTGGTTTTAAGTGTATATCTTTGTTACTTGGTGTCAGTGTATGACTTTGTTACTTGATGTCAGTGTATGTCTTTGTTACTAGGTGTCAGTGTATTTCTTTGTTACTGTGTGTCAGTGTATGTCTTTGTGTCTTGGTGTCAGTGTATGTCTTTGTTACTTGGTGTCAGGGTATGTCTTTGTTAGTTGGGGTAAGTGTATGTCTTTGTTACTTGGTGTCAGGGTATGTCTTTGTTACTTGTTGTAAGTGTGTGTCTGTGTTACTGGGTATCAGTGTTTGTCTTTGTTACTTGGTGGCAGTGTATGTCTTTGTTACTTGATGTAAGTGTGTGTCTGTGTTACTTGGTGTAAGTGTATGTCTTTGTTACTTTGTGTCAGTGTATGTCTGTGTTACTTGGTGTATGTGTGTGTCTGTGTTACTGGTTATCACTGTATGTCTTTGTTCCTTGGTGTCAGTGTATGTCTTTGTGACTTGGTGTCAGTGTATGTCTTTGAAACTTGGTGTCAGTGTATGACTTTGTTACTTGGTGTCAGTGTATGTCTTTGTTACTTGGTGTAAGTGTGTGTCTGTGTTACTGGGTATCAGTGTATGTCTTTGTTACTTGGTGTAAGTGTATGTCTTTGTTACTTGGTGTCAGTGTATGTCTTTGTTACTCGGTGTCAGTGTATGTCTTTGTTACTTGGTGTAAGTGTATGTCTTTGTTACTTGGTGTCAGTGTATCTCTTTGTTACTTGGTGTAAGTGTGTGTCTGTGATACTGGGTATCAGTGTATGTCTTTGTTACTTGGTGTAAGTGTATGTCTTTGTTACTTGGTGTCAGTGTATGTCTGTGTTACTTGGTGTATGTGTGTGTCTGTGTTACTGGGTATCACTGTACGTCTTTGTTCCTTGGTGTCAGTGTATGTCTTTGTGACTTGGTGTCAGTGTATGTCTTTGAAACTTGGTGTCAGTGTATGACTTTGTTACTTGGTGTCAGTGTATGTCTTTGTTACTTGGTGTAAGTGTGTGTCTGTGTTACTGGGTATCAGTGTATGTCTTTGTTACTTGGTGTAAGTGTATGTCTTTGTTACTCGGTGTCAGTGTATGTCTTTGTTACTCGGTGTCAGTGTATGTCTTTGTTACTTGGTGTAAGTGTATGTCTTTGTTACTTGGTGTTAGTGTATGTCTTTGTTACTTGGTGTAAGTGTGTGTCTGTGATACTGGGTATCAGTGTATGTCTTTGTTACTTGGTGTAAGTGTGTGTCTGTGTTACTGGGTATCAGTGGATGTCATTGTAACTTGGTGTAAGTGTATGTCTTTGTGACTTGGTTTCAGTGTAAGACTTTGATACTTTGTGTAAGTGTCTGCCTGTGTTACTGGGTATAAGTGTATGTCTTTGTTACTTGGTGTCAGTGTATTTCTTTGTTACTGGGTGTCAGTGTATGTCTTTGTGACTTGGTGTAAGTGTGTGTCTGTGATTCTGGGTATCAGTGCATGTCTTTGTTACTTGGTGTAAGTGTATGTCTTTGTGACTTGGTTTCAGTGTAAGACTTTGATACTTTGTGTAAGTGTCTGCCTGTGTTACTGGGTATAAGTGTAAGTCTTTGTTACTTGGTGTCAGTGTATTTCTTTGTTACTGGGTGTCAGTGTATGTCTTTGTGACTTGGTGTCAGTGTATGTCTTTGTTACTTGGTGCAAGTTTGTGTCTTTGTTACTTGGTGTCAGTGGATGTCTGTGTTACTTTGTGTAAGTGTATGTCTTTGTTACTTGGTGTCAGTGTGTGCCTGTGTTACTGGGTATCAAAGTATGTCTTTGTTCCTAGGTGTCAGTGTATGTCTTTGTGAGTTGGTGTCAGTGTATGTCTTTGTTACCCGTTGTCAGAGTATGTCTTTGTTATTTGGTGTCAGTGTATGTCTTTGTTACTGGGTGTCATTGTATGTCTTTGTTACTTGGTGTCAGTGTATGACTTTGTTACTTGGTGTAAGTGTGTGTCTGTGTTACTGTGGATCAGTGTATATCTTTGTTACTTGGTGTAAGTGTGTGTCTGTGTTACTTGGTATCAGTGGATGTCTTTGTTACTTGGTGTCAGTGCATGTCTTTGTTACGTGGTGTAAGTGTATATCTCTGTTGCTTGGTGTCAGTGTATGACTTTGTTACTTGGTGTCAGTGTATGATCTTGTTACTAGGTGTCAGTGTATTTCTTTGTAACTGGGTGTCAGTGTATGTCTTAGTGACTTGGTGTCAGTGTATGTCTTTGTTACTTGGTGTCGGGGTATGTCTTTGTTACTTGGGGTAAGTGTATGTCTTTGTTACTTGGTGTAAGTGTATGTCTTTGTTACTTGTTGTAAGTGTGTGTCTGTGTTACTGGGTATCAGTGTATGTCTTTCCAAATTGGTGTCAGTGTATGTCTTTGTTACTTGGTCTAAGTGTGTGTCAGTGTTACTTGGTGTAAGTGTATGTCTTTGTTACTTGGTGTCAGTGTATGTCTTTGTTACTTGGTGTATGTGTGTGTCTGTGTTACTGGGTATCACTGTATGTCTTTGTTCCTTGGTGTCAGTGTATGTCTTTGTGACTTGGTGTCAGTGTATGTCTTTGTTACTTGGTGTCAGTGTATGACTTTGTAACTTGGTGTCAGTGTATGTCTTTGTTACTTGGTGTAAGTGTGTGTCTGAGTTACTGGGTATCAGTGTATGTCTTTGTTACTTGGTGTAAGTGTATGCCTTTGTTACTTGGTGTCGGTGTATGTCTTTGTTACTCGGTGTCAGTGTATGTCTTTGTTATTTGGTGTAAGTGTATGTCTTTGTTACTTGGTGTCAGTGCATGTCTTTGTTACGTGGTGTAAGTGTATATCTTTGTTGCTTGGTGTCAGTGTATGACTTTGTTACTTGATGTCAGTGTATGTCTTTGTTACTAGGTGTCAGTGTATTTCTTTGTAACTGGGTGTCAGTGTATGTCTTTGTGACTTGGTGTCAGTGTATGTCTTTGTTACTTGGTGTCGGGGTATGTCTTTGTTACTTGGGGTAAGTGTATGTCTTTGTTACTTGGTGTCAGTGTATGTCTTTGTGACTTGGTGTCAGTGTATGTCTTTGTTACTTGGTGTCAGTGTATGACTTTGTTACTTGGTGTCAGTGTATGTCTTTGTTACTTGATGTAAGTGTGTGTCTGAGTTACTGGGTATCAGTGTATGTCTTTGTTACTTGGTGTAAGTGTATGCCGTTGTTACTTGGTGTCGGTGTATGTCTTTGTTACTCGGTGTCAGTGTATGTCTTTGTTACTTGGTGTAAGTGTATGTCTTTGTTACTTGGTGTCAGTGTATGTCTTTGTTACTTGGTGTATGTGTGTGTCTGTGTTACTGGGTATCACTGTATGTCTTTGTTCCTTGGTGTCAGTGTATGTCTTTGTGACTTGGTGTCAGTGTATGTCTTTGTTACTTGGTGTATGTGTGTGTCTGTGTTACTGGGTATCACTGTATGTCTTTGTTCCTTGGTGTCAGTGTATGTCTTTGTGACTTGGTGTCAGTGTATGTCTTTGTTACTTGGTGTCAGTGTATGACTTTGTTACTTGGTGTCAGTGTATGTCTTTGTTACTTGGTGTAAGTGTGTGTCTGTGTTGCTGGGTATCAGTGTATGTCTTTGTTACTTGGTGTCAGTGTATTTCTTTGTTACTGGGTGTCAGTGCATGTCTTTGTGACTTGGTGTCAGTGTATGTCTTTGTTACTTGGTGCAAGTGTATGTCTTTGTTACTTGGTGTAAGAGTGTGTCTGTGTTACTTGGTGTAAGAGTGTGTCTGTGTTACTGCGTTTCAGTGTATGTCTTTGTTACTTGGTGTAAGTGTGTGTCTGTGTTACTGGGTATCAGTGGATGTCTTTGTTACTTGGTGTCAGTGCATGTCTTTGTTACTTGGTGTAAGTGTATGTCTTTGTTACTGGGTATCAGCGTATGTCTTTGTTACTTGTTGTCAGTGTATGTCTTTGTTACTTGGTGTAAGTGTGTGTCTGTGTTACTGTGGATCAGTGTATGTCTTTGTTACTTGGTGTCAGTGCATGTCTTTGTTACTTGGTGTAAGTGTATATCTTTGTTACTTGGTGTCAGTGTATGACTTTGTTACTTGATGTCAGTGTATGTCTTTGTTACTAGGTGTCAGTGTATTTCTTTGTTACTGTGTGTCAGTGTATGTCTTTGTGTCTTGGTGTCAGTGTATGTCTTTGTTACTTGGTGTCAGGGTATGTCTTTGTTACTTGGAGTAAGTGTATGTCTTTGTTACTTGGTGTCAGTGTATGTCTTTGTTACTTGGTGTCAGGGTATGTCTTTGTTACTTGGCGTAAGTGTATGTCTTTGTGACTTGGTGTCAGTGTATGTCTTTGTTACTTGGTGTACGTGTGTGTCTGTGTTGCTGGATATCAGTGTTTGTCTTTGTTACTTGGTGTCAGTGTATGTCTTTGTTACTTGGTGTCAGTGTATTTCTTTGTTACTGGGTGTCAGTGCATGTCTTTGTGACTTGGTGTCAGTGTATGTCTTTGTTACTTGGTGTAAGTGTATGTCTTTGTTTCTTGGTGTAAGAGTGTGTCTGTGTTACTGGGTATCAGTGTATGTCTTTGTTACTTGGTGTAAGTGTGTGTCTGTGTTACTGGGTATCAGTGGATGTCTTTGTTACTTGGTGTCAGTGCATGTCTTTGTTACTTGGTGTAAGTGTATGTCTTTGTTACTGGGTATCAGTGTATGTCTTTGTTACTTGTTGTCAGTGTATGTCTTTGTTACTTGGTGTAAGTGTGTGTCTGTGTTACTGTGGATCAGTGTATGTCTTTGTTACTTGGTGTCAGTGCATGTCTTTGTTACTTGGTGTAAGTGTATATCTTTGTTACTTGGTGTCAGTGTCTGACTTTGTTACTTGATGTCAGTGTATGTCTTTGTTACTAGGTGTCAGTGTATTTCTTTGTTACTCTGTGTCAGTGTATGTCTTTGTGTCTTGGTGTCAGTGTATGTCTTTGTTACTTGGTGTCAGGGTATGTCTTTGTTATTGGGGTAAGTGCATGTCTTTGTTACTTGGTGTCAGGGTATGTATTTGTTACTTGTTGTAAGTGTGTGTCTGTGTTACTGGGTATCAGTGTATGTCTTTGTTACTTGGTGTCAGTGTATGTCTTTGTTACTTGATGTAAGTGTGTGTCTGTGTTACTTGGTGTAAGTGTATGTCTTTGTTACTTGGTGTAAGTGTATGTCTGTGTTACTTGGTGTATGTGTGTGTCTGTGTTACTGGGTATCACTGTATGTCTTTGTTCCTTGGTGTCAGTGTATGTCTTTGTGACTTGGTGTCAGTGTATGTCTTTGTTACTTGGTGTCAGTGTATGACTTTGTTACTTGGTGTCAGTGTATGTCTTTGTTACTTGGTGTAAGTGTGTGTCTGTGTTACTGGGTATCAGTGTATGTCTTTGTTACTTGGTGTAAGTGTATGTCTTTGTTACTTGGTGTCAGTGTATGTCTTTGTTACTCGGTGTCAGTGTATGTCTTTGTTACTTGGTGTAAGTGTATGTCTTTGTTACTTGGTGTCAGTGTATGTCTTTGTTACTTGGTGTAAGTATGTGTCTGTGATACTGGGTATTAGTGTATGTCTTTGTTACTTGGTGTAAGTGTTTGTCTGTGTTACTGGGTAGTAGTGGATGTCATTGTAACTTGGTGTCAGTGCATGTCTTTGTTACTTGGTGTAAGTGTATGTCTTTGTTACTTGGTGTCAGTGTATGACTTTGTTACTTGGTGTAAGTGTGTCCCTGTGTTACTGGGTATCAGTGTATGTCTTTGTTAATTGGTGTCAGTGTATTTCTTTGTTACTGGGTGTCAGTGTATGTCTTTGTGACTTGGTGTCAGTGTATGTCTTTGTTACTTGGTGCAAGTTTGTGTCTTGTTACTTGGTGTCAGTGGATGTCTGTGTTACTTTGTGTAAGTGTATGTCTTTGTTACTTGGTGTCATTGTGTGTCTGTGTTACTGGGTATCAAAGTATGTCTTTGTTCCTAGGTGTCAGTGCATGTCTTTGTTACTCGTTGTCAGAGTATGTCTTTGTTATTTGGTGTCAGTGTATGTCTTTGTTACTGGGTGTCATTGTATGTCTTTGTTACTTGGTGTCAGTGTATGACTTTGTTACTTGGTGTAAGTGTGTGTCTGTGTTACTGTGGATCAGTGTATGTCTTTGTTACTTGTTGTAAGTGTGTGTCTGTGTTACTTGGTATCAGTGGATGTCTTTGTTGCTTGGTGTCAGTGTATGACTTTGTTACTTGGTGTCAGTGTATGTCTTTGTTACTAGGTGTCAGTGTATTTCTTTGTAACTGGGTGTCAGTGTATGTCTTTGTGACTTGGTGTCAGTGTATGTCTTTGTTACTTGGTGTCGGGGTATGTCTTTGTTACTTGGGGTAAGTGTATGTCTTTGTTACTTGGTGTAAGTGTATGTCTTTGTTACTTGTTGTAAGTGTGTGTCTGTGTTACTGGGTATCAGTGTATGTCTTTCTAACTTGGTGTCAGTGTATGTCTTTGTTACTTGGTCTAAGTGTGTGTCAGTGTTACTTGGTGTAAGTGTATGTCTTTGTTACTTGGTGTCAGTGTATGTCTTTGTTACTTGGTGTATGTGTGTGTCTGTGTTACTGGGTATCACTGTATGTCTTTGTTCCTTGGTGTCAGTGTATGTCTTTGTGACTTGGTGTCAGTGTATGTCTTTGTTACTTGGTGTCAGTGTATGACTTTGTTACTTGCTGTCAGTGTATGTCTTTGTTACTTGGTGTAAGTGTGTGTCTGAGTTACTGGGTATCAGTGTATGTCTTTGTTACTTGGTGTAAGTGTATGCCTTTGTTACTTGGTGTCGGTGTATGTCTTTGTTACTCGGTGTCAGAGTATGTCTTTGTTATTTGGTGTAAGTGTATGTCTTTGTTACTTGGTGTCAGTACATGTCTTTGTTACGTGGTGTAAGTGTATATCTTTGTTGCTTGGTGTCAGTGTATGACTTTGTTACTTGGTGTCAGTGTATGTCTTTGTTACTAGGTGTCAGTGTATTTCTTTGTAACTGGGTGTCAGTGTATGTCTTTGTGACTTGGTGTCAGTGTATGTCTTTGTTACTTGGTGTCGGGGTATGTCTTTGTTACTTGGGGTAAGTGTATGTCTTTGTTACTTGGTGTAAGTGTATGTCTTTGTTACTTGTTGTAAGTGTGTGTCTGTGTTACTGGGTATCAGTGTATGTCTTTCTAACTTGGTGTCAGTGTATGTCTTTGTTACTTGGTGTAAGTGTGTGTCAATGTTACTTGGTGTAAGTGTATGTCTTTGTTACTTGGTGTCAGTGTATGTCTTTGTTACTTGGTGTATGTGTGTATCTGTGTTACTGGTCATCAGTGGATGTCTTTGTTACTTGGTGTCAGTGCATGTCTTTGTTACTTGGTGTAAGTGTATGTCTTTGTTACTTGGTGTCAGTGTATGACTTTGTTACTTGGTGTAAGTGTGTGTCTGTGTTACTGGGTATCAGTGTATGTCTTTGTTTCTTGGTGTATGTGTGTATCTGTGTTACTGGTCATCAGTGGATGTCTTTGTTACTTGGTGTAAGTGTATGTCTTTGTTACTTGGTGTCAGTGTATGACTTTGTTACTTGGTGTCAGTGTATGTCTTTGTGACTTGGTGTCAGTGTATGTCTTTGTGACTTGGTGTCAGTGTATGTCTTTTTTACGTGGTGTCAGGGTATGTCTTTTTTACTTGGTGTAAGTGTATGTCTTTATTACTTGGTGTCAGTGTATTTCTTTGTTACTGGGTGTCAGTGCATGTCTTTGTGACTTGGTGTCAGTGTGTGTCTGTGTTATTGGGTATCAGTGGATGTCTTTGTGACTTGGTGTCAGTGTCGCTCTTTGTTACTTGGTGTCAGTGTGTGTCTTTGTGACTTGCTGTCAGTGTATGTCTTTGTTACTTGGTGTAAGTGTGTGTCTGTGTTACTGGGTATCAGTGTATGTCTTTGTTACTTGGTGTCAGTGTCTGTCTGTGTTACTTGGTGTCAGTGTGTTTGATTGTGTTACTGGGTGTCAGTGCGTGTCTGTGTTACTTGGTGCAAGTGTGTGTCTGTGTTACTGTGTATCAGTGTGTGTCTTTGTTACTTGGTGTCAGTGTATGTCTTTGTGACTTGGTGTCAGTGTATGTCTTTGTTACTTGGTGTCAGTGTATGTCTTTGTTACTTGTTGTAAGTGTGTGTCTGTGTTACTGGGGATCAGTGTATGTCTGTGTTACTTGGTGTAAGTGTATGTCTTTGTTATTTGGTGTCAGTGTATGTCTTTGTTACTTGGTGTATGTGTGTGTCTGTGTTACTGGGTATCATTGTATGTCTTTGTTCCTTGGTGTCAGTGTATGTCTTTGTTACTTGGTGTCAGTGTATGACTTTGTTACTTGGTGTCAGTGTATGACTTTGTTACTTGGTGTAAGTGTGTGTCTGTGGTACTGGGTATCAGTGTATGTCTTTGTTACTTGGTGTAAGTGTGTGTCTGTGTTACTGGGTATCAGAGTATGTCTTTGTTACTTGGTGTCAATGTATGTCTTTGTTACTTGGTGTAAGTGTGTGTCTGTGTTACTTAGTGTAAGTGTATGTCTTTGTTACTTGGTGTCAGTGTATGTCTTTGTTACTTGGTGTATGTGTGTGTCTGTGTTACTGGGTATCATAGTATGTCTTTGTTCCTTGGTGTCAGTGTATGTCTTTGTTACTTGGTGTCAGTGTATTTCTTTGTTACTGGGTGTCAGTGTATGTCTTTGTGACTTGGTGTAAGTGTGTGTCTGTGTTACTTGGTGTAAGTGTATGTCTTTGTTACTTGGTGTCAGTGTATGTCTTTGTTACTTGATGTATGTGTGTGTCTGTGTTCCTGGGTATCATTGTATGTCTTTGTTCCTTGGTGTCAGTGTATGTCGTTGTGACTTGGTGTCAGTGTATGTCTTTGTGACTTGGTGTCAGTGTATGACTTTGTTACTTGGTGTCAGTGTATGTCTTTGTTACTTGGTGTCAGTGTATTTCTTTGTTACTGGGTGTCAGTGTCTGTCTTTGTGACTTGGTGTCAGTGTATGTCTTTGTTACTTGGCGTAAGTGTATGTCTTTGTTACTTGGTGTAAGTGTGTGTCTGTGGTCCTGGGTATCAGTGTATGTCTTTGTTACTTGGTGTAAGTGTGTGTCTGTGTCACTGGGTATCAAAAGAGGTCTTTGTTACTTGGTGTCAGTGCATGTCTTTGTTACTTGGTGCAAGTGTATGTCTTTGTTACTTGGTGTCAGTGTGTGACTTTGTTACTTGGTGTAAGTGTGTGTCTGTGTTACTGTGTATCAGTGTATGTCTTTGTTACTTGGTGTCAGTGTATTTCTTTGTTACTGGGTGTCAGTGTATGTCTTAGAGACTTGGTGTCAGTGTGTGTCTTTGTTACTTGGTGTCAAGGTATGTCTTTGTTACTTGGTGTAAGTGTATGTCTTTGTTACTTGGTGTCAGTGTATGTCTTTGTTACTTGTTGTAAGTGTGTGTCTGTGTTACTGGGTATCAGTGTATGTCTTTGTTACTTGGTGTCAGTGTATGTCTTTGTTACTTGGTGTAAGTTTGTGTCTGTGTTACTTGGTGTAAGTGTATGTCTTTGTTACTTGGTGTCAGTGTATGTCTTTGTTACTTGGTGTATATTTGTGTCTGTGTTACTGGGTATCATTGTATGACTTTGTTCCTTGTTGTCAGCTTATGTCTTTGTGACTTGGTGTCAGTGTATGTCTTTTTTGTTCCTTGGTGTCAGTGTATGACTTTGTTACTTGGTGTCAGTGTATGTCTTTGTTACTTGGTGTCAGTGTGTGTCTGTGTTACTGGGTATCAGTGTATGTCTTTGTTACTTGGTGTAAGTGTGTGTCTGTGTTACTGGGTATCAGTGGATGTCATTGTTACTTGGTGTCACTGCATGTCTTTGTTACTTGGTGTAAGTGTATGTCTTTGTTACTTGGTGTCAGTGTATGACTTTGTTACTTGGTGTAATTGTGTGTCTGTGATACTGGGTATCAGTGTATGTCTTTGTTACTTGGTGTCAGTGTATTTCTTTGTTACTGGGTGTCAGTGTATGTCTTTGTGACTTGGTGTCAGTGTATGTCTTTGTTACTTGGTGTCAGTGTATGTCTTTGTTACTTGGTGTAAGTGTATGTCTTTGTTACTTGGTGTCAATGTATGTCTTTGTTACTTGGTGTAAGTGTGTGTCTGTGTTACTGGGTATCTGTGTATGTCTTTGTTACTTGGTGTCAGTGTATGTCTTTGTTACTTGGCGTCAGCGTATGTCCTTGTTACTTGTTGTAAGTGTGTGTCTGTGTTACTGGGTATCAGTGTTCTTTTGGGCCTCCTTATCTCGAGAGACAATGGATACGCGCCTGGAGGTGGTCAGTGGTTTGTGAAGCAGCGCCTGGAGTGGCTATAAAGGCCAATTCTGGAGTGACAGGCTCTTCCACAGGTGCTGCAGAGAAATTTGTTTGTTGGGGCTGTTGCACAGATGGCTCTCCCCTTGCGCCTCTGTCTTTTTTCCTGCCAACTACTAAGTCTCTTCGACTCGCCACAATTTAGCCCTGTCTTTATGGCTGCCCGCCAGCTCTGGCGAATGCTGGCAACTGACTCCCACCATTTGTGATCAATGTCACACGATTTCATGTCGCGTTTGCAGACGTCTTTATAATGGAGACATGGACGGCCGGTGGGTCTGATACCAGTGGCGAGCTCGCTGTACAATGTGTCTTTGGGGATCCTGCAATCTTCCATGCGGCTCACATGGCCAAGCCATCTCAAGCGCCGCTGACTCAGTAGTGTGTATAAGCTGGGGATGTTGGCCGCTTCAAGGACTTCTGTGTTGGAGATATAGTCCTGCCACCTGATGCCAAGTATTCTCCGAAGGCAGCGAAGATGGAATGAATTGAGACGTCGCTCTTGGCTGGCATACGTTGTCCAGGCCTCGCTGCCGTAGAGCAAGGTACTGAGGACACAGGCCTGATACACTCGGACTTTTGTGTTCCGTGTCAGTGCACCATTTTCCCACACTCTCTTGGCCAGTCTGAACATAGCAGTGGAAGCCTTACCCATGCTCTTGTTGATTTCTGCATCTAGAGACAGGTTACTGGTGATAGTTGAGCCTAGGTAGGTGAACTCTTGAACCACTTCCAGAGCGTGGTCGCCAATATTGATGGATGGAGCATTTCTGACATCCTGCCCCATGATGTTCGTTTTCTTGAGGCTGATGGTTAGGCCAAATTCATTGCAGGCAGACGCAAACCTGTCGATGAGACTCTGCAGGCATTCTTCAGTGTGAGATGTTAAAGCAGCATCGTCAGCAAAGAGGAGTTCTCTGATGAGGACTTTCCGTACTTTGGACTTCGCTCTTAGACGGGCAAGGTTGAACAACCTGCCCCCTGATCTTGTGTGAAGGAAAATTCCTTCTTCAGAGGATTTGAACGCATGTGAAAGCAGCAGGGAGAAGAAAATCCCAAAAAGTGTGGGTGCGAGAACACAGCCCTGTTTCACACCACTCAGGATAGGAAAGGGCTCAGTGTATGTCTTTGTTACTTGGGGTCAGTGTGTGTCTTTTTTACTTGCTGTAAGTGTGTGTCTGTGTTACTGGGTATCAGTGTATGTCTTTGTTACTTGGTGTCAGTGCATGTCTTTGTTGCTTGGTGTCTGTGCATGTCTGTGTTAATTGGTGTAAGTGTCTGTCTTTGTTACTTGGTGTCAGTGTATGTCTTGTTTACTTGGTGTAAGTGTGTGTCTGTGTTACTGGGTATCAGTGTATGTCTTTGTTACTTGGTGTCAATGTATGTCTTTGTTATTTGGTGTAAGCATATGTCTGTGTTACTGGCTATCAGTGTATGTCTTTGTTACTTGGTGTCAGTGTATGTCTTTGTTACTTGGTGCCAGTGTATTTCTTTGTTACTTGGTGTAAGTGTGTGTCTGTGTTACTGGGTATCAGTGTATGTCTGTGTTACTTGGTGTAAGTGTGTGACTGTGTTACTGGGTATCAGTGTATGTCTTTGTTACTTGGTGTCAGTGTATGTCTGTGTTATTTGGTGTAAGTGTGTGTCTTTTTTACTTGGTGTCAGTGGATGTCTGTGTTACTTGGTGTAAGTGTATGTCTTTGTTACTTGGTGTCAGTGTATGTCTTTGTTACTTGGTGTATGTGTGTGTCTGTGTTACTTGGTATCACTGTATGTCTTTGTTCCTTGGTGTCAGTGTATGTCTTTGTGACTTGGTGTCAGTGCATGTCTTTGTTACTCGGTGTCAGTGTCTGTCTTTGTTACTTGGTGTCAGTGTATGTCTTTGTTACTGGGTGTCATTGTATGTCTTTGTTACTGGGTGTCAGTGTATGACTTTGTTACTTGGTGTCAGTGTATGTCTTTGTTACTTGGTGTAAGTGTGTGTCTGTGTTTCTGTGGACCAGTGTATGTCTTTGTTACTTGGTGTTAGTGTGTGTCTGTGTTACTGGGTATCAGTGGATGTCTTTGTTACTTGGTGTCAGTGCATGTCTTTGTTACTTGGTGTAAGTGTATGTCTTTGTTACTTGGTGTCAGTGTATGTCTTTGTTACTTGTTGTAAGTGTGTGTCTGTGTTACTGGGTATCAGTGTATGTCTTTGTTACTTGGTGTCAGTGTATGTCTTTGTTACTTGGTGAAAGTGTGTGTCTGTGTTAGTGGGTATCAGTGTATGTCTTTGTTTTTTGGTGTCAGTGCATGCCTTTGTTGCTTGGTGCCAGTGCTTGTCTGTGTTACTTCGTGAAAGTGTATGTCTTTGTTACTTGGTGTCAGTGTATGTCTTGTTTACTTTGTGTCAGTGGATGTCTTTGTGACTTGGTGTCAGTGTATTTCTTTGTTGCTGGGTGTCAGTGTATCTCTTTGTGACTTGGTGTCAGTGTATGTCTTTGTTACTTGGTGTCAGTGTGTATCTGTGTTACTGGGAGTTAGTGTCTGTCTTTGTTACTGGGTGCAAGTGTATGTCTTTGTTACTTGGTGTCCGTGTATGTCTTGTTTACTTTGTGTCAGTGGATGTCTTTGTGACTTGGTGTCAGTGTATTTCTTTGTTGCTGGTTGTCAGTGTATCTCTTTGTGACTTGGTGTCAGTGTATGTCTTTGTTACTGGGTGTCAGTGTATGTCTGTGTTACTCTGTGTCAGTGTCTGTCTTTGTTACTGGGTGGTAGTATATCTCTGTGTTGCTGGGTGTCAGTGTCTGTCTGTGTTACTGGGTGTCAGTGTGTGTCTGTGACACTAGGTGTCAGTGTGTGTCTGTGTTACTGGGTGTCAGTGTGTGCTTCTAACTGGGTGTCAGTGTTTGTGTTGCTGGGTGTCAGTGTCTGTCTTTGATACTGGGTGGAAGTGTATGTCTGTGTTGCTGGTTGTCAGTGTATGTCTGTGTTACTGGGTGTCAGTGTGTGTCATTGTTACTGGGTGACAGTGTCTGTTTGTGTCACTGTGTGTCAGTGTATGTTTGTCTGTTTCACTGGGTGTCAGTGTGTGCCTGTGATACAGTTGTCAGTGTGTATCTGTGTTACTGTGTTCCACTGTGTGTTTGTTAGTGTTACTGTCTATCAGTGTGTGTCTGTGACACTAGGTGTCATTGTGTGTCTGTGTTACTGGGGGGTCAATGTGTGTGTGTGTGTGTTACTGGGTCTCAGTGTGTGTCTGTGACACTAGGTGTCAGTGTGTGTCTTTGTTACTGGGTGACAGTGTTTGTCTGTGTTACTTGGTGCAAGTGTATGTCTTTGTTACTTGGTGTCAGTGTATGTCTGTGTTACTTGGTGTAAGAGTATGTCTTTGTTAGTTGGTGTCAGTGCATGTCTTTGTTACTTGGTGTAAGTGTGTGTCTGTGTTACTGGGTATCAGTGGATGTCTGTGTTCCTGGGGGTCAGTGTGTGTCTGTGTTACTGGGGGTCAGCGTGTGTTTCTAACTGGGTGTCAGTGTGTTTGTTACTGGGTGTAAGTGTGTGTCTGTGTTACTGGGTAACATTGTATGTCTTTGTTACTTGGTGTAAGTGCATGTCTTTGTTACTTGGTGTCAGTGTATGTGTTTGTGACTTGGTGTCAGTGTATGTCCTTGTTACTGGGTGTCAGTGTATGTCTTTGTTACTTGGTGTAAGTGTGTGTCTGTGTTACTGGGTATCAGTGCATGTCTTTGTTACTTGGTGTCAGTGTATGTCTTTGTTACTTGCTGTCAGTGTATGTCTGTGTTATTTGGTGTACGTGTGTGTCTGTGTTACTGGGTATCAGAGTATGTCTTTGTTACTTGGTGTCAGTGTATGTCTGTGTTACTTGGTGTAAGTGTGTGTCTTTGTTTCTTGGTGTAAGTGTATGTCTTTGTTACTTGGTGTCAGTGTATATCTGTGATACTTGGTGTAAGTGTATGTCTTTGTTACTTGGTGTCAGTGTATGTCTTTGTTACTTGGTGTAAGTGTGTGTCTGTGTTACTGGGTATCAGTGTCTGTCTTTGTTACATGGTGTAAGTGTGTGTCTGTGTTACTGGGTATCAGTGTATGTCTTTGTTACTTGGTGTCAGTGTATGTCTGTGTTACTTGGTGTCAGTGTGTGTCTGTGTTACTGGGTGTCAGTCTGTTTGTTTGTGTTACTTGGTGTAAGTGTGTGTTTTTGTTACTTGGTGTAAGTGTATGTCTGTGTTACTGGGGGTCAGTGTATGTCTTTGTTCCTGGGTGTCAGTGTATGTCTTTGTGACTTGGTGTCAGTGTATGTGTTTGCGACTTGGTGTCAGTGTATGTCTTTGTTACTGGGTATCAGTGCATGTCTTTGTTACTTGGTGTCAGTGTATGTGTTTGCGACTTGGTGTCAGTGTATGTCTTTGTTACTGGGTATCAGTGCATGTCTTTGTTACTTGCTGTCAGTGTATGTCTTTGTTACCTGGTGTAAGTGTATGTCTTTGTGACTTGGTGTAAGTTTGTGTCTTTGTTACTTGGTGTCAGTGTATGTCTTTGTTACTTGGTGTCAGTGTATGTCTTTGTTAATGGGTGTCAGTGTATGTCTTTGTGACTTGGTGTCAGTGTATGTCTTTGTTACTAGGTGTCAGTGACTGTCTTCGTTACTTGGTGTCAGTGTGTGTCTGCGTTACTGGGTGTCAGTGTATGTCTTTGTTACTAGGTGTAAATGTATGTCTTTGCTACTTGGTGTCAGTGTATGTGTTTGAGACTTGGTGATAGTGTATGTCTTTGTTACTTGGTGTAAGTGTATGTCTTTGTTACTTGGTGTAGGTGTGTGTCTTTGTTACTTGGTGTCAGTGTATGTCTTTGTTAATTGGTGTCAGTGCAAGTCTTTGTAACTGGGTGTCAGTGTGTGTCTTTGTTACTGGGTGTCATTGTCTGTCTTTGTTACTTGGCGTCAGTGTGTGTCTGTGTTACTGGGTGTCAGTCTGTTTGTTTGTGTTAGTGGGTGTCAGTGTGTGTCTGTGTTTCTTGGTGTAAGTGTGTGTCTTTGTTACTGGGTGTCAGTGTATGTCTTTGTTACTTGGTGTAAGTGTGTGTCTGTGTTACTGGGTATCAGTGTCTGTCTTTGTTACTTGGTGTAAGTGTGTGTCTGTGTCACTTGCTATCAGTGGATGTCTTTGTGACTTGGTGTCAGTGTATTTCTTTGTTACTTGTTGTCAGCGTATGTCTTTGTTAATTGGTGTCAGTGTGTGTCTGTGTTACTGGGTATCAGTGTATGTCTTTGTGACTTGGTGTCAGTGTATGTCTTTGTGACTTGGTGTGAGTTTATGTCTTTGTTACTGATTCTTAGTGTTTCTCTGTGTTACTGGGTGTCAGTGTGTATCTGTGACACTAGATGTAAGTATTTAGTTTAGTTTGGAGATACAGCACTTAAACAGGCCCTGCGGCCCGCCGAGTCTGTGCCGACCATCAACCACACATTTATATTAATCCTACACGAATCCCGTATTACTATCACATCCCCACCTGTCCCCATATATTTTCCTACCAACGACGTATACTAGGGACAATTTATGATGGCCAATTAACCTATCAACCTGCAAGTCTTTGGCATGTGGGAGGAAACCGGAGCACCCGGAGGAAACCCACGCAGACACAGGGAGAACTAGCAAACTCTGCACAGGCAGTACCCAGAATCGAACCCGGGTCCCTGGAGCTGTGAGACTGCGGTGCTAACCACTGCGCCAATGTGCCCCCCACCCCCCTGGTGTGCGCCTGTGTTACTGGGTATCAGTGTATGTCTTTGTTAATTGGTGTCAGTGCATGTCTGTATTACTTGGTGTAAGTGTGTGTCTTTGTTACTTGGTGTAAGTGTATGTCTTTGTTACTTGGTGTCAGTGTATGTCTGCGTTACTGGGTGTCAGTGTATGTCTTTGTTACTAGGTGTAAATGTATGTCTTTGCTACTTGGTGTCAGTGTATGTGTTTGAGACTTGGTGATAGTGTATGTCTTTGTTACTTGGTGTAAGTGTATGTCTTTGTTACTTGGTGTAGGTGTGTGTCTTTGTTACTTGGTGTCAGTGTCTGTCTTTGTTAATTGGTGTCAGTGTAAGTCTTTGTAACTGGGTGTCAGTGTGTGTCTTTGTTACTGGGTGCCATTGTCTGTCTTTGTTACTTGGCGTCAGTGTGTGTCTGTGTTACTGGGTGTCAGTCTGTTTGTTTGTGTTACTGGGTGTCAGTGTGTGTCTGTGTTACTTGGTGTAAGTGTGTGTCTTTGTTACTGGGTGTCAGTGTATGTCTTTGTTACTTGGTGTAAGTGTGTGTCTGTGTTACTGGGTATCAGTGTCTGTCTTTGTTACTTGGTGTAAGTGTGTGTCTGTGTCACTTGCTATCAGTAGATGTCTTTGTGACTTGGTGTCAGTGTATGTCTTTGTTACTTGGTGTCAGCGTATGTCTTTGTTAATTGGTGTCAGTGTGTGTCTGTGTTACTGGGTATCAGTGTATGTCTTTGTGACTTGGTGTCAGTGTATGTCTTTGTGACTTGGTGTGAGTTTATGTCTTTGTTACTGATTCTTAGTGTTTCTCTGTGTTACTGGGTGTCAGTGTGTATCTGTGACACTAGATGTCAGTATTTAGTTTAGTTTGGAGATACAGCACTTAAACAGGCCCTGCGGCCCACCGAGTCTGTGCCGACCATCAACCACATATTTATATTAATCCTACACGAATCCCGTATTACTATCACATCCCCACCTGTCCCCATATATTTTCCTACCAACGACGTATACTAGGGACAATATATGATGGCCAATTAACCTATCAACCTGCAAGTCTTTGGCATGTGGGAGGAAACCGGAGCACCCGGAGGAAACCCACGCAGACACAGGGAGAACTAGCAAACTCTGCACAGGCAGTACCCAGAATCGAACACGGGTCCCTGGAGCTGTGAGACTGCGGTGCTAACCACTGCGCCAATGTGCCCCCCATCCCCCTGGTGTGCGCCTGTGTTACTGGGTATCAGTGTATGTCTTTGTTAATTGGTGTCAGTGCATGTCTGTATTACTTGGTGTAAGTGTGTGTCTTTGTTACTTGGTGTAAGTGTATGTCTTTGTTACTTGGTGTCAGTGTATGTCTTTGTTACTTGGTGTCAGTGTATGTCTTTGTTACTGGGTGTCAGTGTATGTCTTTGTGACTTGGTGTCAGTGTATGTCTTTGTTACTAGGTGTCAGTGACTGTCTTCGTTACTTGGTGTCAGTGTGTGTCTGCGTTACTGGGTGTCAGTGTATGTCTTTGTTACTAGGTGTAAATGTATGTCTTTGCTACTTGGTGTCAGTGTATGTGTTTGAGACTTGGTGATAGTGTATGTCTTTGTTACTTGGTGTAAGTGTATGTCTTTGTTACTTGGTGTAGGTGTGTGTCTTTGTTACTTGGTGTCAGTGTATGTCTTTGTTAATTGGTGTCAGTGTATGTCTTTGTAACTGGGTGTCAGTGTGTGTCTTTGTTACTGGGTGTCAGTGTCTGTTTTTGTTACTTGGTGTCAGTGTGTGTCTGTGTTACTGGGTGTAAGTGTGTGTCTGTGTTACTAGCTATCAGTGTATGTCTTTGTGACTTGGTGTCAGTGTATGTCTTTGTTACTTGGTGTAAGTGTGTGTCTGTGTTACTGGGTATCAGTGTATGCCTTTGTTACTTGGTGTAAGTGTATGTCTTTGTTACCTGGTGTCAGTGTATGACTTTGTTACTTGGTGTCAGTGTATGTCTTTGTTACTTGGTGTCAGTGTATGTCTTTGTTAATTGGTGTCAGTGTGTGTCTGTGTTACTGGGTATCAGTGTATGTCTTTGTGACTTGGTGTCAGTGTATGTCTGTATTACTTGGTGTAAGTGTGTGTCTTTTTTACTTGGTGTAAGTGTATGTCTGTGCTACTGGGGGTCAGTGTATGTCTTTGTTGCTGGGTGTCAGTGTATGTCTTTGTGACTTGGTGTCAGTGTATGTGTTTGCGACCAGGTGTCAGTGTATGTCTTTGTTACTGGGTATCAGTGCATGTCTTTGTTACTTGTTGTCAGTGTATGTGTTTGCGACTTGGTGTCAGTGTATGTCTTTGTTACTGGGTATCAGTGCATGTCTTTGTTACTTGGTGTCAGTGTATGTCTTTGTTACCTGGTGTAAGTGTATGTCTTTGTTACTTGGTGTAAGTTTGTGTCTTTGTTACTTGGTGTCAGTGTATGTCTTTGTTACTTGGTGTCAGTGTATGTCTTTGTTACTGGGTGTCAGTGTATGTCTTTGTGACTTGGTGTCAGTGTATGTCTTTGTTACTAGGTGTCAGTGACTGTCTTCGTTACTTGGTGTCAGTGTGTGTCTGCGTTACTGGGTGTCAGTGTATGTCTTTGTTACTAGGTGTAAATGTATGTCTTTGCTACTTGGTGTCAGTGTATGTGTTTGTGACTTGGTGATAGTGTATGTCTTTGTTACTTGGTGTAAGTGTATGTCTTTGTTACTTGGTGTAGGTGTGTGTCTTTGTTACTTGGTGTCAGTGTATGTCTTTGTTACTTGGTGTCAGTGTCTGTCTTTGTTACTGGGTGTCAGTGTTTGTCTTTGTTACTTGGTGTCAGTGTGTGTCTTTGTTACTTGGTGTCAGTGTATGTCTTTGTTACTTGGTGTCAGTGTATGTCTTTGTTACGAGGTGTCAGTGGCTGTCTTCATTACTTGGTGTCAGTGTGTGTCTGTATTGCTGGGTGTCAGTGTCTGTCTTTGTTACTGTGTACCCGTGTTTCTCTGTGTTACTTGGTGTCAAGTGTATGTCCGTTTGTGTTACTGGGTGTCAGTGTATGTCTTTGTTACTTGGTGTAAGTGTGTGTCTGTGTTACTGGGTATCAGTGTCTGTCTTTGTTACTTGGTGTAAGTGTGTGTCTGTGTTACTGGGGATCTGTGTATGTCTTTGTTACTTGGTATCAGTGTATGTCTTTGTTACGTGCTGTCAGTGTATGTCTGTGTTACTTGGTGTAAGTGTGTGTCTTTGTTACTTGGTGTAAGTGTATGTCTTTGTTACTTGGTGTCAGTGTATGTCTTTGTTACTTGGTGTCAGTGTGTGTCTGTGTTACTGGGTATCAGTGTATGTCTTTGTTACGGGGTGTCAGTGTCTGTCTGTGTTACTTGCTATCACTGTATGTCTTTGTTACTGTGCACCAGTGTTTCTCTGTGTCAGTGTTTGTTTGTTTGTGTTACTGGGTGTCAGTGTGTGTCTGTGACACTAGGTGTCAGTATTCAGTTTAGTTTAGAGATGCAACACTGAAACAGCCCCTTCGTCCCACCGTGTCTGTGCCGATCTTCAAACACCCATTTATACTAATCCTACACTAATCCCGTACTCCTATCACATTCTCACCTGTCCCTATATATTTCCCGACCACCGACCTATACTAGGGGCAATTTATGATGGCCAATTAACCTATCAACCTGCAAGTCTTTGGCATGTGGGAGGAAACCGGAGCATCCGGAGGAAACCCACGCAGACACAGGGAGAACTTGCAAACTCCGCACAGGCAGTACCCAGAATCGAACCCGGGGTCCCTGTAGCTGTGAGGCTGCAGTGCTAACCACTGCGCCAATGTGCCCCCCCCCCAGTGTGTGTCTGTGTTACTGGGTATCAGTGTATGTCTTTGTTACTTGGTGTCAGTGTATGTCAAAATACATGGTGTAAGTATATGTCTTTGTTACTTGGTGTAATTGTCTGCCTTTGTTAATTGGAGTCAGTGTATGTCTGTGTTACTTGGTGTAACTGTGTGTCTTTGTTACTTGGTGTAATTGTATGTCTTTGTTACTTGGTATCAGTGTCTGTCTTTGTTACTGGGTGTAAGTGTGTGTCTGTGTTACTGGGTATCAAAGTATGTCTTTGTTACTTGGTATCAGTGTATGTCTTTGTTACTGGGTATCAGTGTCTGTCTTTGTTACTTGGTGTAAGTGTGTGTCTGTGTTACTGGGTATCAGTGTATGTCTTTGTTACTTGGTATCAGTGTATGACTTTGTTACGTGCTGTCAGTGTATGTCAGTGTTACTTGGTGTACGTGTGTGTCTTTGTTACTTGGTGTAAGTGTATGTCTTTGTTACTTGGTGTCAGTGTATGTCTTTGTTACTTGGTGTCAGTGTGTGTCTGTGTAACTGGGTATCAGTGTATGTCTTTGTTACTTGGTGTCAGTGTATGTCTGTGTTACTTGTTGTAAGTGTGTGTCTGTGTTACTGGGTGTCAGTGTGTGTCTGTGTTACTTGGTGTTATTGTATGTCTTTGTTACTTGGTGTCCGTGTGTGTCTGTGTTACTGGGTGTCAGTGTATGTCTTTGTTACTTGGTGTAAGTGTGTGTCTGTGTTACTGGGTGTCAGTGTATGTCTGTGTTACTTGGTGTAAGAGTGTGTCTGTGTTACTGGGTATCAGTGCATGTCTTTGTTATTTGGTGTCAGTGTCTGTCTGTGTTACTTGTTGTAAGTGTGTATCTGTGTTACTGGGTATCAGCGTATGTCTTTGTGACTTGGTGTCAGTGTGTCTTTGTTACTGGGTGTCAGTGTTTGTCTTTGTTACTTGGTGTAAATGTATGTCTTTGCGACTTGGTGTCAGTGTCTGTCTTTGTTACTTGGTGTAAGTGTGTGTCTGTGTTACTGGTTATCAGTGTATGTCTTTGTTACTTGGTGTCAGTGTATGTCAAAATACATGGTGTAAGTATATGTCTTTGTTACTTGGTGTAATTGTCTGTCTTTGTTAATTGGAGTCAGTGTATGTCTGTGTTATTTGGTGTAAGTGTGTGTCTTTGTTACTTGGTGTAATTGTATGTCTTTGTTACTTGGTGTCAGTGTATGTCTTTGTTACTTGGTGTCAGTGTGTGTCTGTGTGACTTGGTATCAGTGCATGTCTTTGTGACTTGGTGTCAGTGTATGTCTTTTTTACTGGACGTCAGTGTGTGTCTGTGTTACTTGGTGTCAGTGTATGTCTTTGTTGCTGTGTATCAGTGTTTCTCTGTGTTCCTGGGTGTCCGTGTGTGTTTGTTTGTGTTACTGGGTGTCAGTGTGTGTCTGTGACACTAGGAGATACAGCACTTAAACAGGCCCTTCGGCCCACCGAGTCTGTGCCGACCATCTACCACCCATTTATCCTAATCCTACACTCATCCCGTATTCCTATCACAACCCCACCTATCCCTATATATTTCCCTACCACCTACCTATACTAGGGGCAATTTATGATGGCCAATTAACCTATCAACCTGCAAGTCTTTGGCATGTGGGAGGAAACCGGAGCACCCGGAGGAAACACACGCAGACACAGGGAGAACTTGCATACTCCGCACAGGCAGTACCCAGAATCGAACCCGGGTTCCTGGAGCTGTGAGGCTGCGGTGCTAACCACTGCGCCACTGTGCCGCCCAGTGTGTGGCTGTGTTACTGGGTGTCAGTGTATGTCTGTGTTACTAGGTGTAAGTGTGTGTCTTTGTTACTGGGCATCAGTGTATGTCTTTGTGACTTGGTGTCAGTGTATGTCTTTTTTACTGGGTGTCAGTGTGTGTCTGTGTTACTTGGTGTCAGTGTATGTCTTTGTTACTGTGTATCAATGTTTCTCTGCGTTACTGGGTGTCAGAGTGTGTTTATTTGTGTTACTGGGTGTCAGTGTGCGTCTGTGTTACTTGGTGTAAGTGTATGTCTTTGTTACTTGGTGTCCGTGTGTGTCTGTGTTAATGGGTGTCATTGTATGTCTTTGTTACTTGGTGTAAGTGTGTGTCTGTGTTACTGGGTGTCAGTGTATGTCTGTGTTACATGGTGGAAGAGTGCGTCTGTGTTACTGGGTATCAGAGCATGTCTTTGTTACTTGGTGTCAGTGTGAGTCTGTGTTACTGGGTGTCAGTGTATGTCTGTGTTACTTGATGGAAGAGTGTGTCTGTGTTACTGGGTATCAGTGTATGTCTTTGTGACTTGGTGTCAGTGTATGTCTTTGTTACTGGGTGTCAGTGTGTGTCTTTGTGACTTGGTGTCAGTGTATGTCTGTGTTACTGGGTATCAGTGTACGTCTTTGTTACTTGGTGTCAGAGTATGTCAAAATACTTGGTGTAAGTGTATGACTTTGTTACTTGGTGTAATTGTCTGTCTTTGTTACTTGGTGTCAGTGTATGTCTGTGTTACTTGGTGTAAGTGTGTGTCTTTGTTACTGGGCATCAGTGTATGTCTTTGTTACTGGGTGTCAGTGTGTGTCTTTGTAACATGGTGCAAGTGTATGTCTTTGTTACTTGGTGTCCGTGTGTGTCTGTGTTACTGGGTGTCAGTGTATGGCTTTGTTACTTGGTGTAAGTGTGTGTCTGTGTTCCTGGGTGTTCGTGTACGTCTGTGTTACTTGGTGGAAGAGTGTGTCTGTGTTACTGGGTATCAGTGCATGTCTTTGTTACTTTGTGTCAGTGTATGTATGTGTTACTTGGTGCAAGTGTGTGTCTGTGTTACTGGGTATCAGTGTATGTCTTTGTGACTTGGTGTAATTGTCTGTCTTGTTACTTGGTGTCAGTGCATGTCTGTGTTACTTGGTGTAAGTGTGTGTCTTTTTTACTGGGCATCAGTGTATGTCTTTGTGACTTCGTATCAGTGTATGTCTTTGTGACTTGGTGTCAGTGTATGTCTTTTTTACTGTGTGTCAGTGTGTGTCTGTGTTACTTGGTGTCAGTGTATGTCTTTGTTACTGTGTATCAGTGTTTCTCTATGTTACTGGGTGTCAGTGTGTGTTTGTTTGTGTTACTGGGTGTCAGTGTGTGTCTGTGTTACTTGGTGTAAGTGTATGTCTTTGTTACTTGGTGTCCGTGTGTGTCTGTGTTACTGGGTGTCAGTGTATGTCTTTGTTACTTGTTGTAAGTGTGTGTCTTTGTTACTGGGTGTCAGTGTTTGTCTGTGTTACTTGGTGTCCGTGTGTGTCTATGTTACTTGGTGTAAGTGCATGTCTTTGTTACTTGGTGTCAGTGCATGTCTGTGTTACTTTGTGTTAGTGTGTGTCTTTGTGTCTTGGTGTCAGTGTATGTCTTTGTTACTTGGTGTAAGTGTGTGTCTGTGTTACTGGGTATCAGTATATGTATTTGTTACTTGGTGTCAGTGTATGCCAAAATACTTGGTGTCAGTGTATGTCTTTTTTACTGGGTGTCAGTGTGTGTCTGTGTTACTTGGTGTCAGTGTATGTCTTTGTTACTGGGTATCAGTGTATGTCTGTGTGACTTGGTGTCAGTATATGTCTTTGTTACTTGGTGTAAGTGTGTGTCTGTGTTACTGGGTATCAGTGTATGTCTTTGTTTCTTGGTGTCAGTGTCTGTCGGTTTTACTTGGTGTAAGTGTGTGTCTGTGTTACTGGGTATCAGTGTATGTGTGTGTGACTGGGTGTCAGTGTATGTCTTTGTTACTTGGAGTAAGTGTGTGTCTGTGTTACTGGGTATCAGTGCATGTCTTTGTTACTTGTTGTAATTGTCTGTCTTTGTTACTTGGTGTAAGTGAATGTCTTTGTTACTTGGTGTCAGTGCATGTCTTTGTTACTGGGTGTCAATGGATGTCTTTGTTACTTGGTGTAAGTGTGTTTGTGTGTTACTGGGTATCAGTGTCTGTCTTTGTTACTTGGTGTAAGTGTGTGTCTGTGTTACTGGGTATCAGTGTATGACTTTGTGACTTGGTGTAAGTGTGTGTCTGTGTTACTGGGTGTTCGTGTACGTCTGTGTTACTTGGTGGAAGAGTGTGTCTGTGTTACTGGGTATCAGTGCATGTCTTTGTTACTTAGTGTCAGTGTATGTATGTGTTACTTGGTGCAAGTGTGTGTCTGTGTTACTGGGTATCAGTGTATGTCTTTGTGACTTGGTGTCAGTGTATGTCTTTGTTACTGGGTGTCAGTGTGTGTCTTTGTGACTTGGTGTCAGTGTATGTCTGTGTTCCTGGGTATCAGTGTATGTCTTGTTACTTGGTGTCAGTGTATGTCAAAATACTTGGTGTAAGTGTATGTCTTTGTTACTTGGTGTAATTGTCTGTCTTGTTACTTGGTGTCAGTGCATGTCTGTGTTACTTGGTGTAAGTGTGTGTCTTTTTTACTGGGCATCAGTGTATGTCTTTGTGACTTCGTATCAGTGTATGTCTTTGTGACTTGGTGTCAGTGTATGTCTTTTTTACTGGGTGTCAGTGTGTGTCTGTGTTACTTGGTGTCAGTGTATGTATTTGTTACTGTGTATCAGTGTTTCTCTATGTTACAGGGTGTCAGTGTGTGTTTGTTTGTGTTACTGGGTGTCAGTGTGTGTCTGTGTTACTTGGTGTAAGTGTATGTCTTTGTTACTTGGTGTCCGTGTGTGTCTGTGTTACTGGGTGTCAGTGTATGTCTTTGTTACTTGGTGTAAGTGTGTGTGTGTGTGACTGGGTGTCAGTGTATGTCTTTGTTACTTGGTGTAAGCGTGTGTCTGTGTTACTGGGCATCAGTGCATGTCTTTGTGAAATGGTGTCAGTTTATGTCTTTGTTACTTGTTGTAAGTGTGTGTTTGTGTTACTGGGTATCAGTGTATGTCTTTGTTACTTGTTGTAATTGTCTGTCTTTGTTACTTGGTGTTAGTGTATGTCTTTGTTACTTGGTGTCTGTGTATTTCTTTGTTACTTGGTGTCCGTGTGTGTCTGTGTTACTGGGTGTCAGTGCATGTCTTTGTTAATGGGTGTCAATGCATGTCTTTGTTACTTGGTGTAAGTGTGTTTGTGTGTTACTGGGTATCAGTGTCTGTCTTTGTTACTTGGTGTAAGTGTGTGTCTGTGTTACTGGGTATCAGTGTATGACTTTGTGACTTGGTGTCAGTGTATGACTTTGTTACAGGGTGTCAGTCTGTGTCTTTTTGACTTGGTGTCAGTGTATGTCTTTGTTACTTGGTGTAAGTGTGTGCCTGTGTTACTGGGTATCAGTGTATGTCTTTGTTACTTGGTGTCAGTGTATGTCTGTGTTACTTGGTGTCAGTGTGTTTGATTGTGTTACTGGGTGTCAGTGCGTGTCTGTGTTACTTGGTGTAAGTGTGTGTCTTTGTTACTTGGTGTCCGTGTGTGTCTGTGTTACTGGGTGTCAGTGTATGTCTTTGTTACCTGGTGTAAGTGTGTGTCTGTGTTACTGGGTGTCAGTGTCTGTCTTTCTTACTTGGTGTAAGTGTGTGTCTGTGCTACTGGGAATCAGTGTATGTCTTGTTACTTGGTGTCAGTGTATGTCAAAATACTTGGTGTAAGTATATGTCTCTGTCACTTGGTGTAATTGTCTGTCTTGTTACTTGGTGTCAGTGCATGTCTGTGTTACTTGGTGTAAGTGTGTGTCTTTTTTACTGGGCATCAGTGTATGTCTTTGTGACTTGGTGTCAGTGTATGACTTTTTTACTGGGTGTCAGTGTGTGTCTGTGTTACTTGGTGTCTTTGTATGTCTTTGTTACTGCGTATCAGTGTTTCTCTATGTTACTGGGTGTCAGTGTGTGTTTGTTTGTGTTACTGGGTGTCAGTGTGTGTCTGTGTTACTTGGTGTAAGTGTATGTCTTTGTTACTTGGTGGAAGTGTGTGTCTGTGTTACTGGGTGTCAGTGTTTGTCTGTGTTACTTGGTGTCCGTGTGTGTCTATGTTACTTGGTGTAAGTGCATGTCTTTGTTACTTGGTGTCAGTGCATGTCTGTGTTACTTTGTGTTAGTGTGTGTCTTTGTGACTTCGTGTCAGTGTATGTCTTTGTTACTTGGTGTCAGTGTATGCCAAAATACTTGGTGTCAGTGTATGTCTTTTTTACTGGGTGTCAGTGTGTGTCTGAGTTACTTGGTGTCAGTGTATGTCTTTGTTACTGGGTATCAGTGTATGTCTATGTGACTTGGTGTCAGTATATGTCTTTGTTACTTGGTGTAAGTGTGTGTCTGTGTTACTGGGTATCAGTGTATGTCTTTGTTTCTTGGTGTCAGTGTCTGTCGGTTTTACTTGGTGTAAGTGTGTGTCTGTGTTACTGGGTATCAGTGTATGTGTGTGTGACTGGGTGTCAGTGCATGTCTTTGTTACTTGGTGTAAGTGTGTGTCTGTGTTACTGGGTATCAGTGCATGTCTTTGTGAAATGGTGTCAGTTTATGTCTTTGTTACTTGGTGTAAGTGTGTGTTTGTGTTACTGGGTATCAGTGTATGTCTTTGTTACTTGTTGTAATTGTCTGTCTTTGTTACTTGGTATAAGTGTATGTCTTTGTTACTTGGTGTCAGTGTATGTCTTTGTTACTTGGTGTCCGTGTGTGTCTGTGTTACTGGGTGTCAGTGCATGTCTTTGTTACTGGGTGTCAATGGATGTCTTTGTTACTTGGTGTAAGTGTGTTTGTGTGTTACTGGGTATCAGTGTCTGTCTTTGTTACTTGGTGTAAGTGTGTGTCTGTGTTACTGGGTATCAGTGTATGACTTTGTGACTTGGTGTCAGTGTATGTCTTTGTTACTGGGTGTCAGTCTTTGTATTTGTGACTTGGTGTCAGTGCATGTCTTTGTTACTTGGTGTAAGTGTGTGCCTGTGTTACTGGGTATCAGTGTATGTCTTTGTTACTTGGTGTCAGTGTATGTCTGTGTTACTTGGTGTCAGTGTGTTTGATTGTGTTACTGGGTGTCAGTGCGTGTCTGTGTTACTTGGTGTAAGTGTGTGTCTTTGTTACTTGGTGTCCGTGTGTGTCTGTGTTACTGGGTGTCAGTGTATGTCTTTGTTACCTGGTGTAAGTGTGTGTCTGTGTTACTGGGTATCAGTGTCTGTCTTTTTTACTTGGTGTAAGTGTGTGTCTGTGTTACTGGTTATCAGTGCATGTCTGTGTTACTTGGTGTCAGGGTATGTCTGTGTTACTTGGTGTAAGTGAGTGTCTGTGTTACTGGGTATCAGTGTATGTCTTTGTTCCTGGGTGTCAATGTATGTCATTGTTACTTGGTGTAAGTGTGTGTCTGTGTTACTGGGTATCAGTGTATGTCTTTGTTACTTGGTGTCAGTGTATGTCTGTGTTACTTGGTGTAAGTGTGTGTCTGTGCTACTGGGTATCAGAGTATGACTTTGTGACTTGGTGTCAGTGTATGTCTTTTTTACTGGGTGTCAGTGTGTGTCTTTGTGACTTGGTGTCAGTGTCTGTATTTTTTAATTGGTGTAAGTGTGTGTCTGTGTTACTGGTTATCAGTGCACGTCTTTGTTACTTGGTGTCAGGGTATGTCTGTGTTACTTGGTGTATGTGTGTGTCTGTGTTACTGGGTATCAGTATATGTCTTTGTTACTGGGTGTCAATGTATGTCATTGTTACTAGGTGTAAGTGTGTGTCTTTGTTACTTGGTGTCCGTGTGTGTCTGTGTTACTGGGTGTCAGTGTCTGTCTTTTTTACTTGGTGTAAGTGTGTGTCTGTGTTACTGGTTATCAGTGCATGTCTTTGTTACTTGGTGTCAGGGTATGTCTGTGTTACTTGGTGTAAGTGAGTGTCTGTGTTACTGGGTATCAGTGTATGTCTTTGTTACTGGGTGTCAATGTATGTCATTGTTACTTGGTGTAAGTGTACTTCTGTGTTACTGGGTATCAGTGTCTGTCTTTGTTACTTGGTGTAAGTGTGTGTCTGTGTTACTGGGTATCAGTGTATGTCATTGTTACTTGGTGTCAGTGTATGTCTGTGTTACTTGGTGTAAGTATGTGTCTGTGCTACTGGGTATCAGAGTATGACTTTGTGACTTGGTGTCAGTGTATGTCTTTTTTACTGGGTGTCAGTGTGTGTCTTTGTGACTTGGTGTCAGTGTATGTCCTTGTTACTTGGTGTAAGTGTGTGTCTGTGTTACTGGGTATCAGTGTCTGTCTTTGTTACTTGGTGTCAGTGTATTCTGTGTTACTTGCTGTAAGTGTGTGTCTGTGTTACTGGGTATCAGTGTATGTCTGTGTGACTTGGTGTCAGTGTGTGTCTTTGTTACTTGGTGTAAGTGTGTGTCTGTGTTATTGGGTATCAGTGTATGTCTTTGTTACTTGGTTTCATTGTATGTCTTTGTTACTGGGTGTAAGTGTGTGTCTATGTGACTTGGTGTCAGTGTATGTCTGTGTTACTTGGTGTAAGTGTGTGTCTGTGTTACTGGGTATCAGTGTTTGTATTTTTTAATTGGTGTAAGTGTGTGTCTGTGTTACTGGTTATCAGTGTCTGTCTTTGTTACTTGGTGTCAGTGTGTGTCTGTGTTACTTGGTGTAAGTGTGTGTCTGTGTTACTGGATATCAGTGTATGTCTGTGTGACTTGGTGTCAGTGTGTGTCTTTGTTACTTGGTGTTAGAGTGTGTCTGTGTTACTATGTATCAGTGTATGTCTTTGTGACTTGGTGTCAGTGTCTCTCTTTGTTACTTGGTGTCAGTATGTGTCTTTGTGACTTGGTGTCAGTGTATGTCTTTGATACTTGGTGTAAGTGTGTGTCTGTGTTACTGGGTTTCAGTGTATGTCTTTGTTACTTGGTTTCAGTGTATCTCTGTGTTACTTGGTGTAATTGTATGTCTGTGTTAATGGGTATCAGTGTATGACTGTGTGACTTGGTGTCAGTGTATGTCTGTGTTACTTCGTGTAAGTGTGTGCCTGTGTTACTGGGTATCAGTGGATGTCTTTGTAACTTGGTGTCAGTGTCTCTCTTTGATACTTGGTGTCAGTGTGTGTCTTTGTGTCTTGCTGTCAGTGTATGTCTTTGTTACTTGGTGTAAGTGTGTGTCTGTGTTACTGGGTATCAGTGTATGTCTTTGTTACTTGGTGTCAGTGTCTGTCTGTGTTACTTGGTGTCAGTGTGTTTGATTGTGTTACTGGGTGTCAGTGCATGTCTGTGTTACTTGGTGTAAGTGTGTGTCTGTGTTACTGTGTATCAGTGTGTGTCTTTGTTACTTGGTGTCAGTGTATGTCTTTGTTACTGGGTGTCAGTGTGTGTCTTTGTGACTTGGTGTCAGTGTATGTCTTTGTTACTTGGTGGAAGTGTGTGTCTGTGTTACTGGGTATCAGTGTCTGTCTTTATACTTGGTGTAAGTGTGTGTCTGTGTTACTGGGTATCAGTGTATGTCTTTGTTACTTGGTGTCAGTGTATGTCTGTGTTACTTGGTGTAAGTGTGTGTCTGTGTTACTGGGTATCAGTGTATGACTTTGTGACTTGGTGTCAGTGTATGTCTTTGTTACTGGGTGTCAGTGTGTGTCTTTCTGGCTTGGTGTCAGTTTATGTCTTTGTTACTTGGTGTAGGTGTGTGTCTGTGTTACTGGGTATCAGTGTCTGTCTTTGTTACTTGGTGTCAGTGTGTGTCTGTGTTACTTGGTGTAAGTGTGTGTCTGTGTTACTGGATATCAGTGTATGTCTGTGTGACTTGGTGTCAGTGTGTGTCTTTGTTACTTGGTGTTAGAGTGTGTCTGTGTTACTATGTATCAGTGTATGTCTTTGTGACTTGGTGTCAGTGTCTCTCTTTGTTACTTGGTGTCAGTATGTGTCTTTGTGACTTGGTGTCAGTGTATGTCTTTGATACTTGGTGTAAGTGTGTTTCTGTGTTACTGGGTTTCAGTGTATGTCTTTGTTACTTGGTGTCAGTGTATCTCTGTGTTACTTGGTGTAATTGTATGTCTGTGTTACTGGGTATCAGTGTATGTCTGTGTGACTTGGTGTCAGTGTATGTCTGTGTTACTTCGTGTAAGTGTGTGTCTGTGTTACTGGGTATCAGTGGATGTCTTTGTGACTTGGTGTCAGTGTCTCTCTTTGATACTTGGTGTCAGTGTGTGTCTTTGTGACTTGCTGTCAGTGTATGTCTTTGTTACTTGGTGTAAGTGTGTGTCTGTGTTACTGGGTATCAGTGTATGTCTTTGTTACTTGGTGTCAGTGTATGTCTGTGTTACTTGGTGTCAGTGTGTTTGATTGTGTTACTGGGTGTCAGTGCGTGTCTGTGTTACTTGGTGTAAGTGTGTGTCTTTGTTACTTGGTGTCCGTGTGTGTCTGTGTTACTGGGTGTCAGTGTATATCTTTGTTACTGGGTGTCAGTGTATCTCTTAGTTACTTGGTGTAAGTGTGTATCTGTGTTACTGGGTATCAGTGTCTGTCTTTTTTACTTGGTGTAAGTGTGTGTCTGTGTTACTGGTTATCAGTGCATGTCTTTGTTACTTGGTGTCAGGGTATGTCTGTGTTACTTGGTGTAAGTGAGTGTCTGTGTTACTGGGTATCAGTGTATGTCTTTGTTACTGCGTGTCAATGTATGTCATTGTTACTTGGTGTAAGTGTGTTTCTGTGTTACTGGGTATCAGTGTCTGTCTTTGTTACTTGGTGTAAGTGTGTGTCTGTGTTACTGGGTATCTGTGTATGTCTTTGTTACTTGGTGTCAGTGTATGTCTGTGTTACTTGGTGTAAGTGTGTGTCTGTGCTACTGGGTATCAGCGTATGACTTTGTGACTTGGTGTCAGTGTATGTCTTTTTTACTGGGTGTCAGTGTGTGTCTTTGTGACTTGCTGTCAGTGTATGTCTATGCTACTTGGTGTAAGTGTGTGTCTGTGTTACTGGGTATCAGTGTATGTCTTTGTTACTTGGTGTCAGTGTATGTCTGTGTTACTTGGTGTAACTGTGTGTCTGTGTTACTGGGTATCAGTGTCTGTCTTTTTTACTTGGTGTAAGTGTGTGTCTGTGTTACTGGTTATCAGTGCATGTCTTTGTTACTTAGTGTCAGGGTATGTCTGTGTTACTTGGTGTAAGTGAGTGTCTGTGTTACTGGGTATCAGTGTATGTCTTTGTTACTGCGTGTCAATGTATGTCATTGTTACTTGGTGTAAGTGTGTGTTTCTGTGTTACTGGGTATCAGTGTCTGTCTTTGTTACTTGGTGTAAGTGTCTGTCTGTGTTACTGGGTATCTGTGTATGTCTTTGTTACTTGGTGTCAGTGTATGTCTGTGTTACTTGGTGTAAGTGTGTGTCTGTGCTACTGGGTATCAGCGTATGACTTTGTGACTTGGTGTCAGTGTATGTCTTTTTTACTGGGTGTCAGTGTGTGTCTTTGTGTCTTGCTGTCAGTGTATGTCTATGCTACTTGGTGTAAGTGTGTGTCTGTGTTACTGGGTATCAGTGTATGTCTTTGTTACTTGGTGTCAGTGTATGTCTGTGTTACTTGGTGTAAGTGTATGGCTGTGTTACTGGGTATCAGTGTATGTCTTTGTGAAATGGCGTCATTTTATGTCTTTGTTACTTGGTGCAAGTGTGTGTTTGTGTTACTGGGTTTCAGTGTATGTCTTTGGTACTTGGTGTCAGTGTATGTCAAAATAGTTGGTGTAAGTGTATGTCTTTGTTACTTGTTGTAATTGTCTGTCTTTGTTACTTGGTGTAAGTGTATGTCTTTGTTACTTGGTGGAAGTGTGTGTCTGCGTTACTGGGTGTCAATGCATGTCTTTGTTACTGGGTGTCAATGGATGTCTTTGTTACTTGGTGTAAGTGTGTTTGTGTGTTACTGGGTATCAGTGTCTGTCTTTGTTACTTGGTGTAAGTGTGTGTCTGTGTTACTGGGTATCAGTGTATGACTTTGTGACTTGGTGTCAGTGTATGTCTTTGTTGCTGGGTGTCAGTGTGTGTCTTTGTGACTTGGTGTCAGTGTATTCTGTGTTACTTGCTGTAAGTGTGTGTCTGTGTTACTGGGTATCAGTGTATGTCTGTGTGACTTGGTGTCAGTGTGTGTCTTTGTTACTTGGTGTAAGTGTGTGTCTGTGTTATTGGGTATCAGTGTATGTCTTTGTTACTTGGTTTCATTGTATGTCTTTGTTACTGGGTGTAAGTGTGTGTCTATGTGACTTGGTGTCAGTGTATGTCTGTGTTACTTGGTGTAAGTGTGTGTCTGTGTTACTGGGTATCAGTGTTTGTATTTTTTAATTGGTGTAAGTGTGTGTCTGTGTTACTGGTTATCAGTGTCTGTCTTTGTTACTTGGTGTCAGTGTGTGTCTGTGTTACTTGGTGTAAGTGTGTGTCTGTGTTACTGGATATCAGTGTATGTCTGTGTGACTTGGTGTCAGTGTGTGTCTTTGTTACTTGGTGTTAGAGTGTGTCTGTGTTACTATGTATCAGTGTATGTCTTTGTGACTTGGTGTCAGTGTCTCTCTTTGTTACTTGGTGTCAGTATGTGTCTTTGTGACTTGGTGTCAGTGTATGTCTTTGATACTTGGTGTAAGTGTGTGTCTGTGTTACTGGGTTTCAGTGTATGTCTTTGTTACTTGGTTTCAGTGTATCTCTGTGTTACTTGGTGTAATTGTATGTCTGTGTTAATGGGTATCAGTGTATGACTGTGTGACTTGGTGTCAGTGTATGTCTGTGTTACTTCGTGTAAGTGTGTGCCTGTGTTACTGGGTATCAGTGGATGTCTTTGTAACTTGGTGTCAGTGTCTCTCTTTGATACTTGGTGTCAGTGTGTGTCTTTGTGTCTTGCTGTCAGTGTATGTCTTTGTTACTTGGTGTAAGTGTGTGTCTGTGTTACTGGGTATCAGTGTATGTCTTTGTTACTTGGTGTCAGTGTCTGTCTGTGTTACTTGGTGTCAGTGTGTTTGATTGTGTTACTGGGTGTCAGTGCATGTCTGTGTTACTTGGTGTAAGTGTGTGTCTGTGTTACTGTGTATCAGTGTGTGTCTTTGTTACTTGGTGTCAGTGTATGTCTTTGTTACTGGGTGTCAGTGTGTGTCTTTGTGACTTGGTGTCAGTGTATGTCTTTGTTACTTGGTGGAAGTGTGTGTCTGTGTTACTGGGTATCAGTGTCTGTCTTTATACTTGGTGTAAGTGTGTGTCTGTGTTACTGGGTATCAGTGTATGTCTTTGTTACTTGGTGTCAGTGTATGTCTGTGTTACTTGGTGTAAGTGTGTGTCTGTGTTACTGGGTATCAGTGTATGACTTTGTGACTTGGTGTCAGTGTATGTCTTTGTTACTGGGTGTCAGTGTGTGTCTTTCTGGCTTGGTGTCAGTTTATGTCTTTGTTACTTGGTGTAGGTGTGTGTCTGTGTTACTGGGTATCAGTGTCTGTCTTTGTTACTTGGTGTCAGTGTGTGTCTGTGTTACTTGGTGTAAGTGTGTGTCTGTGTTACTGGATATCAGTGTATGTCTGTGTGACTTGGTGTCAGTGTGTGTCTTTGTTACTTGGTGTTAGAGTGTGTCTGTGTTACTATGTATCAGTGTATGTCTTTGTGACTTGGTGTCAGTGTCTCTCTTTGTTACTTGGTGTCAGTATGTGTCTTTGTGACTTGGTGTCAGTGTATGTCTTTGATACTTGGTGTAAGTGTGTTTCTGTGTTACTGGGTTTCAGTGTATGTCTTTGTTACTTGGTGTCAGTGTATCTCTGTGTTACTTGGTGTAATTGTATGTCTGTGTTACTGGGTATCAGTGTATGTCTGTGTGACTTGGTGTCAGTGTATGTCTGTGTTACTTCGTGTAAGTGTGTGTCTGTGTTACTGGGTATCAGTGGATGTCTTTGTGACTTGGTGTCAGTGTCTCTCTTTGATACTTGGTGTCAGTGTGTGTCTTTGTGACTTGCTGTCAGTGTATGTCTTTGTTACTTGGTGTAAGTGTGTGTCTGTGTTACTGGGTATCAGTGTATGTCTTTGTTACTTGGTGTCAGTGTATGTCTGTGTTACTTGGTGTCAGTGTGTTTGATTGTGTTACTGGGTGTCAGTGCGTGTCTGTGTTACTTGGTGTAAGTGTGTGTCTTTGTTACTTGGTGTCCGTGTGTGTCTGTGTTACTGGGTGTCAGTGTATATCTTTGTTACTGGGTGTCAGTGTATCTCTTAGTTACTTGGTGTAAGTGTGTATCTGTGTTACTGGGTATCAGTGTCTGTCTTTTTTACTTGGTGTAAGTGTGTGTCTGTGTTACTGGTTATCAGTGCATGTCTTTGTTACTTGGTGTCAGGGTATGTCTGTGTTACTTGGTGTAAGTGAGTGTCTGTGTTACTGGGTATCAGTGTATGTCTTTGTTACTGCGTGTCAATGTATGTCATTGTTACTTGGTGTAAGTGTGTTTCTGTGTTACTGGGTATCAGTGTCTGTCTTTGTTACTTGGTGTAAGTGTGTGTCTGTGTTACTGGGTATCTGTGTATGTCTTTGTTACTTGGTGTCAGTGTATGTCTGTGTTACTTGGTGTAAGTGTGTGTCTGTGCTACTGGGTATCAGCGTATGACTTTGTGACTTGGTGTCAGTGTATGTCTTTTTTACTGGGTGTCAGTGTGTGTCTTTGTGACTTGCTGTCAGTGTATGTCTATGCTACTTGGTGTAAGTGTGTGTCTGTGTTACTGGGTATCAGTGTATGTCTTTGTTACTTGGTGTCAGTGTATGTCTGTGTTACTTGGTGTAACTGTGTGTCTGTGTTACTGGGTATCAGTGTCTGTCTTTTTTACTTGGTGTAAGTGTGTGTCTGTGTTACTGGTTATCAGTGCATGTCTTTGTTACTTAGTGTCAGGGTATGTCTGTGTTACTTGGTGTAAGTGAGTGTCTGTGTTACTGGGTATCAGTGTATGTCTTTGTTACTGCGTGTCAATGTATGTCATTGTTACTTGGTGTAAGTGTGTGTTTCTGTGTTACTGGGTATCAGTGTCTGTCTTTGTTACTTGGTGTAAGTGTCTGTCTGTGTTACTGGGTATCTGTGTATGTCTTTGTTACTTGGTGTCAGTGTATGTCTGTGTTACTTGGTGTAAGTGTGTGTCTGTGCTACTGGGTATCAGCGTATGACTTTGTGACTTGGTGTCAGTGTATGTCTTTTTTACTGGGTGTCAGTGTGTGTCTTTGTGTCTTGCTGTCAGTGTATGTCTATGCTACTTGGTGTAAGTGTGTGTCTGTGTTACTGGGTATCAGTGTATGTCTTTGTTACTTGGTGTCAGTGTATGTCTGTGTTACTTGGTGTAAGTGTATGGCTGTGTTACTGGGTATCAGTGTATGTCTTTGTGAAATGGCGTCATTTTATGTCTTTGTTACTTGGTGCAAGTGTGTGTTTGTGTTACTGGGTTTCAGTGTATGTCTTTGGTACTTGGTGTCAGTGTATGTCAAAATAGTTGGTGTAAGTGTATGTCTTTGTTACTTGTTGTAATTGTCTGTCTTTGTTACTTGGTGTAAGTGTATGTCTTTGTTACTTGGTGGAAGTGTGTGTCTGCGTTACTGGGTGTCAATGCATGTCTTTGTTACTGGGTGTCAATGGATGTCTTTGTTACTTGGTGTAAGTGTGTTTGTGTGTTACTGGGTATCAGTGTCTGTCTTTGTTACTTGGTGTAAGTGTGTGTCTGTGTTACTGGGTATCAGTGTATGACTTTGTGACTTGGTGTCAGTGTATGTCTTTGTTGCTGGGTGTCAGTGTGTGTCTTTGTGACTTGGTGTCAGTGTATGTCTTTGTTACTTGGTGTAAGTGTGTGCCTGTGTTACTGGGTATCAGTGTATGTCTTTGTTACTTGGTGTCAGTGTATGTCTGTGTTACTTGGTGTCAGTGTGTTTGATTGTGTTACTGGGTTTCAGTGCGTGTCTGTGTTACTTGGTGTAAGTGTGTGTCTTTGTTACTTGGTGTCCGTGTGTGTCTGTGTTACTGGGTGTCAGTGTATGTCTTTGTTACTGGGTGTCAGTGCATGTCTTAGTTACTTGTTGTAAGTGTGTGTCTGTGTTACTGGGTATCAGTGTCTGTCTTTTTTACTTGGTGTAAGTGTGTGTCTGTGTTACTGGTTATCAGTGCATGTCTTTGTTACTTGGTGTCAGGGTATGTCTGTGTTACTTGGTGTAAGTGAGGGTCTGTGTTACTGGGTATCAGTGTATGTCTTTGTTACTGGGTGTCAATGTATGTCATTGTTACTTGGTGTAAGTGTGTTTCTGTGTTACTGGGTATCAGTGTCTGTCTTTGTTACTTGGTGTAAGTGTGTGTCTGTGTTACTGGGTATCTGTGTATGTCTTTGTTACTTGGTGTCAGTGTATGTCTGTGCTACTTGGTGTAAGTGTGTGTCTGTGCTACTGGGTATCAGAGTATGACTTTGTGACTTGGTGTCAGTGTATGTCTTTTTTACTGGGTGTCAGTGTGTGTCTTGGTGACTTGGTGTCAGTGTATGTATTTGTTACTTGGTGTAAGTGTGTGTCTGTGTTACTGGGTATCAGTGTCTGTCTTTGTTACTTGGTGTCAGTGTATGTCTGTGTTACTTGGTGTAAGTGTGTGTCTGTGTTACTTGGTATCAGTGTATGTCTGTGTGACTTGGTGTCAGTGTGTGACTTTGTTACTTGGTGTAAGTGTGTGTCTGTGTTACTGGGTATCAGTGTATGTCTTTGTTACTTGGTTTCAGTGTATGTCTATGTTACTGGGTGTAAGTGTGTGTCTATGTGACTTGGTGTCAGTGTATGTCTGTGTTACATGGTGTAAGTGTGTGTCTGTGTTACTGGGTATCAGTGTCTGTATTTTTTAATTGGTTTAAGTGTGTGTCTGTGTTACTGGTTATCACTGCATGTCTTTGTTACTTGGTGCCAGGGTATGTCTGTGTTACTTGGTGTAAGTGTGTGTCTGTGTTACTGGGTATCAGTGTATGTCTTTGTTACTGGGTGTCAATGTATGTCATTGTTACTTGGTGCAAGTGTGTTTCTGTGTTACTGGGTATCAGTGTCTGTCTTTGTTACTTGGTGTAAGTGTGTGTCTGTGTTACTGGGTATCAGTGTATGTCTTTGTTACTTGGTGTCAGTGTATGTCTGTGTCTGTGCTACTCGGTATCAGAGTATGAATTTGTGAATTGGTGTCAGTGTATGTCTTTTTTACTGGGTGTCAGTGTGTGTCTTTGTGACTTGGTGTCATTGTATGTCTTTGTTACTTGGTGTAAGTGTGTGTCTGTGTTACTGGGTATCAGTGTCTGTCTTTGTTAATTGGTGTCAGTGCATGTCTTTGTTACTTGGTTTCAGTGTATATCTTTGTTACTAGGTGCCAGTGTGTGTCTTTGTGACTTGGTGTCAGTGTATGTCTTTGTTACTTTGTGTAAGTGTGTGTCTGTGTTACTGGGTATCAGTGTCTGTCCTTGTTACTTGGTGTAAGTGTGTGTCTGTGTTATTGGGTATCAGTGTATGTCTTTGTTACTTGGTGTCATTGTAAGTCTGAGTTACTTGGTGTAAGTGTGTGACTGTGTTACTGGGTATCAGTGTATGTCTTTGTGACTTGGTGTCAGTGCATGTCTCTGTTACTGGGTGTCAGTGTGTGTCTTTGTGACTTGGTGTCAGTGTATGTCTTTGTTACTTGGTGTACGTGTGTGTCTGTGTTACTGGGTATCAGTGTTTGTCTTTGTTACTTGGTGTCAGTGTATGTCTGTGTTACTTGGTGTAACTGTATGTCTGTGTTACTGGGTATCAGTGTATGTCTGTGTGACCTGGTGTCAGTGTATGTCTTTGTTACTTGGTGTAAGTGTGTGTCTGTGTTACTGGGTATCAGTGTATGTCTTTGATTCTTGGTGTCAGTGTATGTCGGTTTTACTTGGTGTAAGTTTGTGTCTGTGTTACTGGGTATCAGTCTATGTCTGTGTGACTGGGTGTCAGTGTATGTCTTTGTTACTTGGTGTAAGTGTGTGTCTGTGTTACTGGGTATCAGTGTATGTCTTTGTGAAATGGTGTCAGTTTATGTCTTTTTTACTTGGTGTAAGTGTGTGTTTGTGTTACTGGTTATCAGTGAATGTCTTTGTTACTTGGTGTCAGTGTATGTCCAAATTCGTGGTGTAAGTGTATGTCTTTGTTACTTGGTGTAATTGTCTGTCTTTGTTACTTGGTGTAAGTGTATGTCTTTGTTACTTGGTGTCCGTGTGTGTCTGTGTTACTGGGTTTCCGTGCATGTCTTTGTTACTGGGTGTCAATGGATGTCTTTGTTACTTGGTGTAAGTGTGTTTGTGTGTTACTGGGTATCAGTGTCTGTCTTTATTACTTGGTGTAAGTGTGTGTCTGTGTTACTGGGTATCAGTGTATGACTTTGTGACTTGGTGTCAGTGTATGTCTTTGTTAATGGGTGTCAGTGTGTGTCTTTGTGACTTGGTGTCAGTGTATGTCTTTGTTACTTGGTGTAAGTGTGTCTCTGTGTTACTGGGTATCAGTGCCAGTCTTTGTTACTTGGTGTCAGTGTATGTCTGTGTTACTTGGTGTAAGTGTGTGTCTGTGTTACTGGGTATCAGTGTATGTCTGTGTGACTTGGTGTCAGTGTGTGTCTGTGTTACTTGTTATCAGTGTATGTCTTTGTTACTTGGTGTAAGTGTGTGTCTGTGTTACTGGGTATCGGTGTATGTCTTTGTTACTTGGTTTCAGTGTATGACTTTGTTACTGGGTGTAAGTGTGTGTCTATGTGACTTGGTGTCAGTGTATGTCTGTGTTACTTGGTGTAAGTGTGCGTCTGTGTTACTGGGTATCATTGTCTGTATTTTTTAATTGTTGTAAGTGTGTGTCTGTGTAACTGGATATCAGTGCATGTCTTTGTTACTTGGTGTCAGGGTATGTCTGTGTTACTTGGTGTAAGTGTGTGTCTGTGTTACTGGGTATCAGTGTATGTCTGTGTGACTTGGTGTCAGTGTGTGTCTGTGTTACTGGTTATCAGTGTATGTCTTTGTTACTTGGTGTAAGTGTGTGTCTGTGTTACTGGGTATCAGTGTATGTCTTTGTGACTTGGTTTCAGTGTATGTCTTTGTTACTGGGTGTCAATGTGTGTCTTTGTGACTTGTTGTCAGTGTATGTCTTTGTTACTTGTTGTAAGTGTGTGTCTGTGTTATTGGGTATCAGTGTCTGTCTTTGTTACTTGGTGTCAGTGTATGTCTGTGTTCCTTGGTGTAAGTGTGTGTCTGTGATACTGGGTATCAGTGTATGTCTGTGTGACTTGGTGTCAATGTGAGTCTTTGTTACTTGGTGTAAGTGTGTGTCTGTGTTACGGGGTATCAGTGTATGTCTTTGTTACTTGGTTTCAGTGTATGACTTTGTTACTGGGTGTAAGTGTGTGTCTATGTGACTTGGTGTCAGTGTATGTCTGTGTTACTTGGTGTAAGTGTGTGTCTGTGTTACTGGGTATCAGTGCATGTCTTTGTTACTTGGTGTCAGGGTATGTCTGTGTTACTTGGTGTAAGTGTGTGTCTGTGTTACTGGGTATCAGTGTATGTCTTTGTTACTGGGTGTCAATGTATGTCTTTGTTACTTGGTGTAAGTGTGTGTCTGTGTTACTGGGTATCAGTGTATGTCTTTGTTACTTGGTGTCAGCGTATGTCTGTGTTACTTGGTGTAAGTGTGTGTCTGTGCTACTCGGTATCAGAGTATGAATTTGTGACTTGGTGTCAGTGTATGTGTTTTTTACTGGGTGTCAGTGTGTGACTTTGTGACTTGGTGTCAGTGTATGTCTTTGTTACTTTGTGTAAGTTTGTGTCTGTGTTACTGGGTATCAGTGTCTGTCTTTGTTAATTGGTGTCAGTGTATGTCTGTGTTACTTGGTGTAAGTGTGTGTCTGTGTTACTGGGTATCAATGTATGTCTGTGTGACTTGGTGTCAGTGTGTGTCTTTGTAGCTTGGTGTAAGTGTGTGTCTGTGTTACTGGGTATCAGTGCATGTCTTTGTTTCTTGGTTTCAGTGTATATCTTTGTTACTAGGTGTCAGTGTGTGTCTTTGTGACTTGGTGTCAGTGTATGTCTTTGTTACTTGGTGTAAGTGTGTGTCTGTGCTACTGGGTATCAGTGTCTGTCCTTGTTACTTGGTGTAAGTGTGTGTCTGTGTTATTGGGTATCAGTGTATGTCTTTGTTACTTGGTGTCAGTGTTTGTCTGTGTTACTTGGTGTAAGTGTGTGTCTGTGTTACTGGGTATCAGTGTATGTCTTTGTGACTTGGTGTCAGTGTACGTCTCTTTTACTGGGTGTCAGTGTGTGTCTTTGTGACTTGGTGTCAGTGTATGTCTTTGTTACTTGGTGTAAGTGTGTGTCTGTGTTACTGGGTATAAGTTTATGTCTTTGATACTTGGTGTCAGTGTATGCCTGTGTTACTTGGTGTAAGTGTATGTCTGTGTTACTGGGTATCAGTGTATGTCTGTGTGACTTGGTGTCAGTGTATGTCTTTGTTACTTGGTGTAAGTGTGTGTCTGTGTTACTGGGTATCAGTGTATGTCTTTGTTTCTTGGTGTCATTGTATGTCGGTTTTACTTGGTGTAAGTGTGTGTCTTTGTTACTGGGTATCAGTGTATGTCTGTGTGACTGGGTGTCAGTGTATGTCTTTGTTACTTGGTGTAAGTGTGTGTCTGTGTTACTGGGTATCAGTGTATGTCTTTGTGAAATGGTGTCAGTTTATGTCTGTGTTACTTGGTGTAAGTGTGTGTTTGTGTTACTGGGTATCAGTGTATGTCTTTGTTACTTGGTGTCAGTGTATGTCAAAATACTTGGTGTAAGTGTATGTCTTTGTTACTTGGTGTAATTGTCTGTCTTTGTTACTTGGTGTAAGTGTATGTCTTTGTTACTTGGTGTCAGTGTACGTCTTTGTTACTTGGTGTCCGTGTGTGTCTGTGTTACTGGGTGTCATTGCATGTCTTTGTTACTGGGTGTCAATGGATGTCTTTGTTACTTGGTGAAAGTGTGTTTGTGTGTTACTGGGTATCAGTGTCTGTCTTTGTTACTTGGTGTAAGTGTGTGTCTGTGTTACTGGGTATCAGTGTATGACATTGTGACTTGGTGTCAGTGTATGTCTTTGTTACTGGGTGTCAGTGTGTGTCTTTGTGACTTGGTGTCAGTGTATGTCTGTGTGACTTGGTGTCAGTGTTTGTCTGTGTTACTGGGTATCAGCGTATGTCTTTGTGACTTGGTTTCAGTGTATGTCTTTGTTACTGGGTGTCAATGTGTGTCTTTGTGACTTTGTGTCAGTGTATGTCTTTGTTACTTGGTGTAAGTGTGTGTCTGTGTTACTGGGTATCAGTGTATGTCTTTGTTACTTGGTGTCAGTGCATGTCTGTTTTACATGGTGTAAGTGTGTGTCTGTGTTACTGGGTATCAGTGTATATCTGTGTGACTTGGTGTCAGTGTGGGTCTTTGTGACTTGGTGTCAGTGTATGTCTTTGTTACTTGGTGTAAGAGTGTGTCTGTGTTACAGGGTATCAGTGTATGTCTTTGTTATTTGGTGTCAGTGTATGTTAAAATACTTGGTGTAAGTGTATGTCTTTGTTACTTGGTGTAAGTGTATGACTTTGTTACTTGGTGTAAATGTGTGTCTGTGTTACTAGGTATCAGTGTCTGTCTTTGTTACTTGGTGTAAGTGTGTGTCTGTGTTACTGGGTATCAGTGTATGTCTTTGTTACTTGGTGTCAGTGTATGTCTGTGTTACTTGGTGTAAGTGTGTGTCTGTGTTACTGGGTATCAGTGTATGTCTTTGAGAATTGGTGTCAGTGTATGTCTGTGTTACTTGGTGTAAGTGTGTGTCTGTGTTACTGGGTTTCAGTGTATGTCTGTGTGACTTGGTGTCAGTGTGTGTCTTTGTTACTTGGTGTAAGTGTGTGTCTGTGTTACTGGGTATCAGTGTCTGTCTTTGTGACTTGGTGTCAGTGTATGTCTTTGTTACTTGGTGTAAGTGTGTGTCTGTGTTACTGGGTATCAGTGTATGTCTTTGTTTCTTGGTGTCAGTGTATGTCTGTGTTACTTGGTGTAAGTGTGTGTCTGTGTTACTGGGTATCAGTGTATGTCTTTGTTACTTGGTGTCAGTGTATGTCTGTGTTACTTTGTGTAAATGTGTGTCTGTGTTATTGGTTATCAGTGTATGTCTTTGTTACTTGGTGTTAGTGTATGTCAAAATACTTGGTGTAAGTGTATGTCTTTGTTACTTGGTGTAATTGTCTGTCTTTGTTACTTGGTGTTAGTGTATGTCTTTGTTACTTGGTGTCAGTGTATGTCTGTGTGACTTGGTGTCAGTATAGGTCTTTGTTACTGGGTGTCAGTGTGTCTCTTTGTGACTTGGTGTCAGTGAATGTCTTTGTTACTTGGTGTAAGTGTGTGTCTGTGTTACTGGGTATCAGTATATGTCTTTGTTACTTGGTGTCAGTGTATGTCTGTGTTACTTGGTGTAAGTTTGTGTCTGTGTTACTGGGTATCAGTGTCTGTCTGTGTGACTTGGTGTCAGTGTGTGTCTTTTTTACTTGGTGTAAGTGTGTGTCTGTGTTACTGGGTATCAGTGTATGTCTTTGTTACTTGGTGTAAGTGTATGTCTTTGTTACTTGGTGTCAATGTATGTCTTTGTTACATGGTGTAAGTGTGTGTCTGTGTTACTGGGTGTCAGTGTATGTCTTTGTTACTTGGTGTCAGTGTATGTCTGTGTCACTTGGTGTAAGTGTGAGTCTGTGTTACTGGGTATCAGTGTATGCCTTTGTGACTTGATGTCAGTGTATGCCTTTGTTGCTGGGTGTCAGTGTGTGTCTTTGTTACTTGGTGTCAGTGTATGTCTTTGTTACTTGGTGCAAGTGTGTCTGTGTTACTGGGTATCAGTGTCTGTCTTTTTTACTTGGTGTAAGTGTGTGTCTGTGTTACTGGGTGTCAGTGTATGTCTGTGTTACTTGGTGTCAGTGTATGTCTTTGTTACTGGGTGTCAGTGTGTGTCTTTGTGACTTGGTGTCAGTGTATGTCTTTGTTACTTGGTGTCAGTGTGTGTCTTTGTGTCTTGGTGTCAGTGTATGTCTTTGTTACTTGGTGTAAGTGTGTGTCTGTGTTACTGGGTATCAGTATATGTCTTTGTTACTTGGTGTCAGTGTATGTCTGTGTTACTTGGTGTAAGTTTGTGCCTGTGTTACTGGGTATCAGTGTCTGTCTGTGTGACTTGGTGTCAGTGTGTGTCTTTTTTACTTGGTGTAAGTGTGTGTCTGTGTTACTGGGTATCAGTGTATGTCTTTGTGACTTTGTGTCAGTGTATGTCTTTGTTACTGGGTGTCAGTGTGTGTCTTTGTGTCTTGGTGTCAGTGTATGTCTTTGTTACTTGGTGTAATTGTCTGTCTTGGTTACTTGGTGTAAGTCTATGTCTTTGTTACTTGGTGTCAGTTGATGTCTTTGTTATTGGTGTCCGTGTGTGTCTGTGTTACTGGGTGTCAGTGTATGTCTTTGTTAATGGGTGTCAATGTATGTCTTTGTTACTTGGTGTAAGTGTGTTTCTGTGTTACTGGGTATCAGTGTCTGTCTTTGTTACTTGGTGTAAGTGTGTGTCTGTGTTACTGGGTATCAGTGTATGTCTTTGTTACTTGGTGTCAGTGCATGTCTGTGTCACTTGGTGTAAGTGTGTGTCTGTGTTACTGGGTATCAGTGTATGCCTTTGTGACTTGGTGTCAGTGTATGTCTTTGTTACTGGGTGTCAGTGTGTGTCTTTGTGACTTGGTGTCAGTGTATGTCTTTGTTACTTGGTGCAAGTGTGTCTGTGTTACTGGGTATCAGTGTCTGTCTTTTTTTCTTGGTGTAAGTGTGTGTCTGTGTTACTGGGTATCAGTGTATGTCTTTGTTACTTGGTGTCAGTGTATGTCTGTGTTACTTGGTGTAAGTGTGTGTCTGTGTTACTGGGTATCAGTGTATGACTTTGTGACTTGGTGTCAGTGTATGTCTTTGTTACTGGGTGTCAGTGTGTGTCTTTGTGACTTGGTGTCAGTGTATGTCTTTGTTACTTGGTGTAAGTGTGTGTCTGTGTTACGGGGTATCAGTGTCTGTCTTTGTACTGGCTGTCAGTGTGTGTCTGTGTTACTTGGTGTAAGTGTGTGTCTGTGTTACTGGGTATCAGTGTATGTCTGTGTGACTTGGTGTCAGTGTGTGTCTTTGTTACTTGGTGTAAGTGTGTGTCTGTGTTACTGGGTATCAGTGTATGTCTTTCTTCCTTGGTGTCAGTGTATGTCTGTGTTACTTGGTGTAAGTGTGTGTCTGTGTTACTGGGTATCAGTGTATGTCTTTGTTACTTGGTGTCAGTGTATGTCTGTGTTACTTGGTGTAAATGTGTGTTTGTGTTATTGGTTATCAGTATATGTCTTTGTTACTTGGTGTTAGTGTATGTCAAAATACTTGGTGTAAGTGTATGTCTTTGTTACCTGGTGTAACTGTCTGTCTTTGTTACTTGGTGTTAGTGTATGTCTTTGTTACTTGGTGTCAGTGGATGTCTGTGTGACTTGGTGTCAGTATATGTCTTTGTTACTGGGTGTCAGTGTGTCTCTTTGTGACTTGGTGTCAGTGAATGTCTTTGTTACTTGGTGTAAGTGTGTGTCTGTGTTACTGGGTATCAGTATATGTCTTTGTTACTTGGTGTCAGTGTATGTCTGTGTTACTTGGTGTAAGTTTGTGTCTGTGTTACTGGGTATCAGTGTCTGTCTGTGTGACTTGGTGTCAGTGTGTGTCTTTTTTACTTGGTGTAAGTGTGTGTCTGTGTTACTGGGTATCAGTGTATGTCTTTGTTACTTGGTGTCAGTGGTTGTCTTTGTTATTGGTGTCCGTGTGTGTCTGTGTTACTGGGTGTCAGTGTATGTCTTTGTTAATGGGTGTCAATGTATGTCTTTGTTACTTGGTGTAAGTGTGTTTCTGTGTTACTGGGTATCAGTGTCTGTCTTTGTTACATGGTGTAAGTGTGTGTCTGTGCTACTGGGTATCAGTGTATGTCTTTGTTACTTGGTGTCAGTGTATGTCTGTGTCACTTGGTGTAAGTGTGTGGCTGTGTTACTGGGTATCAGTGTATGACTTTGTGACTTGGTGTCAGTGTATGTCTTTGTTACTGGGTGTCAGTGTGTGTCTTTGTGACTTGGTGTCAGTGTATGTCTTTGTTACTTGGTGTCAGTGTGTGTCTTTGTGTCTTGGTGTCAGTGTATGTCTTTGTTACTTGGTGTAAGTGTGTGTCTGTGTTACTGGGTATCAGTATATGTCTTTGTTACTTGGTGTCAGTGTATGTCTGTGTTACTTGGTGTAAGTTTGTGTCTGTGTTACTGGGTATCAGTGTCTGTCTGTGTGACTTGGTGTCAGTGTGTGTCTTTTTTTACTTGGTGTAAGTGTGTGTCTGTGTTACTGGGTATCAGTGTATGTCTTTGTGACTTTGTGTCAGTGTATGTCTTTGTTACTGGGTGTCAGTGTGTGTCTTTGTGTCTTAGTGTCAGTGTATGTCTTTGTTACTTGGTGTAATTGTCTGTCTTGGTTACTTGGTGTAAGTGTATGTCTTTGTTACTTGGTGTCAGTGGATGTCTTTGTTATTGGTGTCCGTGTGTGTCTGTGTTACTGGGTGTCAGTGTATGTCTTTGTTAATGGGTGTCAATGTATGTCTTTGTTACTTGGTGTAAGTGTGTTTCTGTGTTACTGGGTATCAGTGTCTGTCTTTGTTACTTGGTGTAAGTGTGTGTCTGTGTTACTGGGTATCAGTGTATGTCTTTGTTACTTGGTGTCAGTGTATGTCTGTGTCACTTGGTGTAAGTGTGTGTCTGTGTTACTGGGTATCAGTGTATGCCTTTGTGACTTGGTGTCAGTGTATGTCTTTGTTACTGGGTGTCAGTGTGTGTCTTTGTGACTTGGTGTCAGTGTATGTCTTTGTTACTTGGTGCAAGTGTGTCTGTGTTACTGGGTATCAGTGTCTGTCTTTTTTTCTTGGTGTAAGTGTGTGTCTGTGTTACTGGGTATCAGTGTATGTCTTTGTTACTTGGTGTCAGTGTATGTCTGTGTTACTTGGTGTAAGTGTGTGTCTGTGTTACTGGGTATCAGTGTATGACTTTGTGACTTGGTGTCAGTGTTTGTCTTTGTTACTGGGTGTCAGTGTGTGTCTTTGTGACTTGGTGTCAGTGTATGTCTTTGTTACTTGGTGTAAGTGTGTGTCTGTGTTACGGGGTATCAGTGTCTGTCTTTGTACTGGCTGTCAGTGTGTGTCTGTGTTACTTGGTGTAAGTGTGTGTCTGTGTTACTGGGTATCAGTGTATGTCTGTGTGACTTGGTGTCAGTGTGTGTCTTTGTTACTTGGTGTAAGTGTGTGTCTGTGTTACTGGGTATCAGTGTATGTCTTTCTTCCTTGGTGTCAGTGTATGTCTGTGTTACTTGGTGTAATTGTGTGTCTGTGTTACTGGGTATCAGTGTATGTCTTTGTTACTTGGTGTCAGTGTATGTCTGTGTTACTTGGTGTAAATGTGTGTCTGTGTTATTGGTTATCAGTGTATGTCTTTGTTACTTGGTGTTAGTGAATGTCAAAATACTTGGTGTAATTGTATGTCTTTGTTACCTGGTGTAATTGTCTGTCTTTGTTACTTGGTGTTAGTGTATGTCTTTGTTACTTGGTGTCAGTGTATGTCTGTGTGACTTGGTGTCAGTATATGTCTTTGTTACTGGGTGTCAGTGTGTCTCTTTGTGACTTGGTGTCAGTGAATGTCTTTGTTACTTGGTGTAAGTGTGTGTCTGTGTTACTGGGTATCAGTATATGTCTTTGTTACTTGGTGTCAGTGTATGTCTGTGTTACTTGGTGTAAGTTTGTGTCTGTGTTACTGGTTATCAGTGTCTGTCTGTGTGACTTGGTGTCAGTGTGTGTCTTTTTTACTTGGTGTAAGTGTGTGTCTGTGTTACTGGGTATCAGTGTATGTCTTTGTTACTTGGTGTAAGTGTATGGCTTTGTTACTTGGTGTCAGTGGTTGTCTTTGTTATTGGTGTCCGTGTGTGTCTGTGTTACTGGGTGTCAGTGTATGTCTTTGTTAATGGGTGTCAATGTATGTCTTTGTTACTTGGTGTAAGTGTGTTTCTGTGTTACTGGGTATCAGTGTCTGTCTTTGTTACATGGTGTAAGTGTGTGTCTGTGCTACTGGGTATCAGTGTATGTCTTTGTTACTTGGTGTCAGTGTATGTCTGTGTCACTTGGTGTAAGTGTGTGTCTGTGTTACTGGGTATCAGTGTATGCCTTTGTGACTTGGTGTCAGTGTATGTCTTTGTTGCTGGGTGTCAGTGTGTGTCTTTGTGACTTGGTGTCAGTGTATGTCTTTGTTACTTGGTGCAAGTGTGTCTGTGTTACTGGGTATCAGTGTCTGTCTTTTTTACTTGGTGTAAGTGTGTGTCTGTGTTCCTGGGTATCAGTGTATGTCTTTGTTACTTGGTGTCAGTCTATGTCTGTGTTACTTGGTGTAAGTGTGTGGCTGTGTTACTGGATATCAGTGTATGACTTTGTGACTTGGTGTCAGTGTATGTCTTTGTTACTGGGTGTCAGTGTGTGTCTTTGTGACTTGGTGTCAGTGTATGTCTTTGTTACTTGGTGTCAGTGTGTGTCTTTGTGTCTTGGTGTCAGTGTATGTCTTTGTTACTTGGTGTAAGTGTGTGTCTGTGTTACTGGGTATCAGTATATGTCTTTGTTACTTGGTGTCAGTGTATGTCTGTGTTACTTGGTGTAAGTTTGTGTCTGTGTTACTGGGTATCAGTGTCTGTCTGTGTGACTTGGTGTCAGTGTGTGTCTTTTTTACTTGGTGTAAGTGTGTGTCTGTGTTACTGGGTATCAGTGTATGTCTTTGTTACCGGGTGTCAGTGTGTGTCTTTGTGTCTTGGTGTCAGTGTATGTCTTTGTTACTTGGTGTAATTGTCTGTCTTTGTTACTTGGTGTAAGTGCATGTCTTTGTTACTTGGTGTCAGTGGATGTCTTTGTTATTGGTGTCCGTGTGTGTCTGTGTTACTGGGTTTCAGTGTATGTCTTTGTTAATGGGTGTTAATGTATGTCTTTGTTACTTGGTGTAAGTGTGTTTCTGTGTTACTGGGTATCAGTGTCTGTCTTTGTTACTTGGTGTAAGTGTGTGTCTGCGTCACTTGGTGTAAGTGTGTGTCTGTGTTACTGGGTATCAGTGTATGCCTTTGTGACTTGGTGTCAGTGTATGTCTTTGTTACTGGGTGCAAGTGTGTCTGTGTTACTGGGTATCAGTGCGTGTCTTTGTGACTTGCTGTCAGTGTATGTCTTTGTTACTTGGTGCAAGTGTGTCTGTGTTACTGGGTATCAGTGTCTGTCTTTTTTTTGGTGTAAGTGTGTGTCTGTGTTACTGGGTATCAGTGTATGTCTTTGTTACTTGGTGTCAGTGTATGTCTGTGTTACTTGGTGTAAGTATGTGTCTGTGTTACTGGGTATCAGTGTATGACTTTGTGACTTGGTGTCTGTGTATGTCTTTGTTACTGGGTGTCAAAGTGTGTCTTTGTGACTTGGTGTCAGTGTATGTCTTTGTTACTTGGTGTAAGTGTGTGTCTGTGTTACGGGGTATCAGTGTCTGTCTTTGTACTGGCTGCCAGTGTGTGTCTGTGTTACTTGGTGTTAGAGTGTGTCTGTGTTACTATGTATCAGTGTATGTCTTTGTGACTTGGTGTCAGTGTCTCTCTTTGTTACTTGGTGTAAGTGTGTGTCTGTGTTGCTGGGTATCAATGTATGTCTTTGTTTCTTGGTGTCAGTGTATGTCGGTTTTACTTGGTATAAGTGTGTGTCTGTGTTACTGGGTATCAGTGTATGTCTGTGTGACCTGGTGTCAGTGTGTGTCTTTGTGACTTGGTGTCAGTGTATGTCTTTGTTACTTGGTGTAAGTGTGTGTCTGTGTTACTGGGTATCAGTGTATGTCTTTGTTACTTGGTGTCAGTGTATGTCAAAATACTTGGTGTAAGTGTATGTCTTTGTTACTTGGTGTAATTGTCTGTCTTTGTTACTTGGTGTAAGTGTATGTCGTTGTTACTTGGTGACAGTGTATATCTTTGTTACTTGGTGTCCGTGTGTGTCTGTGTTACTGGGTGTCAGTGTATGTCTTTGTTACTTGGTGTAAGTGTGTTTCTGTGTTACTGGGTATGATTGTCTGTCTTTGTTACTTGGTGACAGTGTGTGTCTGTGTGACTGGGTATCAGTGTATGTCTTTGTTACTTGGTGTCAGTGTATGTCTGTTTTACTTGGTGTAAGTGTGTGTCTGTGTTACTGGGTATCAGTGTCTGACTTTGTGACTTGGTGTCAGTGTCTGTCTTTGTTACTGGGTGTCAGTGTGTGTCTTTGTGACTTGGTGTCAGTGTATGTCTTTGTTACTTGAAGTCAGTGTATGTCTGTGTTGCTTGGTGTAAGTGTGTGTCTGTGTTACTGGGTATCAGTGTTTGTCTTTGTTACTTGGTGTCAGTGTATGTCTTTGTTACTTGGTGTCCGTGTGTGTCTGTGTTACTGGGTGTCAGTGTATGTCTTTGTTACTGGGTGTCAGTGTATGTCTTTGTTACTTGGTGTAAGTGTGTGTCTGTGTTACTGGGTATCAGTGTCTGTCTTTGTTACTTGGTGTAAGTGTGTGTCTGTGTTACTGGGTCTCAGTGTATGTCTTTGTTACTTGGTGTCAGTGTATGTCTGTGTCACTTGGTGTAAGTGTGTGTCTGTGTTACTGGGTATCAGTGTATGTCTTTGTGACTTGGTGTCAGTGTATGTCTTTGTTACTTGGTATCAGTGTGTCTTTTTGTGACTTGGTGTCAGTGTATGTCTTTGTTATTTGGTGTCAGTGTGTGTCTGTGTTACTGGGTATCAGTATATGTTTTTGTTACTTGGTTTCAGTGTATGTCTTTGATACTTGGTGTAAGTGTGTGTCTGTGTTGCTGGGTATCAGTGTATGTCTTTGTTACTTGGTTTCAGTATATGTCTTTGTTACTGGGTGTCATTGTGTGTCTTTGTGACTTGGTGTCAGTGTATATCTTTGTTACTTGGTGTAAGTTTGTGTCTGTGTTACATGGGTATCAGTGTATGTCTTTGTTACTTGGTGTAAGTGTGTGTCTGTGTTAATGGGTATCAGTGTATGTCTTTGTTACTTGGTTTCAGTGTATGTCTTTGTTACTGGGTGTCATTGTGTGTCTTTGTGACTTGGTGTCAGTGTGTGTCTGTGTTACTGGGTATCAGTGTATATCTGTGTGACTTGTTGTCAGTGTATGTTAAAATACTTGGTGTCAGTGTATGTCTTTGTTACTTGGTTTCAGTGTATGTCTTTGTTACTGGGTGTCATTGTGTGTCTTTGTGACTTGGTGTCAGTGTATGTCTTTGTTACTTGGTGTCAGTGTATGTCTGTGTTACTTGGTGTAAGTGTGTGTCTGTGTTACTGGGTATCAGTGTATGTCTTTGAGAATTGGTGTCAGTGTATGTCTTTGTTACTGGGTGTCAGTGTGTCTCTTTGTGACTTGGAGTCATTGTAGTCTTTGTTACTTGGTGTAAGTGTGTGTCTGTGTTACTGGGTATCAGTATATGTTTTTGTTACTTGGTGTCAGTGTATGTCTTTGTTACTTGGTGTAAGTGTGTATCTGTGTTACAGGGTATCAGTGTATGTCTTTGTTACTTGGTGTCAGTGTATGTTAAAATACTTGGTGTCAGTGTATGTCTTTGTTACTTGGTTTCAGTGTATGTCTTTGTTACTGGGTGTCATTGTGTGTCTTTGTGACTTGGTGTCAGTGTATGTCTTTGTTACTTGGTGTCAGTGTATGTCTGTGTTACTTGGTGTAAGTGTGTGTCTTTGTTACTGGGTATCAGTGTATGTCTTTGAGACTTGGTGTCAGTGTATGTCTTTGTTACTGGGTGTCAGTGTGTCTCTTTGTGACTTGGAGTCATTGTAGTCTTTGTTACTTGGTGTAAGTGTGTGTCTGTGTTACTGGGTATCAGTATATGTTTTTGTTACTTGGTGTCAGTGTATGTCTGTGTTACTTGGTGTAAGTGTGTGTCTGTGTTACTGGGTATCAGTGTATGTCTTTGTGACTTGGTGTCAGTGTAAGTCTTTGTTACTGGGTGTCAGTGTGTGTCTTTGTGACTTGGTGTCAGTGTATGTCTTTGTTACTTGGTGTAAGTGTGTGTCTGTGTTACTGGGTATCAGTGTATGTCTTTGTTACTTGGTGTAAGTGTATGTCTTTGTTTCTTGGTGTCAGTGTATGTCTGTGTGACTTGCTGTCAGTGTATGTCTGTGTTACTTGGTGTAAGTGTGTGTCTGTGTTACTGGGTATCAGTGTATGTCTGTGTGACTTGGTGTCAGTGTATGTCTGTGTGACTTGGTGTCAGTGTATGACTTTGTTACTTGGTGTAAATGTGTGTCTGTGTTATTGGTTATCAGTGTATGTCTTTGTTACTTGGTGTAAGTGTATGTCTTTGTTTCTTGGTGTCAGTGTATGTCTGTGTGACTTGCTGTCAGTGTATGTCTTTGTTACTGGGTGTCAGTGTGTCTCTTTGTGACTTGGTGTCAGTGTATGTCTTTGTTACTTGGTGTAATTGTGTGTCTGTGTTACTGGGTATCAGTATATGTCTTTGTGACTTGGTGTCAGTGTATGTCTGTGTTACTTAGTGTAAGTTTGTGTCTGTGTTACTGGGTTTCAGTGTATGTCTGTGTGACTTGGTGTCAGTGTGTGTCTTTGTTACTTGGTGTAAGTGTGTGTCTTTGTGACTTGGTATCAGTGTATGTCTTTGCGACTTGGTGTCAGTGTATGTCTTTGTTACTGGGTGTCAGTGTGTGTCTTTGTGTCTTGGTATCAGTGTATGTCTTTGTTACATGATGTAATTGTCTGTCTTTGTTACTTGGTGTAAGTGTATGTCTTTGTTAATGGGTGTCAATGTATGTCTTTGTTACTTGGTGCAAGTGTGTTTCTGTGTTACTGGGTATCAGTGTATGTCTTTGTTACTTGGTGTCAGTGTATGTCTGTGTCACTTGGTGTAAGTGTGTGTCTGTGTTACTGGGTATCAGTGTATGCCTTTGTGACTTGGTGTCAGTGTATGTCTTTGTTACTGGGTGTCAGTGTGTGTCTTTGTGACTTGGTGTCAGTGTATGTCTTTGTTACTTGGTGTAAGTGTGCGTCTGTGTTACTTGGTGTAAGTGTGTGTCTGTGTTACTGGGTATCAGTGTATGACTTTGTGACTTGGTGTCAGCGTATGTCTTTGTTACTGGGTGTCAGTGTGTGTCTTTGTGACTTGGTGTCAGTGTATGTCTTTGTTACTTGGTGTCAGTGTATGTCTGTGTTACTTGGTGTAAGTGTGTGTCTGTGTCACTGGGTATCAGTGTATGACTTTGTGACTTGGTGTCAGCGTATGTCTTTGTTACTGGGTGTCAGTGTGTGTCTTTGTGACTTGGTGTCAGTGTATGTCTTTGTTACTTGGTGTAAGTGTGTGTCTGTGTTACTGGGTATCAGTGTCTGTCTTTGTTACTTGGTGTCAGTGTCTCTCTTTGTTACTTGGTGTAAGTGTGTGTCTGTGTTACTATGTATCAGTGTATGTCTTTGTTTCTTGGTGTCAGTGTATGTCGTTTTTACTTGGTGTAAGTGTGTGTCTGTGTTACTGGGTATCAGTGTATGTCTGTGTGACTTGGTGTCAGTGTGTTTCTTTGTTACTTGTTGTCGGGGTATGTCTTTGTTACTTGGTGTAAGTGTGTGTCTGTGTTACTGGGTATCAGTGTATGTCTTTGTTACTTGGTGTCAGTGTATGTCAAAATACTTGGTGTAAGTGTATGTCTTTGTTACTTGGTGTAATTGTCTGTCTTTGTTACTTGGTGTAAGTGTATGTCTTTGTTACTTGGTGACAGTGTATATCTTTGTTACTTGTTGTCCGTGTGTGTCTGTGTTACTGGGTGTCAGTGTATGTCTTTGTTACTGGGTGTCAATGTATGTCTTTGTTACTTGGTGTAAGTGTCTTTCTGTGTTACTGGGTATCACTGTCTGTCTTTGTTACTTGGTGTCAGTGTATGTCTGTCTTACTTGGTGTAAGTGTGTGTCTGTGTTACTGGGTATCAGTGTATGACTTTGTGACTTGGTGTCAGTGTATGTCTTTGTTTCTGGGTGTCAGTGTGTGTCTTTGTGACTTGGTGTCAGTGTATGTCTTTGTTACTTGGTGTAAGTGTGTGTCTGTGTTACTGGGTATCAGTGTCTGTCTTTGTTACTTGGTGTCAGTGTATGTCTGTGTTAATTGGTGTAGGTGTGTGTCTGTGTTACTGGGTATCAGTGTATGTCTGTGTGACTTGGTGTCAGTGTGTGTCTTTGTTACTTGGTGTAAGTGTGTTTCTTTGTGACTTGGTATCAGTGTATGTCTTTGTGACTTGGTGTCAGTGTATGTCTTTGTTACTGGGTGTCAGTGTGTGTCTTTGTGTCTTGGTATCAGTGTATGTCTTTGTTACTTGGTGTAATTGTCTGTCTTTGTTACTTGGTGTAAGTGTATGTCTTTGTTACTTGGTGTCAGTGGATGTCTTTGTTACTTGGTGTCCGTGTGTGTCTGTGTTACTGGGTGTCAGTGTATGTCTTTGTTAATGGGTGTCAATGTATGTCTTTGTTACTTGGTGCAAGTGTGTTTCTGTGTTACTGGGTATCAGTGTATGTCTTTGTTACTTGGTGTCAGTGTATGTCTGTGTCACTTGGTGTAAGTGTGTGTCTGTGTTACTGGGTATCAGTGTATGCCTTTGTGACTTGGTGTCAGTGTATGTCTTTGTTACTGGGTGTCAGTGTGTGTCTTTGTGACTTGGTGTCAGTGTATGTCTTTGTTACTTGGTGTAAGTGTGTTTCTGTGTTACTTGGTGTAAGTGTGTGTCTGTGTTACTGGGTATCAGTGTATGACTTTGTGACTTGGTGTCAGCGTATGTCTTTGTTACTGGGTGTCAGTGTGTGTCTTTGTGACTTGGTGTCAGTGTATGTCTTTGTTACTTGGTGTCAGTGTATGTCTGTGTTACTTGGTGTAAGTGTGTGTCTGTGTTACTGGGTATCAGTGTATGACTTTGTGACTTGGTGTCAGCGTATGTCTTTGTTACTGGGTGTCAGTGTGTGTCTTTGTTACTTGGTGGAAGTGTGTGTCTGTGTTACTGGGTATCAGTGTCTGTCTTTGTTACTTGGTGTCAGTGTCTCTCTTTGTTACTTGATGTAAGTGTGTGTCTGTGTTACTATGTATCAGTGTATGTCTTTGTTTCTTGGTGTCAGTGTATGTTGTTTTTACTTGGTGTAAGTGTGTGTCTGTGTTACTGGGTATCAGTGTATGTCTGTGTGACTTGGTGTCAGTGTGTGTCTTTGTTACTTGGTGTCGGGGTATGTCTTTGTTACTTGGTGTAAGTGTGTGTCTGTGTTACTGGGTATCAGTGTATGTCTTTGTTTCTTGGTGTCAGTGTATGTCGTTTTTACTTGGTGTAAGTGTGTGTCTGTGTTACTGGGTATCAGTGTATGTCTGTGTGACTTGGTGTCAGTGTGTGTCTTTGTTACTTGGTGTCGGGGTATGTCTTTGTTACTTGGTGTAAGTGTGTGTCTGTGTTACTGGGTATCAGTGTATGTCTTTGTTACTTGGTGTCAGTGTATGTCAAAATACTTGGTGTAAGTGTATGTCTTTGTTACTTGGTGTAATTGTCTGTCTTTGTTACTTGGTGTAAGTGTATGTCTTTGTTACTTGGTGACAGTGTATATCTTTGTTACTTGTTGTCCGTGTGTGTCTGTGTTACTGGGTGTCAGTGTATGTCTTTGTTCCTCGGTGTCATTGTGTGTCTTTGCGACTTGGTGTCAGTGTATGTCTTTGTTACTTGGTGTAAGTGTGTGTCTGTGTTACTGGGTATCAGTTTATGTCTTTGTTAATTGGTGTCAGTGTATGTCTGTGTTACTTGGTGTAAGTGTGTGCCTATGTTGCTGGGTATCAGTGTATGTCTGTGTGACTTGGTGTCAGTGTGTGTCTTTGTGACTTGGTGTCAGTGCATGTCTTTGTTACTTGGTGTAAGTGTGTGTCTGTGTGACTGGGTATCAGTGTTTGTCTTTGTTACTTGGTGTCAGTGTATGTCAAAATACTTGGTGTAAGTGTATGTCTTTGTTACTTGGTGTAATTGTCTGTCTTTGTTACTTGGTGTAAGTGTATGTTTTTGTTACTTGGTGTCAGTGCATGTCTTTGTTACTTGGTGTCCGTGTGTGTCTGTGTTGCTGGGTGTCTGTGTATGTCTTTGTTACTGGGTGTCAGTGTATGTCTTTGTTACTTGGTGTAAGTGTGTGTCTGTGTTACTGGGTATCATTGTCTGTCTTTGTTACTTGTTGTAAGTGTGTGTCTGTGTGACTGGGTATCAGTGTATGTCTTTGTTACTTGGTGTCAGTGAATGTCTGTGTCACTTGGTGTAAGTGTGTGTCTGTGTTACTGGGTATCAGTGTATGTCTTTGTGACTTGGTGTCAGTGTATGTCTTTGTTACTTGGTGTCAGTGTGTCTTTTTGTGACTTGGTGTCAGTGTATGTCTATGTTACTTGGTGTAAGTGTGTGTGTGTGTGTTACTGGGTATCAGTATATGTTTTTGTTACTTGGTGACAGTGTATGTCTTTGTTACTTGGTGTAATTGTGTGTCTGTGTTACTGGGTATCAGTATATGTCTTTGTGACTTGGTGTCAGTGTATGTCTGTGTTACTTAGTGTAAGTTTGTGTCTGTGTTACTGGGTATCAGTGTATGTCTTTGTGACTTGGTGTAAGTGTGCGTCTGTGTTACTTGGTGTAAGTGTGTGTCTGTGTTACTGGGTATCAGTGTATGACTTTGTGACTTGGTGTCAGCGTATGTCTTTGTTACTGGGTGTCAGTGTGTGTCTTTGTGACTTGGTGTCAGTGTATGTCTTTGTTACTTGGTGTCAGTGTATGTCTGTGTTACTTGGTGTAAGTGTGTGTCTGTGTCACTGGGTATCAGTGTATGACTTTGTGACTTGGTGTCAGCGTATGTCTTTGTTACTGGGTGTCAGTGTGTGTCTTTGTGACTTGGTGTCAGTGTATGTCTTTGTTACTTGGTGTAAGTGTGTGTCTGTGTTACTGGGTATCAGTGTCTGTCTTTGTTACTTGGTGTCAGTGTCTCTCTTTGTTACTTGGTGTAAGTGTGTGTCTGTGTTACTATGTATCAGTGTATGTCTTTGTTTCTTGGTGTCAGTGTATGTCGTTTTTACTTGGTGTAAGTGTGTGTCTGTGTTACTGGGTATCAGTGTATGTCTGTGTGACTTGGTGTCAGTGTGTTTCTTTGTTACTTGTTGTCGGGGTATGTCTTTGTTACTTGGTGTAAGTGTGTGTCTGTGTTACTGGGTATCAGTGTATGTCTTTGTTACTTGGTGTCAGTGTATGTCAAAATACTTGGTGTAAGTGTATGTCTTTGTTACTTGGTGTAATTGTCTGTCTTTGTTACTTGGTGTAAGTGTATGTCTTTGTTACTTGGTGACAGTGTATATCTTTGTTACTTGTTGTCCGTGTGTGTCTGTGTTACTGGGTGTCAGTGTATGTCTTTGTTACTGGGTGTCAATGTATGTCTTTGTTACTTGGTGTAAGTGTCTTTCTGTGTTACTGGGTATCACTGTCTGTCTTTGTTACTTGGTGTCAGTGTATGTCTGTCTTACTTGGTGTAAGTGTGTGTCTGTGTTACTGGGTATCAGTGTATGACTTTGTGACTTGGTGTCAGTGTATGTCTTTGTTTCTGGGTGTCAGTGTGTGTCTTTGTGACTTGGTGTCAGTGTATGTCTTTGTTACTTGGTGTAAGTGTGTGTCTGTGTTACTGGGTATCAGTGTCTGTCTTTGTTACTTGGTGTCAGTGTATGTCTGTGTTAATTGGTGTAGGTGTGTGTCTGTGTTACTGGGTATCAGTGTATGTCTGTGTGACTTGGTGTCAGTGTGTGTCTTTGTTACTTGGTGTAAGTGTGTTTCTTTGTGACTTGGTATCAGTGTATGTCTTTGTGACTTGGTGTCAGTGTATGTCTTTGTTACTGGGTGTCAGTGTGTGTCTTTGTGTCTTGGTATCAGTGTATGTCTTTGTTACTTGGTGTAATTGTCTGTCTTTGTTACTTGGTGTAAGTGTATGTCTTTGTTACTTGGTGTCAGTGGATGTCTTTGTTACTTGGTGTCCGTGTGTGTCTGTGTTACTGGGTGTCAGTGTATGTCTTTGTTAATGGGTGTCAATGTATGTCTTTGTTACTTGGTGCAAGTGTGTTTCTGTGTTACTGGGTATCAGTGTATGTCTTTGTTACTTGGTGTCAGTGTATGTCTGTGTCACTTGGTGTAAGTGTGTGTCTGTGTTACTGGGTATCAGTGTATGCCTTTGTGACTTGGTGTCAGTGTATGTCTTTGTTACTGGGTGTCAGTGTGTGTCTTTGTGACTTGGTGTCAGTGTATGTCTTTGTTACTTGGTGTAAGTGTGTTTCTGTGTTACTTGGTGTAAGTGTGTGTCTGTGTTACTGGGTATCAGTGTATGACTTTGTGACTTGGTGTCAGCGTATGTCTTTGTTACTGGGTGTCAGTGTGTGTCTTTGTGACTTGGTGTCAGTGTATGTCTTTGTTACTTGGTGTCAGTGTATGTCTGTGTTACTTGGTGTAAGTGTGTGTCTGTGTTACTGGGTATCAGTGTATGACTTTGTGACTTGGTGTCAGCGTATGTCTTTGTTACTGGGTGTCAGTGTGTGTCTTTGTTACTTGGTGGAAGTGTGTGTCTGTGTTACTGGGTATCAGTGTCTGTCTTTGTTACTTGGTGTCAGTGTCTCTCTTTGTTACTTGATGTAAGTGTGTGTCTGTGTTACTATGTATCAGTGTATGTCTTTGTTTCTTGGTGTCAGTGTATGTTGTTTTTACTTGGTGTAAGTGTGTGTCTGTGTTACTGGGTATCAGTGTATGTCTGTGTGACTTGGTGTCAGTGTGTGTCTTTGTTACTTGGTGTCGGGGTATGTCTTTGTTACTTGGTGTAAGTGTGTGTCTGTGTTACTGGGTATCAGTGTATGTCTTTGTTTCTTGGTGTCAGTGTATGTCGTTTTTACTTGGTGTAAGTGTGTGTCTGTGTTACTGGGTATCAGTGTATGTCTGTGTGACTTGGTGTCAGTGTGTGTCTTTGTTACTTGGTGTCGGGGTATGTCTTTGTTACTTGGTGTAAGTGTGTGTCTGTGTTACTGGGTATCAGTGTATGTCTTTGTTACTTGGTGTCAGTGTATGTCAAAATACTTGGTGTAAGTGTATGTCTTTGTTACTTGGTGTAATTGTCTGTCTTTGTTACTTGGTGTAAGTGTATGTCTTTGTTACTTGGTGACAGTGTATATCTTTGTTACTTGTTGTCCGTGTGTGTCTGTGTTACTGGGTGTCAGTGTATGTCTTTGTTCCTCGGTGTCATTGTGTGTCTTTGCGACTTGGTGTCAGTGTATGTCTTTGTTACTTGGTGTAAGTGTGTGTCTGTGTTACTGGGTATCAGTTTATGTCTTTGTTAATTGGTGTCAGTGTATGTCTGTGTTACTTGGTGTAAGTGTGTGCCTATGTTGCTGGGTATCAGTGTATGTCTGTGTGACTTGGTGTCAGTGTGTGTCTTTGTGACTTGGTGTCAGTGCATGTCTTTGTTACTTGGTGTAAGTGTGTGTCTGTGTGACTGGGTATCAGTGTTTGTCTTTGTTACTTGGTGTCAGTGTATGTCAAAATACTTGGTGTAAGTGTATGTCTTTGTTACTTGGTGTAATTGTCTGTCTTTGTTACTTGGTGTAAGTGTATGTTTTTGTTACTTGGTGTCAGTGCATGTCTTTGTTACTTGGTGTCCGTGTGTGTCTGTGTTGCTGGGTGTCTGTGTATGTCTTTGTTACTGGGTGTCAGTGTATGTCTTTGTTACTTGGTGTAAGTGTGTGTCTGTGTTACTGGGTATCATTGTCTGTCTTTGTTACTTGTTGTAAGTGTGTGTCTGTGTGACTGGGTATCAGTGTATGTCTTTGTTACTTGGTGTCAGTGAATGTCTGTGTCACTTGGTGTAAGTGTGTGTCTGTGTTACTGGGTATCAGTGTATGTCTTTGTGACTTGGTGTCAGTGTATGTCTTTGTTACTTGGTGTCAGTGTGTCTTTTTGTGACTTGGTGTCAGTGTATGTCTATGTTACTTGGTGTAAGTGTGTGTGTGTGTGTTACTGGGTATCAGTATATGTTTTTGTTACTTGGTGACAGTGTATGTCTTTGTTACTTGGTGTAATTGTGTGTCTGTGTTACTGGGTATCAGTATATGTCTTTGTGACTTGGTGTCAGTGTATGTCTGTGTTACTTAGTGTAAGTTTGTGTCTGTGTTACTGGGTATCAGTGTATGTCTTTGTGACTTGGTGTCAGTGTGTGTCTTTGTTACTTGGTGTCGGGGTATGTCTTTGTTACTTGGTGTAAGTGTGTGTCTGTGTTACTGGGTATCAGTGTATGTCTTTGTTACTTGGTGTCAGTGCATGTCAAAATACTTGGTGTAAGTGTATGTCTTTGTTACTTGGTGTAATTGTCTGTCTTTGTTACTTGGTGTAAGTGTATGTCTTTGTTACTTGGTGACAGTGTATATCTTTGTTACTTGTTGTCCGTGTGTGTCTGTGTTACTGGGTGTCAGTGTATGTCTTTGTTACTGGGTGTCAATGTATGTCTTTGTTACTTGGTGTAAGTGTCTTTCTGTGTTACTGGGTATCACTGTCTGTCTTTGTTACTTAATGTCAGTGTATGTCTGTCTTACTTGGTGTAAGTGTGTGTCTGTGTTACTGGGTATCAGTGTATGACTTTGTGACTTGGTGTCAGTGAATGTCTTTGTTACTGGGTGTCAGTGTGTGTCTTTGTGACTTGGTGTCAGTGTATGTCTTTGTTACTTGGTGTAAGTGTGTGTCTGTGTTACTGGGTATCAGTGTCTGTCTTTGTTACTTGGTGTCAGTGTATGTCTGTGTTAATTGGTGTAAGTGTGTGTCTGTGTTACTGGGTATCAGTGTATGTCTGTGTGACTTGGTGTCAGTGTGTGTCTTTGTTACTTGCTGTACGAGTGTGTCTGTGTTACTGGGTATCAGTGTATGTCTTTGTTACTTGGTTTCATTGTATGTCTTTGTTACTGGGTGTCATTGTGTGTCTTTGCGACTTGGTGTCAGTGTATGTCTTTGTTACTTGGTGTAAGTGTGTGTCTGTGTTACTGGGTATCAGTTTATGTCTTTGTTAATTGGTGTCAGTGTATGTCTGTGTTACTTGGTGTAAGTGTGTGTCCGTGTTGCTGGGCCTCAGTGTATGTCTGTGTGACTTGGTGTCAGTGTGTGTCTTTGTGACTTGGTGTCAGTGCATGTCAAAATACTTGGTGTAAGTGTATTTCTTTGTTACTTCGTGTAATTGTCTGTCTGTGTGACTGGGTATCAGTGTTTGTCTTTGCTACTTGGTGTCAGTGTATGTCAAAATACTTGGTGTAAGTGTATGTCTTTGTTACTTGGTGTAATTGTCTGTCTTTGTTACTTGGTGTAAGTGTATGTTTTTGTTACTTGGTGTCAGTGCATGTCTTTGTTACTTGGTGTCCGTGTGTGTCTGTGTTGCTGGGTGTCTGTGTATGTCTTTGTTACTGGGTGTCAGTGTATGTCTTTGTTACTTGGTGTAAGTGTGTGTCTGTGTTACTGGGTATCAGTGTCTGTCTTTGTTACTTGGTGTAAGTGTGTGTCTGTGTGATTGGGTATCAATGTATGTCTTTGTTACTTGGTGTCAGTGTATGTCTGTGTCACTTGGTGTAAGTGTGTGTCTGTGTTACTGGGTATCAGTGTATGTCTTTGTGACTTGGTGTCAGTGTTTGTCTTTGTTACTTGGTGTCAGTGTGTCTTTTTGTGACTTGGTGTCAGTGTATGTCTATGTTACTTGGTGTAAGTGTGTGTGTGTGTGTTACTGGGTATCAGTATATGTTTTTGTTACTTGGTGTCACTGTATGCCTTTGTTACTTGGTGTCCGTGTGTGTCTGTGTTACTGGGTGTCAGTGTATGTCTTTGTTACTGGGTGTCAGTGTATGTATTTGTTACTTGGTGTAAGTGTGTGTCTGTGTTACTGGGTGTAAGTGTGTGTCTGTTTTTCTGGGTATCAGTGTATGTCTTTGTTACTTGGTGTCAGTGTATGTCTTTGTTACTTGGTGTAAGTGTGTGTCTGTGTTACTGGGTATCAGTCTATGTCTTTGTTACTGGGTGTCAGTGTGTGTCTTTGTGACTTGGTGTCAGTGTATGTCTTTGTTACTTGGTGTAAGTGTGTGTCTGTGTTTCTGGGTATCAGTGTATGTCTTTGTTACTTGGTGTCAGTGCATGTCTGCGTTACTTGGTGCAAGTGTGTGTCTGTGTTACTGGGTATCAGTGTATGTCTGTGTGACTTGGTGTCAGTGTATGTCTGTGTGACTTGGTGTCAGTGTATGTCTTTGTTACTTGTTGTAAATGTGTGTCTCTGTTATTGGTTATCAGTGTATGTCTTTGTGACTTGGTGTCAGTGCATGTCTTTGTTACTTGGTGTAAGTGTGTGTCTGTGTTACTGGGTATCAGTGTTTGTCTTTGTTACTTGGTGTCAGTGTATGTCAAAATACTTGGTGTAAGTGTATGTCATTGTTACTTGGTGTAAATGTCTGTCTTTGTTACTTGGTGTAAGTTTATGTTTTTGTTACTTGGTGTCACTGTATGCCTTTGTTACTTGGTGTCCGTGTGTGTCTGTGTTACTGGGTGTCAGTGTATGTCTTTGTTACTGGGAGTCAGTGTATGTATTTGTTACTTGGTGTAAGTGTGTGTCTGTGTTACTGGGTATCAGTATATGTTTTTGTTACTTGGTGTCAGTGTATGTCTTTGTTACTTGATGCAAGTGTGTGTCTGTGTTACTGGGTATCAGTGTATGTCTTTGTTACTTGGTTTCAGTGTGTGTCTTTGTTACTGGGTGTCATTGTGTGTCTTTGTGACTTGGTGTCAGTGTATGTCTTTGTTACTTGGTGTAAGTGTGTGTCTGTGTTACTGGGTATCAGTCTATGTCTTTGTTACTGGGTGTCAGTGTGTGTCTTTGTGACTTGGTGTCAGTGTATGTCTTTGTTACTTGGTGTAAGTGTGTGTCTGTGTTACTGGGTATCAGTGTATGTCTGTGTTAATTGGTGTAAGTGTATGTCTGCGTTACTTGGTGTAAGTGTGTGTCTGTGTTACTGGGTAACAGTGTATGTCTGTGTGACTTGGTGTCAGTGTATGTCTGTGTGACTTGGTGTCAGTGTATGTCTTTGTTACTTGGTGTAAATGTGTGTCTGTGTTATTGGTTATCAGTGTATGTCTTTGTTACTTGGTGTAATTGTCTGTCTTTGTTTCTTGGTGTAAGTGTATGTCTTTGTTACTTGGTGTCAGTGTATGTCTGTGTGTCTTGGTGTCAGTGTATGTCTTTGTTACTGGGTGTCAGTGTGTCTCTTTGTGACTTGGTGTCAGTGTATATCTTTGTTACTTGGTGTAAGTGTGTGTCTGTGTTACTGGGTATCAGTATATGTCTTTGTTACTTGGTGTCAGTGTATGTCTGTGTTACTTGGTGTAAGTGTGTGTCTGTGTTACTGGGTATCAGTGTATGTCTGTGTGACTTGGTGTCAGTGTGTGTCTTTGTTACTTGGTGTAAGTGTGTGTCTGTGTTAATGGGTATCAGTGTCTGTCTTTTTTACTTGGTGTAAGTGTGTGTCTGTGTTACTGGGTATCAGTGTATGTCTTTGTTACTTGGTGTCAGTGTGTGTCTGTGTTACTGGGTATCAGTGTATGACTTTGTGACTTGGTGTCAGAGTATGTCTTTGTTACTTGGTGTAAGTGTGTGTCTGTGTTAATGGGTATCAGTGTCTGTCTTTTTTACTTGGTGTAAGTGTGTGTCTGTGTTACTGGGTATCAGTGTATGCCTTTGTTACTTGGTGTCAGTGTGTGTCTGTGTTACTGGGTATCAGTGTATGACTTTGTGACTTGGTGTCAGTGTATGTCTTTGTTACTGGGTGTCAGTGTGTGTCTTTGTGACTTGGTGTCAGTGTATGTCTTTGTTACTTGCTGAAAGTGTGTGTCTGTGTGACTGGGTATCAGTGTCTGTCTTTGTTACTTGGTGTCAGTGTGTGTCTGTGTTACTTGGTGTAAGTGTGTGTCTGTGTTATTGGGTATCAGTGTATGTCTGTGTGACTTGGTGTCTGTGTGTGTCTTTGTTACTTGGTCTAAGAGTGTGTCTGTGTTACTGTGTATCAGTGTATGTCTTTGTGACTTGGTGTCAGTGTCTCTCTTTGTTAAATGGTGTAAGTGTGTGTCTGTGTTGCTGGCTATCAATGTATGTCTTTGTTTCTTGGTGTCATTGTATGTCGGTTTTAGTTGGTGTAAGTGTGTGTCTGTGTTACTGGGTATCAGTGTATGTCTGTGTGACTTGGTGTCAGTGAGTGTCTTTGTGACTTGGTGTCAGTGCATGTCTTTGCTACTTGGTGTAAGTGTGTGTCTGTGTTACTGGGTATCAGTGTATGTCTGTGTGACTTGGTGTCAGTGTGTGTCTTTTTGACTTGGTGTCAGTGTATGTCTTTGTTACTTGGTGTCAGTGTATGTCAAAATACTTGGTGTAAGTGTATGTCTTTGTTACTTGGTGTAATTGTCTCTCTTTGTTACTTGGTGCATGTGTATGTCTTTGTTACTTGGTGACAGTGTATATCTTTGTTACTTGGTGTCTGTGTGTGTCTGTGTTACTGGGTGTCAGTGTATGTCTTTGTTACTGGGTGTCAATGTGTGTCTTTGTTACTTGGTGTAAGTGTGTTTCTGTGTTACTGGGTATCACTGTCTGTCTTTGTTACTTGGTGTAAGTGTGTGTCTGTGTGACTGGGTATCAGTGTATGTCTTTGTTACTTGGTGTCAGTGTCTGTCTGTCTTACTTGGTGTAAGTGTGTGTCTGTGTTACTGGGTATCAGTGTATGACTTTGTGACTTGTTGTCAGTGTATGTCTTTGTTACTGGGTGTCAGTGTGTGTCTTTGTGACTTGGTGTCAGTGTAAGTCTTTGTTAATTGGTGTAAGTGTGTGTCTGTGTTACTGGGTATCAGTGTCTGTCTTTGTCACTTGGTGTCAGTGTATGTCTGTGTTACTTGGTGTAAGTGTGTGTCTGTGTTACTGGGTATCAGTGTATGTCTGTGTGACTTGGTGTCAGTGTGTGTCTTTGTAACTTGGTGTAATTATGTGTCTGTGTTACTGGGTATCAGTGTCTGTCTTTGTTACTTGGTTTCAGTGTATGTCTTTGTTACTGGGTGTCATTGTGTGTATTTGTGACTTGGTGTCAGTGTATGTCTTTGTTACTTGGTGTAAGTGTGTGTCTGTGTTACTGGGTATCAGTGTATGTCTTTGTTACTTGGTGTCAGTGTATGTCTGTGTTACTTGGTGTAAGTGTGTGTCTGTGTTACTGGGTATCAGTGTATGTCTGTGTGACTTGGTGTCAGTGTGTGTCTTTGTGACTTGGTGTCAGTGCATGTCTTTGTTACTTGGTGTAAGTGTGTGTCTGTGTTACTGGGTATCAGTGTATGTCTTTGTTACTTGGTGTCAGTGTATGTCAAAATACTTGGTGTAAGTGTATGTCTTTGTTACTTGGTGTAATTGTCTGTCTTTGTTACTTTGTGTAAGTGTATGTTTTTGTTACTTGGTGTCAGTGTATGTCTTTGTTACTTGGTGTCCGTGTGTGTCTGTGTTACTGGGTGTCAATGTATGTCTTTGTTACTGGGTGTCAGTGTATGTCTTTGTTACTTGGTGGAAGTGTGTGTCTGTGTTACTGGGTATCAGTGTCTGTCTTTGTTACTTGGTGTAAGTGTGTGTCTGTGTTACTGGGTATCAGTGTATGTCTTTGTTACTTGGTGTCAGTGTATGTCTGTGTCACTTGGTGTAAGTGTGTGTCTGTGTTACTGGGTATCAGTGTATGTCTTTGTTACTTGGTGTCAGTGTATGTCTGTGTCACTTGGTGTAAGTGTGTGTCTGTGTTACTGGGTTCCAGTGTATGTCTTTGTTACTTGGTGTCAGTGTATGTCTGTGTTACTTGGTGTAAGTGTGTGTCTGTGTTACTGGGTATCAGTGTATGTCTGTGTGACTTGGTGTCAGTGTGTGTCTTTGTGACTTGGTGTCAGTGCATGTCTTTGTTACTTGGTGTAAGTGTGTGTCTGTGTTACTGGGTATCAGTGTATGTCTTTGTTACTTGGTGTCAGTGTATGTCAAAATACTTGGTGTAAGTGTATGTCTTTGTTACTTAGTGTAATTGTCTGTCTTTGTTACTTGGTGTAAGTGTATGTTTTTGTTACTTGGTGTCAGTGTATGTCTTTGTTACTTGGTGTCCGTGTGTGTCTGTGTTACTGGGTGTCAGTGTATGTCTTTGTTACTGGGTGTCAGTGTATGTCTTTGTTACTTGGTGGAAGTGTGTGTCTGTGTTACTGGGTATCAGTGTCTGTCTTTGTTACTTGGTGTAAGTGTGTGTCTGTGTTACTGGGTATCAGTGTATGTCTTTGTTACTTGGTGTCAGTGTATGTCTGTGTCACTTGGTGTAAGTGTGTGTCTATGTTACTGGGTATCAGTGTATGTCTTTGTTACTTAGTGTCAGTGTATGTCTGTGTTACTTGGTGTAAGTGTGTGTCTGTGTTACTTGGTATCAGAAAATGTCTTTGTGTCTTGGTATCAGTGTATGTCTTTGTTACTGGGTGTCAGCGTGTGTCTGTGTTAATGGGTATCAGTGTATGTCTTTGTGACTTGGTATCAGTGTATGTCTTTGTTTCTGGGTGTCAGTATGTGTCTGTGTTCCTGGGTATCAGTGAATGTCTTTGTTACTTGGTGTCAGTGTATGTCTTTTTTACTGGGAGTCAGTGTGTGTCTTTGGGACCTGGTGTCAGTGTATGTCTGTGTTACTGTTTATTAGTGTTTCTCTGTGTTACTGAGTGTCAGTGTGTGTTTGTTTGTGTTACTGGGTGTCAATGTATGTCCTGGTTACTTGGTGTAAGTGTGTGTCTGTGTTACTGGGTATCAGTGTATGTCTTTGTTACTTGGTGACAGTGTATGTCTGTGTTAGTTGGTGTAAGTGTGTGTCTGTGTTACTGGGTATCAGTGGATGTCTTTGTGACTTGGTATCAGTGTATGTCTTTGTTACTGGGTGTCAGTGTGTGTCCTTGTGACTTGGTGTCATTGTATGTCTTTGTTACTTGGTGTAAGTGTGTGTCTGTGTTACTGGGTATCATTGTATGTCTGTTACTTGGTGTCAGTGTATGTCTTTGTTACTTGGTGTCAGTGTATGTCTTTGTTACTTGGTGTCAGTTTATGTCTGTGTTACTTGGTGTAAGTGTGTGTCTGTGTTACTGGGTATCAGTGTCTGTCTTTGTTACTTGGTGTCAGTGTATGTCTGTGTTGCTTGGTGTAAGTATGTGTCTGTGTTACTGGGTGTCAGTCTGTGTCTGTGTTACTTGGTGTAAGTGTGTGTCTTTGTTACTGGGTGTCAGTGTACGTCTTTGTTACTTGGTGTAAGTGTGTGTCTGTGTTACTGGGTATCAGTGTCTGTCTTTGTAACTTGGTGTAAGTGTGTGTCTGTGTTACTGGGTATCAGTGTATGTCTTTGTGACTTGGTATCAGTGCATGTCTTTGTTACTGGGTGTCAGTGTGTGTCTTTGTGACTTGGTGTCAGTGTATGTCTTTGTAACTTGGTGCAAGTGTGTGTCTGTGTAACTGGGTATCATTGTATTTCTTTGTTACTTGGTGTCAGTGTATGTCAAAAAACTTGGTGTAAGTGTATGTCTTTGTTACTTGGTGTAATTGTCTGTGTTTGTTACTTTGTGTAAGTGTAAGTCTTTGTTACTTGGTGTCAGTGCTTGTCTTTGTTACTGGGTGTCAGTATATGTCTGTGTTACTTGGTGTAAGTGTGTTTCTGTGTTACTTGGTATCAGAAAATATCTTTGTGACTTGGTGTCAATGTATGTCTTTGTTCCTGGGTGTCAGTGTGTGTCTGTGTTACTGGGTATCAGTGTATGTGTTTGTGACTTGGTATCAGTGTATGTCTTTGTTTCTGGGTGTCAGTGTGTGTCTTTGTGTCTTGGTATCAGTGTATGTCTTTGTGACTTGGTGTAAGTGTATGTCTTTGTTACTTGGTGTCAGTGGATGTCTTTGTTACTTGGTGTCCGTGTGTGTCTGTGTTACTGGGTATCAGTGTATGTCTTTGTTAATGGGTGTCAATGTATGTCTTTGTTACTTGGTGCAAGTGTGTTTCTGTGTTACTGGGTATCAGTGTATGTCTGTGTGACTTGGTGTAAGTGTGTGTCTGTGTTACGGGGTATCAGTGTCTGTCTTTGTACTGGCTGTCAGTGTGTGTCTTTGTTACTTGTTGTAAGTGTGTGTCTGTGTTATTGGGTATCAGTGTAAGTCTTTGTTAATTGGTGTCAGTGTATGTCAAAATACTTGGTGTAAGTGTATGTCTTTGTTACTTGGTGTAATTGTCTGTCCTTGTTACTTGGTGTAAGTGTATGTCTTTGTTACTTGGTGTCAGTGTATGTCTGTGTGACTTGGTTTCAGTGTATGACTTTGTTACTGGGTGTCAGTGTGTCTCTTTGTGACTTGGTGTCAGTGTATGTCTTTGTTACTTGGTGTAAGTGTGTGTCTGTGTTACTGGGTATCAGTATCTGTCTGTGTGACTTGGTGTCAGTGGGTGTCTTTGTTACTTAGAGTAAGTGTGTGTCTGTGTTACTGGGTATCAGTGTATGTCTTTGTTACTTGGTGTCAGTGCATGTCTGTGTTACTTGGTGTAAGTGTGTGTCTTTGTGACTTGGTGTTATTGTCTGTCTTTGTTACTTGGTGTAAGTCTATGTTTTTGTTACTTGGTGTCAGTGTATGTCTTTGTTACTTGGTGTCCGTGTGTGTCTGTGTTACTCGGTGTCAGTGTATTTCTTTGTGACTGGGTGTCAGTGTCTGTCTTTGTTAATTGGTGCAAGTGTGTGTCTGTGTTACTAGGTATCAGTGTATGTCTTTGTTACTTGGAGTCAGTGTATGTCTGTGTTACTTGGTGTATGTGTGTGTCTTTGTTACTGGGTATCACTGTATGTCTTTGTTCCTTGGTATCAGTGTATGTCTTTGTGACTTGGTGTCAGTGTATGTCTTTGTTACTTGGTGTCAGTGTATGTCTGTGTGTCTTGGTGTAAGTGTGTGTCTGTGTTACTGGGTGTCAGTGTGTGTCTTTGTGACTTGGTGTCAGTGTATGTCTTTGTTACTTGGTGTATGTGTGTGTCTGTGTTACTGGGGATCAGTGTCTGTCTTTGTTACTTGGTGTCAGTTTATGTCTGTGTTACTTGGTGTAAGTGTGTGTCTTTGTTACTTGGTGTAATTTTATGTCTGTGTTACTAAGTGTCAGTGTATGTCTGTGTTACTTGGTGTCAGTGTATGTCTTTGTTACTTGGTGTAAGTGTGTGTCTGTGTTACTGGGTATCAGTATATGTTTTTGTTACTTGGTGTCAGTGTATGTCTTTGTTACTTGGTGTAAGTGTGTGTCTGTGTTACTGGGTATCAGTGTATGTCTTTGTTACTTGGTTTCAGTGTATGTCTTTGTTACTGGGTGTCATTGTGTGTCTTTGTGACTTGGTGTCAGTGGATGTCTTTGTTACTTGGTGTAAGTGTGTGTCTGTGTTACTGGGTATCAGTCTATGTCTTTGTTACTGGGTGTCAGTGTGTGTCTTTGCGACTTGGTGTCATTGTATGTCTTTGTTACTTGGTGTAAGTGTGTGTCTGTGTTACTGGGTATCAGTCTATGTCTTTGTGACTTGGTGTCAGTGTATGTCTGCGTTACTTGGTGTCAGTGTATGTCTGCGTTACTTGGTGTAAGTGTGTGTCTGTGTTACTGGGTATCAGTGTATGTCTGTGTGACTTGGTGTCAGTGTATGTCTGTGTGACTTGGTGTCAGTGTATGTCTTTGTGACTTGGTGTCAGTGTATGTCTTTGTTACTGGGTGTCAGTGTGTGTCTTTGTGACTTGGTGTCAGTGTATGTCTTTGTTACTTGGTGTATGTGTGTCTCTGTGTTACTGGGTATCAGTGTATGTCTGTGTGTCTTGGTGTAAGTGTGTGTCTGTGTTACTGGGTATCAGTGTATGTCTTTGTGACTTGGTGTCAGTGTATGTCTTTGTTACTGGGTGTCAGTGTGTGTCTTTGTGACTTGGTGTCAGTTTATGTCTGTGTTACTTGGTGTAAGTGTGTGTCTGTGTTACTTGGTGTAAGTGTGTGTCTGTGTTAGTGGGTATCAGTGTATGTCTGTGTGACTTGGTGTCAGTGTGTGTCTTTGTGACTTGGTGTCAGTGTATGTCTTTGTTACTTGGTGTAAGTGTGTGTCTGTGATACTGGATATCAGTGTATGTCTTTGTTACTTGGTGTTAGTTTATGTCTGTGTTACTTGGTGTTAATGTGTGTCTGTGTTACTGGGTATCAGTGTATCTCTGTGTGACTTGGTTTCAGTGTGTGTCTTTGTTACTTGATGTAAGTGTGTGTCTGTGTTACTGGGTATCAGTGTATGTATTTGTGACTGGGTGTCAGTGTATGGCTTTGTTACAGGGTGTCAGTGTGTGTCTTTGTGACTTGGTGTCAGTGTATGTCTTTGTTACTTGGTGTAAGTGTGTGTCTGTGTTACTGGGTATCAGTGTATGTCTTTGTTACTTGGTGTCAGTGTATGTCTGTGTTACTGGGTGTAAGTGTGTGTCTGTGTTACTGGACATCAGTCTATGTCTGTGTGACGTGGTGTCAGTGTGTGTCTTTGTGACTTGGTGTCAGTGTATGTCTGTCTTACTTGGTGTAAGTGTGTGTCTGTGTTACTGGGTATCAGTGTATGTCTTTGTGACTTGGTGTCAGTGTATGCCTTTGTTACTGGGTGTCAGTGTGTGTCTTTGTGACTTGGTGTCAGTGTATGTCTTTGTTGCTTGGTGTAAGTGTGTGTCTGTGTTACTGGGTATCAGGTTATGTCTTTGTTACTGGGTATCAGTGTATGTCTGTGTGACTTGGTGTCAGTGTGTGTCTTTGTTACTTGGTGTAAGTGTGTGTCTGTGTTACTGGGTATCAGTTTATGTCTTTGTGACTTGGTGTCAGTGTATGTCTTTGTTACTTGGTGTAAGTGTGTGTCTGTGTTACTGGGTATCAGTGTATGTCTTTGTTACTTGGTTTCAGTGTATGTCTTTGTTACTGGGTGTCATTGTGTGTCTTTGTGACTTGGTGTCAGTGGATGTCTTTGTTACTTGGTGTAAGTGTGTGTCTGAGTTACTGGGTATCAGTCTATGTCTTTGTTACTGGGTGTCAGTGTGTGTCTTTGCGACTTGGTGTCATTGTATGTCTTTGTTACTTGGTGTAAGTGTGTGTCTGTGTTACTGGGTATCAGTCTGTGTCTTTGTGACTTGGTGTCAGTGTATGTTCTGCGTTACTTGGTGTCAGTGTATGTCTGCGTTACTTGGTGTAAGTGTGTGTCTGTGTTACTGGGTATCAGTGTATGTCTGTGTGACTTGGTGTCAGTGTATGTCTGTGTGACTTGGTGTCAGTGTGTGTCTTTGTGACTTGGTGTCAGTGTATGTCTTTGTTACTTGGTGTATGTGTGTCTCTGTGTTACTGGGTATCAGTGTATGTCTGTGTGTTTTGGTGTAAGTGTGTGTCTGTGTTACTGGGTATCAGTGTATGTCTTTGTGACTTGGTGGCAGTGTATGTCTTTGTTACTGGGTGTCAGTGTGTGTCTTTGTGACTGGGTGTCAGTTTATGTCTGTGTTACTTGGTGTAAGTGTGTGTCTGTGTTACTGGGTATCAGTGTATGTCTGTGTGCCTTGGTGTCAGTGTGTGTCCTTGTGACTTGGTGTCAGTGTATGTCTTTGTTACTTGGAGTAAGTGTGTGTCTGTGTTTCTGGGTATCAGTGTATTTCTTTTTTACTTTGTGTCAGTGTATGTCAAAAAAGTTGGTGTAAGTGTGTGTCTTTGTTACTTGGTGTAATTGTCTGTCTTTGTTACTGGGTGTCAGTGTATGTCTTTGTTACTGGGTGTCAGTGTACGTGTTTGTTACTTGGTGTAAGTCAGTGTCTGTGTAACTGGGTATCAGTGTCTGTCTTTGTTACTTGGTGTAAGTGTGTGTCTGTGTTACTGGGTATCAGTGTATGTCTTTGTTACTTGGTGTCAGTGTATGTCTGCGTTACTTGGTGTAAATGTGTGTCTGTGTTACTGGGTATCAGTGTATGTCTTTGTGACTTGGTGTCAGTGTATGTCTTTGTTACTGGGTGTCAGTGTGTGTCTTTGTGACTTGGTGTCAGTGTATGTCTTTGTTACTTTGTGTAAGTGTGTGTCTGTGTTACTGGGTATCAGTGTATGACTTTGTGACTTGGTGTCAGTGTATGTCTTTGTTACTGGGTGTCAGTGTGTGTCTTTGTGACTTGGTGCCAGTGTATGACTTTGTTAATTGGTGTAATGTGTGTGTCTGTGTTACTGGGTATCAGTGTATGTCTTTGACACTTGGTGTCAGTGTATGTCTGTGTTACTTGGTGTAAGTGTGTGTCTGTGTTACTGGGTATCAGTGTATGTCTGTGTGACTTGGTGTCAGTGTGTGTCCTTGTTACTTGGTGTAAGTGTGTGTCTGTGTTACTGGGTATCAGTGTATGTGGTTGTGACTTGGTGTCAGTGTATGTCTTTGTTACTGGGTCTCAGTGTGCATCTTTGTGACTTGGTGTCAGTGTATGTCTTTGTTACTTGGTGTAAGTGTGTGTCTGTGTTACTGGGTATCAGTGTATGTCTTTGTTACTTGGTGTCAGTGTATGTCTGTGTTACATGGTGTAAGTGTGTGTCTGTGTTAGTGGGTATCAGTGTATGTCTGTGTGACTTGGTGTCAGTGTGTTTCTTTGTGACTTGGTGTCAGTGTATGTCTTTGTTACTTGGTGTAAGTGTGTGTCTGTGATACTGGATATCAGTGTATGTCTTTGTTACTTGGTGTTAGTGTATGTCTGTGTTACTTGGTGTTAATGTGTGTCTGTGTTACTGGGTATCAGTGTATCTCTGTGTGACTTGGTTTCAGTGTGTGTCTTTGTTACTTGATGTAAGTGTGTGTCTGTGTTACTGGGTATCAGTGTATGTCTTTGTGACTGGGTGTCAGTGTATGGCTTTGTTACAGGGTGTCAGTGTGTGTCTTTGTGACTTGGTGTCAGTGTATGTCTTTGTTACTTGGTGTAAGTGTGTGTCTGTGTTACTGGGTATCAGTGTATGTCTTTGTTACTTGGTGTCAGTGTATGTCTGTGTTACTGGGTGTAACTGTGTGTCTGTGTTACTGGACATCAGTGTATGTCTGTGTGACTTGGTGTCAGTGTGTGTCTTTGTGACTTGGTGTCAGTGTATGTCTGTCTTACTTGGTGTAAGTGTGTGTCTGTGTTACTGGGTATCAGTGTATGTCTTTGTGACTTGGTGTCAGTGTATGCCTTTGTTACTGGGTGTCAGTGTGTGTCTTTGTGACTTGGTGTCAGTGTATGTCTTTGTTGCTTGGTGTAAGTGTGTGTCTGTGTTACTGGGTATCAGGTTATGTCTTTGTTACTGGGTATCAGTGTATGTCTGTGTGACTTGGTGTCAGTGTGCGTCTTTGTTACTTGGTGTAAGTGTGTGTCTGTGTTACTGGGTATCAATTTATGTCTTTGTGACTTGGTGTCAGTGTATGTCTTTGTTACTGGGTGTCAGTGTGTGTATTTGTGACTTGGTGTCAGTGTATGTCTTTGTTACTTGGTGTAAGTGTGTGTCTGTGTTACTGGGTATCAGTTTATGTATTTGTGACTTGGTGTCAGTGTATGTATTTGTTACTGGGTGTCAGTGTGTTTCTTTGTGACTTGGTGTCAGTGTAGGTCTTTGTTACTTGGTGTCAGTGTATGTCTGTGTTACTTGGTGTCAGTGTGTGTCTGTGTTACTTGGTGTAAGTGTGTGTCTTTGTTACTTGATGTCCGTGTGTGTCTGTGTTACTGGGTGTCAGTGCATGTCTTTGTTACTTGGTGACAGTGTATATCTGTGTTACTTGGTGTAAGTGTGTTTCTTTGTTTCTTGGTGTAATTTTATGTCTGTGTTACTTAGTGTCCGTGTATGTCTGTGTTACTTGGTGTCAGTGTATGTCTGTGTTACTTGGTGTCAGTGTGTGTCTGTGTTACTTGGTGTAAGTGTGTGTCTTTGTTACTTGATGTCCGTGTGTGTCTGTGTTACTGGGTGTCAGTGCATGTCTTTGTTACTTGGTGACAGTGTATATCTGTGTTACTTGGTGTAAGTGTGTCTTTGTTACTTGGTGTAATTTTATGTCTGTGTTACTTAGTGTCCGTGTATGTCTGTGTTACTTGGTGTCAGTGTATGTCTTTGTTACTTGGTGTAAGTGTGTGTCTGTGTAACTGGGTATCAGTATATGTTTTTGTTACTTGGTGTCAGTGTATGTCTTTGTTACTTGGTGTAAGTGTGTGTCTGTGTTACTGGGTATCAGTGTATGTCTTTGTTACTTGGTTTCAGTGTATGTCTTTGTTACTGGTTGTCATTGTGTGTCTTTGTGACTTGGTGTCAGTGGATGTCTTTGTTACTTGGTGTAAGTGTGTGTCTGTGTTACTGGGTATCAGTCTATGTCTTTGTTACTGGGTGTCAGTGTGTGTCTTTGTGACTTGGTGTAAGTGTGTGTCTGTGTTACTTGGTATCAGTCTATGTCTTTGTTACTTGGTGTCAGTGTATGTCTGCGTTACTTGGTGTAAGTGTGTGTCTGTGTTACTGGGTATCAGTGTATGTCTGTGTGACTTGGTGTCAGTGTATGTCTGTGTGACTTGGTGTCAGTGTCTGTCTTTGTTACTTGGTGTAAATGTGTGTCTGTGTTATTGGTTATCAGTTTATGTCTTTGTTACTTGGTGTCCGTGTATGTCAAAATACTTGGTGTAAGTGTCTGTCTTTGTTACTTGGTGTAAGTGTGTTTCTGTGTTACTGGGTATCAGTGTCTGTCTTTGTTACTTGGTGTAAGGGTGTGTCTGTGTTACTTGGTATCAGTGCATGTCTTTGTTACTTTGTGTCAGTGTATGTCTGTGTCACTTGGTGGAAGTGTGTGTCTGTGCTACTGGGTATCAGTGTATGACTTTGTGACTTGGTGTCAGTGTATGTCTTTGTTACTGGGTGTCAGTGTGTGTCTTTGTGACTAGGTGTCAGTGTATGTCTTTGTTACTTGGTGTAAGTGTGTGTCTGTGTTACTGGGTATCAGTGTCTGTCTTTTTTACTTGGTGTAAGTGTGTGTCTGTGTTACTGGGTATCAGTGTATGTCTTTCTTACTTGGTGTCAGTGTATGTCTGTGTTACTTGGTGTAAGTGTGTGTCTGTGTTACTGGGTATCAGTGTATGACTTTGTGACTTGGTGTCAGTGTATGTCTTTGTTACTGGGTGTCAGTGTGTGTCTTTGTGACTTGGTGTCAGTGTATGTCTTTGTTACTTGGTGTAAGTGTGTGTCTGTGTTACTGGGTATCAGTGTCTGTCTTTGTTACTTGGTGTCAGTGTATGTCTGCGTTACTTGGTGTAAGTGTGTGTCTGTGTTACTGGGTATCAGTGTATGTCTGTGTGACTTGGTGTCAGTGTATGTCTGTGTGACTTGGTGTCAGTGTCTGTCTTTGTTACTTGGTGTAAATGTGTGTCTGTGTTATTGGTTATCAGTTTATGTCTTTGTTACTTGGTGTCCGTGTATGTCAAAATACTTGGTGTAAGTGTCTGTCTTTGTTACTTGGTGTAAGTGTGTTTCTGTGTTACTGGGTATCAGTGTCTGTCTTTGTTACTTGGTGTAAGGGTGTGTCTGTGTTACTTGGTATCAGTGCATGTCTTTGTTACTTTGTGTCAGTGTATGTCTGTGTCACTTGGTGGAAGTGTGTGTCTGTGCTACTGGGTATCAGTGTATGACTTTGTGACTTGGTGTCAGTGTATGTCTTTGTTACTGGGTGTCAGTGTGTGTCTTTGTGACTAGGTGTCAGTGTATGTCTTTGTTACTTGTTGTAAGTGTGTGTCTGTGTTACTGGGTATCAGTGTCTGTCTTTTTTACTTGGTGTAAGTGTGTGTCTGTGTTACTGGGTATCAGTGTATGTCTTTCTTACTTGGTGTCAGTGTATGTCTGTGTTACTTGGTGTAAGTGTGTGTCTGTGTTACTGGGTATCAGTGTATGACTTTGTGACTTGGTGTCAGTGTATGTCTTTGTTACTGGGTGTCAGTGTGTGTCTTTGTGACTTGGTGTCAGTGTATGTCTTTGTTACTTGGTGTAAGAGTGTGTCTGTGTTACTGGGTATCAGTGTCTGTCTTTGTTACTTGGTGTCAGTGTGTGTCTGTGTTACTTGGTGTAAGTGTGTGTCTGTGTTATTGGGTATCAGTGTATGTCTGTGTGACTTGGTGTCAGTGTGTGTCTTTGTTACTTGGTGTAACAGTGTGTCTGTGTTACTGTGTATCAGTGTATGTCTTTGTGACTTGTTGTCAGTGTCTCTCTTTGCTACTTGGTGTAAGTGTGTGTCTGTGTTGCTGGGTATCAATGTATGTCTTTGTTTCTTGGAGTCAGTGTATGTCGGTTTTACTTGGTGTAAGTGTGTGTCTGTATTACTGTGTATCTGTGTATTTCTGTGTGACTTGGTGTCAGTGTGTGTCTTTGTGACTTGGTGTCAGTGTATGTCTTTGTTACTTGGTGTAAGTGTGTGTCTGTGTTACTGGGTATCAGTGTCTGTCTTTGTTACTTGGTGTCAGTGTATGTCAAAATACTTGGTGTAAGTGTATGTCTTTGTTACTTGGTGTAATTGTCTGTCTTTGTTACTTGGTGCATGTGTATGTCTTTGTTACTTGGTGACAGTGCATATCTTTGTTACTTGGTGTCCGTGTGTGTCTGTGTTACTGGGTGTCAGTTTATGTCTTTGTTACTTGGTATCCGTGTATGTCAAAATACTTGGTGTAAGTGTCTGTCTTTGTTACTTGGTGTAAGTGTATGTCTTTGTTACTTGGTGTCAGTGTATGTCTGTGTGTCTTGGTGTCAGTGTATGTCTTTGTTACTGGGTGTCAGTGTGTCTCTTTGTGACTTGGTGTCAGTGTCTGTCTGTGTTACTTGGTGTAAGTGTGTGTCTGTGTTACTGGGTATCAGTGTATGTCTGTGTGACTTGGTGTCAGTGTGTGTCTTTGTTACTTGGTGTAAGTGTGTGTCTGTGTTACTGGGTATCAGGTTATGTCTTTGTTACTGGGTATCAGTGTATGTCTGTGTTACTTGGTGTAAGTGTGTGTCTGTGTTAGTGGGTATCAGTGTATGTCTGTGTGACTTGGTGTCAGTGTGTGTCTTTGTGACTTGGTGTCAGTGTATGTCTTTGTTACTTGGTGTAAGTGTGTGTCTGTGATACTGGATATCAGTGTATGTCTTTGTTACTTGGTGTTAGTGTATGTCTGTGTTACTTGGTGTTAATGTGTGTCTGTGTTACTGGGTATCAGTGTATCTCTGTGTGACTTGGTTTCAGTGTGTGTCTTTGTTACTTGATGTAAGTGTGTGTCTGTGTTACTGGGTATCAGTGTATGTCTTTGTGACTGGGTGTCAGTGTATGGCTTTGTTACAGGGTGTCAGTGTGTGTCTTTGTGACTTGGTGTCAGTGTATGTCTTTGTTACTTGGTGGAAGTGTGTGTCTGTGTTACTGGGTATCAGTGTATGTCTTTGTTACTTGGTGTCAGTGTATGTCTGTGTTACTGGGTGTAAGTGTGTGTCTGTGTTACTGGACATCAGTGTATGTCTGTGTGACTTGGTGTCAGTGTGTGTCTTTGTGACTTGGTGTCAGTGTATGTCTGTCTTACTTGGTGTAAGTGTGTGTCTGTGTTACTGGGTATCAGTGTATGTCTTTGTGACTTGGTGTCAGTGTATGCCTTTGTTACTGGGTGTCAGTGTGTGTCTTTGTGACTTGGTGTCAGTGTATGTCTTTGTTGCTTGGTGTAAGTGTGTGTCTGTGTTACTGGGTATCAGGTTATGTCTTTGTTACTGGGTATCAGTGTATGTCTGTGTGACTTGGTGTCAGTGTGCGTCTTTGTTACTTGGTGTAAGTGTGTGTCTGTGTTACTGGGTATCAATTTATGTCTTTGTGACTTGGTGTCAGTGTATGTCTTTGTTACTGGGTGTCAGTGTGTGTATTTGTGACTTGGTGTCAGTGTATGTCTTTGTTACTTGGTGTAAGTGTGTGTCTGTGTTACTGGGTATCAGTTTATGTCTTTGTGACTTGGTGTCAGTGTATGTATTTGTTACTGGGTGTCAGTGTGTTTCTTTGTGACTTGGTGTCAGTGTAGGTCTTTGTTACTTGGTGTCAGTGTATGTCTGTGTTACTTGGTGTCAGTGTGTGTCTGTGTTACTTGGTGTAAGTGTGTGTCTTTGTTACTTGATGTCCGTGTGTGTCTGTGTTGCTGGGTGTCAGTGCATGTCTTTGTTACTTGGTGACAGTGTATATCTGTGTTACTTGGTGTAAGTGTGTTTCTTTGTTACTTGGTGTAATTTTATGTCTGTGTTACTTAGTGTCCGTGTATGTCTGTGTTACTTGGTGTCAGTGTATGTCTGTGTTACTTGGTGTCAGTGTGTGTCTGTGTTACTTGGTGTAAGTGTGTGTCTTTGTTACTTGATGTCCGTGTGTGTCTGTGTTACTGGGTGTCAGTGCATGTCTTTGTTACTTGGTGACAGTGTATATCTGTGTTACTTGGTGTAAGTGTGTCTTTGTTACTTGGTGTAAGTGTGTGTCTGTGTAACTGGGTATCAGTATATGTTTTTGTTACTTGGTGTCAGTGTATGTCTTTGTTACTTGGTGTAAGTGTGTGTCTGTGTTACTGGGTATCAGTGTATGTCTTTGTTACTTGGTTTCAGTGTATGTCTTTGTTACTGGTTGTCATTGTGTGTCTTTGTGACTTGGTGTCAGTGGATGTCTTTGTTACTTGGTGTAAGTGTGTGTCTGTGTTACTGGGTATCAGTCTATGTCTTTGTTACTGGGTGTCAGTGTGTGTCTTTGTGACTTGGTGTAAGTGTGTGTCTGTGTTACTTGGTATCAGTCTATGTCTTTGTTACTTGGTGTCAGTGTATGTCTGCGTTACTTGGTGTAAGTGTGTGTCTGTGTTACTGGGTATCAGTGTATGTCTGTGTGACTTGGTGTCAGTCTATGTCTTTGTTACTGGGTGTCAGTGTGTGTCTTTGTGACTTGGTGTAAGTGTGTGTCTGTGTTACTTGGTATCAGTGCATGTCTTTGTTACTTTGTGTCAGTGTATGTCTGTGTCACTTGGGGGAAGTGTGTGTCTGTGCTACTGGGTATCAGTGTGTGTCTTTGTGACTAGGTGTCAGTGTATGTCTTTGTTACTTGGTGTAAGTGTGTGTCTGTGTTACTGGGTATCAGTGTCTGTCTTTTTTACTTGGTGTAAGTGTGTGTCTGTGTTACTGGGTATCAGTGTATGTCTTTCTTACTTGGTGTCAGTGTATGTCTGTGTTACTTGGTGTAAGTGTGTGTCTGTGTTACTGGGTATCAGTGTATGACTTTGTGACTTGGTGTCAGTGTATGTCTTTGTTACTGGGTGTCAGTGTGTGTCTTTGTGACTTGGTGTCAGTGTATGTCTTTGTTACTTGGTGTAAGTGTGTGTCTGTGTTACTGGGTATCAGTGTCTGTCTTTGTTACTTGGTGTCAGTGTATGTCTGCGTTACTTGGTGTAAGTGTGTGTCTGTGTTACTGGGTATCAGTGTATGTCTGTGTGACTTGGTGTCAGTGTATGTCTGTGTGACTTGGTGTCAGTGTCTGTCCTTGTTACTTGGTGTAAATGTGTGTCTGTGTTATTGGTTATCAGTTTATGTCTTTGTTACTTGGTGTCCGTGTATGTCAAAATACTTGGTGTAAGTGTTTGTCTTTGTTACTTGGTGTAAGTGTGTTTCTGTGTTACGGGGTATCAGTGTCTGTCTTTGTTACTTGGTGTAAGGGTGTGTCTGTGTTACTTGGTATCAGTGCATGTCTTTGTTACTTTGTGTCAGTGTATGTCTGTGTCACTTGGTGGAAGTGTGTGTCTGTGCTACTGGGTATCAGTGTATGACTTTGTGACTTGGTGTCAGTGTATGTCTTTGTTACTGGGTGTCAGTGTGTGTCTTTGTGACTAGGTGTCAGTGTATGTCTTTGTTACTTGGTGTAAGTGTGTGTCTGTGTTACTGGGTATCAGTGTCTGTCTTTTTTACTTGGTGTAAGTGTGTGTCTGTGTTACTGGGTATCAGTGTATGTCTTTCTTACTTGGTGTCAGTGTATGTCTGTGTTACTTGGTGTAAGTGTGTGTCTGTGTTACTGGGTATCAGTGTATGACTTTGTGACTTGGTGTCAGTGTATGTCTTTGTTACTGGGTGTCAGTGTGTGTCTTTGTTACTTGGTGTCAGTGTGTGTCTGTGTTACTTGGTGTAAGTGTGTGTCTGTGTTATTGGGTATCAGTGTATGTCTGTGTGACTTGGTGTCAGTGTGTGTCTTTGTTACTTGGTGTAAGAGTGTGTCTGTGTTACTGTGTATCAGTGTATGTCTTTGTGACTTGTTGTCAGTGTCTCTCTTTGCTACTTGGTGTAAGTGTGTGTCTGTGTTGCTGGGTATCAATGTATGTCTTTGTTTCTTGGAGTCAGTGTATGTCGGTTTTACTTGGTGTAAGTGTGTGTCTGTATTACTGTGTATCTGTGTATTTCTGTGTGACTTGGTGTCAGTGTGTGTCTTTGTGACTTGGTGTCAGTGTATGTCTTTGTTACTTGGTGTAAGTGTGTGTCTGTGTTACTGGGTATCAGTGTTTGTCTTTGTTACTTGGTGTCAGTGTATGTCAAAATACTTGGTGTAAGTGTATGTCTTTGTTACTTGGTGTAATTGTCTGTCTTTGTTACTTGGTGCATGTGTATGTCTTTGTTACTTGGTGACAGTGCATATCTTTGTTACTTGGTGTCCGTGTGTGTCTGTGTTACTGGGTGTCAGTTTATGTCTTTGTTACTTGGTATCCGTGTATGTCAAAATACTTGGTGTAAGTGTCTGTCTTTGTTACTTGGTGTAAGTGTATGTCTTTGTTACTTGGTGTCAGTGTATGTCTGTGTGTCTTGGTGTCAGTGTATGTCTTTGTTACTGGGTGTCAGTGTGTCTCTTTGTGACTTGGTGTCAGTGTCTGTCTGTGTTACTTGGTGTAAGTGTGTGTCTGTGTTACTGGGTATCAGTGTATGTCTGTGTGACTTGGTGTCAGTGTGTGTCTTTGTTACTTGGTGTAAGTGTGTGTCTGTGTTACTGGGTATCTGTGTATGTCTTTGTGACTTGGTGTCAGTGTATGTCATTGTTACTGGGTGTCAGTGTGTGTCTTTGTGTCTTGGTGTCAGTGTATGTCTTTGTTACTTGGTGTAATTGTCTGTCTTTGTTACTTGGTGTAAGTGTATGTCTTTGTTACTTGGTGTCAGTGGATGTCTTTGTTACTTGGTGTCCGTGTGTGTCTGTGTTACTTGGTGTCAGTGTATGTCTTTGTTAATGGGTGTCAAAGTATGTCTTTGTTACTTGGTGTAAGTGTGTTTCTGTGTTACTGGGTATCAGTGTCTGTCTTTGTTACTTGGTGTAAGGGTGTGTCTGTGTTACTTGGTATCAGTGCATGTCTTTGTTACTTTGTGTCAGTGTATGTCTGTGTCACTTGGTGGAAGTGTGTGTCTGTGCTACTGGGTATCAGTGTATGACTTTGTGACTTGGTGTCAGTGTATGTCTTTGTTACTGGGTGTCAGTGTGTGTCTTTGTGACTAGGTGTCAGTGTATGTCTTTGTTACTTGGAGTAAGTGTGTGTCTGTGTTACTGGGTATCAGTGTCTGTCTTTTTTACTTGGTGTAAGTGTGTGGCTGTGTTACTGGGTATCAGTGTATGACTTTGTGACTTGGTGTCAGTGTGTGTCTTTGTTACTTGGTGTAAGAGTGTGTCTGTGTTACTGTCTATCAGTGTATGTCTTTGTGACTTGTTGTCAGTGTCTCTCTTTGCTACTTGGTGTAAGTGTGTGTCTGTGTTGCTGGGTATCAATGTATGTCTTTGTTTCTTGGAGTCAGTGCATGTCGGTTTTACTTGGTGTAAGTGTGTGTCTGTATTACTGTGTATCTGTGTATTTCTGTGTGACTTGGTGTCAGTGTGTGTCTTTGTGACTTGGTGTCAGTGTATGTCTTTGTTACTTGGTGTAAGTGTGTGTCTGTGTTACTGGGTATCAGTGTATGTCTTTGTTACTTGGTGTCAGTGTATGTCAAAATACTTGGTGTAAGTGTATGTCTTTGTTACTTGGTGTAATTGTCTTTCTTTGTTACTTGGTGCATGTGTATGTCTTTGTTACTTGGTGACAGTGCATATCTTTGTTACTTGGTGTCCGTGTGTGTCTGTGTTACTGGGTGTCAGTGTATGTCTTTGTTACTGGGTGTCAATGTATGTCTATGTTACTTGGTGTAAGTATGTTTCTGTGTTACTGGGTATCACTGGCTGTCTTTGTTACTTGGTGCAAGTGTGTGTCTCTGTTACTGGGTATCAGTGTATGTCTTTGTTACTTGGTTTCAGTTTATGTCTTTGTTACTGGGTGTCATTGTGTGTCTTTGTGACTTGGTGTCATTGTATGTTTTTGTTTCTTGGTGTAAGTGTGTGTCTGTGTTACTGGGTATCAGTGTATGTCTTTGTTACTTGGTTTCAGTGTATGTCTTTGTTACTGGGTGTCATTGTGTGTCTTTGTGACTTGGTGTCAGTGGATGTCTTTGTTACTTGGTGTAAGTGTGTGTCTGTGTTACTGGGTATCAGTCTATGTCTTTGTTACTGGGTGTCAGTGTGTGTCTTTGTGACTTGGTGTAAGTATGTGTCTGTGTTACTTGGTATCAGTCTATGTCTTTGTTACTTGGTGTCAGTGTATGTCTGCATTACTTGGTGTAAGTGTGTGTCTGTGTTACTGGGTATCAGTGTATGTCTGTGTGACTTGGTGTCAGTGTATGTCTGTGTCACTGGGTATCGGTGTATTTCTTTGTTACTTGGTGTCAGTGCATGTCAAAATACTTGGTGTAAGTGTATGTCTTTGTTACTTGGTGTCAGTGTGTCTCTTTGTGACTTGGCGTCAGTGTCTGTCTGTGTTACTTGGTGTAAGTGTGTGTCTGTGTTACTGGGTATCAGTGCATGTCTGTGTGACTTGGTGTCAGTGTGTGTCTTTGTTACTTGGTGTAAGTGTGTGTCTGTGTTACTGGGTATCTGTGTATGTCTTTGTGACTTGGTGTCAGTGTATGTCTTTGTTACTGGGTGTCAGTGTGTGTCTTTGTGTCTTGGTGTCAGTGTATGTCTTTGTTACTTGGTGTAATTGTCTGTCTTTGTTACTTGGTGTAAGTGTATGTCTTTGTTACTTGGTGTCAGTGGATGTCTTTGTTACTTGGTGTCCGTGTGTGTCTGTGTTACTTGGTGTCAGTGTATGTCTTTGTTAATGGGTGTCAATGTATGTCTTTGTTACTTGGTGTAAGTGTGTTTCTGTGTTACTGGGTATCAGTGTCTGTCTTTGTTACTTGGTGTAAGGGTGTGTCTGTGTTACTTGGTATCAGTGCATGTCTTTGTTACTTTGTGTCAGTGTATGTCTGTGTCACTTGGTGGAAGTGTGTGTCTGTGCTACTGGGTATCAGTGTATGACTTTGTGACTTGGTGTCAGTGTATGTCTTTGTTACTGGGTGTCAGTGTGTGTCTTTGTGACTAGGTGTCAGTGTATGTCTTTGTTACTTGGTGTAAGTGTGTGTCTGTGTTACTGGGTATCAGTGTCTGTCTTTTTTACTTGGTGTAAGTGTGTGTCTGTGTTACTGGGTATCAGTGTATGTCTTTCTTACTTGGTGTCAGTGTATGTCTGTGTTACTTGGTGTAAGTGTGTGTCTGTGTTACTGGGTATCAGTGTATGACTTTGTGACTTGGTGTCAGTGTATGTCTTTGTTACTGGGTGTCAGTGTGTGTCTTTGTGACTTGGTGTCAGTGTATGTCTTTGTTACTTGGTGTAAGTGTGTGTCTGTGTTACTGGGTATCAGTGTCTGTCTTTGTTACTTGGTGTCAGTGTGTGTCTGTGTTACTTGGTGTAAGTGTGTGTCTGTGTTATTGGGTATCAGTGTATGTCTGTGTGACTTGGTGTCAGTGTGTGTCTTTGTTACTTGGTGTAAGAGTGTGTCTGTGTTACTGTGTATCAGTGTATGTCTTTGTGACTTGTTGTCAGTGTCTCTCTTTGCTACTTGGTGTAAGTGTGTGTCTGTGTTGCTGGGTATCAATGTATGTCTTTGTTTCTTGGAGTCAGTGTATGTCGGTTTTACTTGGTGTAAGTGTGTGTCTGTATTACTGTGTATCTGTGTATTTCTGTGTGACTTGGTGTCAGTGTGTGTCTGTGTTACTGGGTATCAGTGTATGTCTTTGTTACTTGGTGTCAGTGTATGTCAAAATACTTGGTGTAAGTGTATGTCTTTGTTACTTGGTGTAATTGTCTGTCTTTGTTACTTGGTGCATGTGTATGTCTTTGTTACTTGGTGACAGTGCATATCTTTGTTACTTGGTGTCCGTGTGTGTCTGTGTTACTGGGTGTCAGTGTATGTCTTTGTTACTGGGTGTCAATGTATGTCTATGTTACTTGGTGTAAGTATGTTTCTGTGTTACTGGGTATCACTGGCTGTCTTTGTTACTTGGTGCAAGTGTGTGTCTCTGTTACTGGGTATCAGTGTATGTCTTTGTTACTTGGTTTCAGTTTATGTCTTTGTTACTGGGTGTCATTGTGTGTCTTTGTGACTTGGTGTCATTGTATGTTTTTGTTTCTTGGTGTAAGTGTGTGTCTGTGTTACTGGGTATCAGTGTATGTCTTTGTTACTTGGTTTCAGTGTATGTCTTTGTTACTGGGTGTCATTGTGTGTCTTTGTGACTTGGTGTCAGTGGATGTCTTTGTTACTTGGTGTAAGTGTGTGTCTGTGTTACTGGGTATCAGTCTATGTCTTTGTTACTGGGTGTCAGTGTGTGTCTTTGTGACTTGGTGTAAGTATGTGTCTGTGTTACTTGGTATCAGTCTATGTCTTTGTTACTTGGTGTCAGTGTATGTCTGCATTACTTGGTGTAAGTGTGTGTCTGTGTTACTGGGTATCAGTGTATGTCTGTGTGACTTGGTGTCAGTGTATGTCTGTGTCACTGGGTATCGGTGTATTTCTTTGTTACTTGGTGTCAGTGCATGTCAAAATACTTGGTGTAAGTGTATGTCTTTGTTACTTGGTGTCAGTGTGTCTCTTTGTGACTTGGCGTCAGTGTCTGTCTGTGTTACTTGGTGTAAGTGTGTGTCTGTGTTACTGGGTATCAGTGCATGTCTGTGTGACTTGGTGTCAGTGTGTGTCTTTGTTACTTGGTGTAAGTGTGTGTCTGTGTTACTGGGTATCTGTGTATGTCTTTGTGACTTGGTGTCAGTGTATGTCTTTGTTACTGGGTGTCAGTGTGTGTCTTTGTGTCTTGGTGTCAGTGTATGTCTTTGTTACTTGGTGTAATTGTCTGTCTTTGTTACTTGGTGTAAGTGTATGTCTTTGTTACTTGGTGTCAGTGGATGTCTTTGTTACTTGGTGTCCGTGTGTGTCTGTGTTACTTGGTGTCAGTGTATGTCTTTGTTAATGGGTGTCAATGTATGTCTTTGTTACTTGGTGTAAGTGTGTTTCTGTGTTACTGGGTATCAGTGTCTGTCTTTGTTACTTGGTGTAAGGGTGTGTCTGTGTTACTTGGTATCAGTGCATGTCTTTGTTACTTTGTGTCAGTGTATGTCTGTGTCACTTGGTGGAAGTGTGTGTCTGTGCTACTGGGTATCAGTGTATGACTTTGTGACTTGGTGTCAGTGTATGTCTTTGTTACTGGGTGTCAGTGTGTGTCTTTGTGACTAGGTGTCAGTGTATGTCTTTGTTACTTGGTGTAAGTGTGTGTCTGTGTTACTGGGTATCAGTGTCTGTCTTTTTTACTTGGTGTAAGTGTGTGTCTGTGTTACTGGGTATCAGTGTATGTCTTTCTTACTTGGTGTCAGTGTATGTCTGTGTTACTTGGTGTAAGTGTGTGTCTGTGTTACTGGGTATCAGTGTATGACTTTGTGACTTGGTGTCAGTGTATGTCTTTGTTACTGGGTGTCAGTGTGTGTCTTTGTGACTTGGTGTCAGTGTATGTCTTTGTTACTTGGTGTAAGTGTGTGTCTGTGTTACTGGGTATCAGTGTCTGTCTTTGTTACTTGGTGTCAGTGTGTGTCTGTGTTACTTGGTGTAAGTGTGTGTCTGTGTTATTGGGTATCAGTGTATGTCTGTGTGACTTGGTGTCAGTGTGTGTCTTTGTTACTTGGTGTAAGAGTGTGTCTGTGTTACTGTGTATCAGTGTATGTCTTTGTGACTTGTTGTCAGTGTCTCTCTTTGCTACTTGGTGTAAGTGTGTGTCTGTGTTGCTGGGTATCAATGTATGTCTTTGTTTCTTGGAGTCAGTGTATGTCGGTTTTACTTGGTGTAAGTGTGTGTCTGTATTACTGTGTATCTGTGTATTTCTGTGTGACTTGGTGTCAGTGTGTGTCTTTGTGACTTGGTGTCAGTGTATGTCTTTGTTACTTGGTGTAAGTGTGTGTCTGTGTTACTGGGTATCAGTGTATGTCTTTGTTACTTGGTGTCAGTGTATGTCAAAATACTTGGTGTAAGTGTATGTCTTTGTTACTTGGAGTAATTGTCTGTCTTTGTTACTTGGTGCATGTGTATGTCTTTGTTACTTGGTGACAGTGTATATCTTTGTTAGTTGGTGTCCGTGTGTGTCTGTGTTACTGGGTGTCAGTGTATGTCTTTGTTACTGGGTGTCAATGTATGTCTATGTTACTTGGTGTAAGTATGTTTCTTTGTTACTGGGTATCACTGGCTGTCTTTGTTACTTGGTGCAAGTGTGTGTCTCTGTTACTGGGTATCAGTGTATGTCTTTGTTACTTGGTTTCAGTTTATGTCTTTGTTACTGGCTGTCATTGTGTGTCTTTGTGACTTGGTGTCATTGTATGTTTTTGTTTCTTGGTGTAAGTGTGTGTCTGTGTTACTGGGTATCAGTGTTTGTCTTTGTTACTTGGTGTCAGTGTATGTCTGTGTTACTTGGTGTAAGTGTGTGTCTGTGTTACTGGGTATCAGTGTATGTCTGTGTGACTTGGTGTCAGTGTGTGTCTTTGTGACTTGGTGTCAGTGCATGTCTTTGTTACTTCGTGTAAGTGTGTGTCTGTGTTCCTGGGTATCAGTGTTTGGCTTTGTTACTTGGGGTCAGTGTATGTCAAAATACTTGGTGTAAGTGTGTGTCTGTGTTACTGGGTATCAGTGTCTGTCTTTGTTACTTGGTGTAAGTGTATGTCTGTGTTACTGGGTATCAGTGTATGTCTTTGTAACTTGGTGTCAGTGCATGTCTGTGTCACTTGGTGTAAGTGTGTGTCTGTGTTACTGGGTATCAGTGTATGTCTTTGTGACTTGGTGTCATTATATGTCTTTGTTGCTTGGTGTCAGTGTTTCTCTTTGTGACTTGGTGTCAGTGTATATCTTTGTTACTTGGTGTAAGTGTGTGTCTGTGTTACTGGGTATCAGTATATGTTTTTGTTACTTGGTTTCAGTGTATGTCTGAGTTACTTGGTGTAAGTGTGTGTCTGTGTTACTGGGTGTCAGTGTATGTCTTTGTTACTGGGTGTCAGTGTATGTCTTTGTTACTTGGTGTAAGTGTGTTTCTGTGTTACTGGGTATCAGTGTCTGTCTTTGTTACTTGGTGTAAGTGTGTGTCTGTGTCACTGGGTATCGGTGTATTTCTTTGTTACTTGGTGTCAGTGCATGTCAAAATACTTGGTGTAAGTGTATGTCTTTGTTACTTGGTGTCAGTGTATGTCTTTGTTACTTGGTGTCAGTGTATGTCTGTGTTACTTGGTGTAAGTGTGTGTCTGTGTTACTTGGTATCAGAAAATGTCTTTGTGACTTGGTATCAGTGGATGTCTTTGTTACTGGGTGTCAGTGTGTGTCTGTGTTCCTGGGTATCAGTGTATGTCTTTGTGACTTGGTGTCAGTGTATGTCTTTTTTACTGGGCGTCAATGTGTGTCTTTGGGACCTGGTGTCAGAGTATGTCTGTGTTACTGTTTATTAGTGTTTCTCTTTGTTACTGGGCGTCAGTGTGTGTTTGTTTGTGTTACTGGGTGTCAATGTATGTCCTGGTTACTTGGTGTAAGTGTGTGTCTGTGTTACTGGGTATCAGTGTATGTCTTTGTTACTTGGTGACAGTGTATGTCTGTGTTAGTTGGTGTAAGTGTGTGTCTGTGTTACTGGGTATCAGTGTATGTCTTTGTGACTTGGTATCAGTGTATGTCTTTGTTACTGGGTGTCAGAGTGTGTCTTTTTGACTTGGTGTCAGAGTATGTCTTTGTTACTTGTTGTAAGTGTGTGTCTGTGTTACTGGGTATCATTGTATGTCTGTTACTTGGTGTCAGTGTATGTCTTTGTTACTTGGTGTCAGTGTATGTCTGTCTTACTTGGTGTAAGTGTATGTCTTTGTTACTTGGTGTCAGTGTATGTCTTTGTTACTTGGTGTAAGTGTGTGTCTTTGTTACTGGGTGTCAGTGTACGTCTTTGTTACTTGATGTAAGTGTGTGTCTGTGTTACTGGGTATCAGTTTCTGTCTTTGTTACTTGGTGTAAGTGTGTGTCCTTGTTACTTGGTGTAATTGTATGTCTTTGTTACTTGTGTCAGTGTATGTCTGTGTTACTTGGTGTAAGTGTATGTCTTTGTTACTTGGTGTAAGTGTGTGTCTGTGTTACTTGGTGTAAGTGTGTGTCTGTGTTCCTGGGTATCTGTATGTCTTTGTTACTTGGTGTCAGTGTATGTCTTTGTTACTTGGTGTAATTGTCTGTCCTTGTTACTTGGTGTAAGTGTATGTCTTTGTTACTTGGTGTCAGTGTATGTCTGTGTGACTTGGTGTCAGTGTACGTCTTTGTTACTGGGTGTCAGTGTGTCTCTTTGTGACTTGGTGTCAGTGTATGTCTTTGTTACTTGGTGTATGTGTGTGTCTGTGTCACTGGGTATCAGTGTATGTCATTGTTACTTGGTGTCAGTGTATGTCTGTGTTGCTTGGTGTAAGTGTGTGTCTGTGTTACTGGGTGTCAGTGTGTGTCTGTGTTACTTGGTGTAAGTGTGTGTCTTTGTTACTTGGTGTCCGTGTGTGTCTGTGTTACTGGGTGTCAGTGTCTGTCTTTGTTACTGGGTGACAGTGTATGTCTTTGTTACTTGGTGCAAGTGTGTGTCTGTGTTACTGGGTATCAGTGTCTGTCTTTGTTACTTAGTGTAAGTGTGTGTCTGTGTTACTGGGTATCAGTGTATGTCTTTGTGACTTGGAATCAGTGCACGTCTTTGTTACTGGGTGTCAGTGTGTGTCTTTGTGACTTGGTGTCAGTGTATGTCTTTGTGACTTGGTGTCAGTGTAGGTCTTTGTAACTTGGTGTAAGTGTGTGTCTGTGTTACTGGGTATCATTGTATTTCTTTGTTGCTTGGTGTCAGTGTATGTCAAAATACTTGGTGTAAGTGTATGTCTTTGTTACTTGGTGTAATTGTCTGTGTTTGTTACTTGGTGTCAGAGTATGTCTGTGTTACTGTTTATTAGTGTTTCTCTTTGTTACTGGGCGTCAGTGTGTGTTTGTTTGTGTTACTGGGTGTCAATGTATGTCCTGGTTACTTAGTGTAAGTGTGTGTCTGTGTTACTGGGTATCAGTGTATGTCTTTGTTACTTGGTGACAGTGTATGTCTGTGTTAGTTGGTGTAAGTGTGTGTCTGTGTTACTGGGTATCAGTGTATGTCTTTGTGACTTGGTATCAGTGTATGTCTTTGTTACTGGGTGTCAGTGTGTGTCTTTTTGACTTGGTGTCAGAGTATGTCTTTGTTACTTGTTGTAAGTGTGTGTCTGTGTTACTGGGTATCATTGTATGTCTGTTACTTGGTGTCAGTGTATGTCTTTGTTACTTGGTGTCAGTGTATGTCTGTCTTACTTGGTGTAAGTGTATGTCTTTGTTACTTGGTGTCAGTGTATGTCTTTGTTACTTGGTGTCAGTGTATGTCTTTGTTACTTGGTGTCAGTTTATGTCTGTGTGACTTGGTGTAAGTGTGTGTCTGTGTTACTTGGTATCAGTGTCTGACTTTGTTACTTGGTGTCAGTGTATGTCTGTGTTTTTTGGTGTAAATGTGTGTCTGTGTTACTGGGTGTCAGTGTGTGTCTGTGTTACTTGGTGTAAGTGTGTGTCTTTGTTACTGGGTGTCAGTGTACGTCTTTGTTACTTGATGTAAGTGTGTGTCTGTGTTACTGGGTATCAGTGTCTGTCTTTGTTACTTGGTGTAAGTGTGTGTCTGTGTTACTGGGTATCAGTGTATGTCTTTGTGACTTGGTATCAGTGCATGTCTTTGTTACTGGGTGTCAGTGTGTGTCTTTGTGACTTGGTGTCAGTGTATGTCTTTGTGACTTGGTGCCAGTGTATGTCTTTGTAACTTGGTGTAAGTGTGTGTCTGTGTTACTGGGTATCATTGTATTTCTTTATTACTTGGTGTCAGTGTATGTCAAAATACTTGGTGTAAGTGTATGTCTTTGTTACTTGGTGTCAGTGTCTGTCTGTGTTACTGGGTATCAGTGTATGTCTTTGTGACTTTGTATCAGTGTATGTCTTTGTTACTGGGTGTCAGTGTGTGTCTGTGTTACTGGGTATCAGTGTATGTCTTTGTGACTTTGTATCAGTGTATGTCTTTGTTACTGGGTGTCAGTGTGTGACTGTGTTACTTGGTGTAAGTGTGTGTCTGTGTTACTGGGTATCAGTGTCTGTCTTTGTTACTTGGTGTAAGTGTGTGTCTTTCTTACTTGGTGTAATTGTATGTCTTTGTTACTTGGTGTCAGTGTATTTCTATGTTACTTGGTGTTAGTGTATGTCTTTGTTACTTGGTGTGTGTGTGTGTCTGTGTTACTTGGTGTATGTGTGTGCCTGTGTTCCTGGGTATCAGTGTATGTCTTTGTTACTTGGTGTCTGTGGATGTCTGTGTTACTTGGTGTAAGTGTGTATCTGTGTTACTGGGAATCAGTGGATGTCTCTGTTACTTGGTGTCAGTGTATCTCTGTGTTACTTGGTGTAAGTGTGTGTTTGTGTTACTGTGTGTCAGTGTGTGTCCTTGTTACTTGGTGTAAGTGCGTGTCTTTTTTACTTGGTGTCCGTGTGTGTCTGTGTTACTGGGTGTCAGTGCATGTACTTGTTACTTGGTGTCAGTGTTTATCTGTGTTACTTGGTGTAAGTGTGTGTCCTTGTTACTTGGTGTAATTGTATGTCTTTGTTACTTGTGTCAGTGTATGTCTGTGTTACTTGGTGTAAGTGTATGTCTTTGTTACTTGGAGTAAGTGTGTGTCTGTGTTACTTGGTGTAAGTGTGTGTCTGTGTTCCTGGGTATCTGTATGTCTTTGTTACTTGGTGTCAGTGTATGTCTTTGTTACTTGGTGTAATTGTCTGTCCTTGTTACTTGGTGTAAGTGTATGTCTTTGTTACTTGGTGTCAGTGTATGTCTGTGTGACTTGGTGTCAGTGTACGTCTTTGTTACTGGGTGTCAGTGTGTCTCTTTGTGACTTGGTGTCAGTGTATGTCTTGGTTACTTGGTGTATGTGTGTGTCTGTGTCACTGGGTATCAGTGTATGTCATTGTTACTTGGTGTCAGTGTATGTCTGTGTTGCTTGGTGTAAGTGTGTGTCTGTGTTACTGGGTGTCAGTGTGTGTCTGTGTTACTTGGTGTAAGTGTGTGTCTTTGTTACTTGGTGTCCGTGTGTGTCTGTGTTACTGGGTGTCAGTGTCTGTCTTTGTTACTGGGTGTCAGTGTATGTCTTTGTTACTTGGTGTAAGTGTGTGTCTGTGTTACTGGGTATCAGTGTCTGTCTTTGTTACTTAGTGTAAGTGTGTGTCTGTGTTACTGGGTATCAGTGTATGTCTTTGTGACTTGGAATCAGTGCACGTCTTTGTTACTGGGTGTCAGTGTGTGTCTTTGTGACTTGGTGTCAGTGTATGTCTTTGTGACTTGGTGTCAGTGTAGGTCTTTGTAACTTGGTGTAAGTGTGTGTCTGTGTTACTGGGTATCATTGTATTTCTTTGTTGCTTGGTGTCAGTGTATGTCAAAATACTTGGTGTAAGTGTATGTCTTTGTTACTTGGTGTAATTGTCTGTGTTTGTTACTTGGTGTAAGTGTATGTCTTTGTTACTTGGTGTCAGTGTATGTCTTTGTTACTTGGTGTCAGTGTATGTCTGTGTTACTTGGTGTAAGTGTGTGTCTTTGTTACTTGGTGTAAGTGTATGTCTTTGTTACTTGCTGTCAGTGTATGTCTTTGTTACTTGGTGTCAGTGTGTGTCTGTGTTACTTGGTATCAATGTATGTCTTTGTGACTTGGTATCAGTGTATGACTTTGTTACTGGGAGTCAGTGTGTGTCTGTGTTACTTGGTATCAGAAAATGTCTTTGTGACTTGGCATCAGTGTATGTCTTTGTTACTTGATGTCCGTGTGTGTCTGTGTTACTGGGTGTCAGTGCATGTCTTTGTTACTTGGAGACAGTGTATATCTGTGTTACTTGGTGTAAGAGTGTGTCATTGTTGCTTGGTGTAATTTTATGTCTGTGTTACTTAGTGTCAGTGTATGTCTGTGTTACTTGGTGTCAGTGTATGTCTTTGTTACTTGGTGTCAGTGTGTGTGTTTGTTATTGGTGTAAGTGTGTGTCTGTGTTTCTGGGTATCAGTGTATGTCTTTGTGACTTGGTGTCAGTGTATGTCTTTGTTACTGGGTGTCAGTGTGTGTCTTTGTGACTTGGTGTCAGTGTATGTCTTTGTTATTTGGTGAAAGTGTGTGTCTGTGTTACTGGGTATCAGTGTATGTCTTTGTTACTTGGTGTCAGTTTATGTCTGTGTTACTTGCTGTAAGTATGTGTCTGTGTTACTGGGTATCAGTGTATGTCTGTGTGACTTGGTGTCAGTGTATGTCTGTGCGACTTGGTGTCAGTGTATGTCTTTGTTACTTGTTGTAAGTGTGTGTCTGTGTTATTGGGTATCAGTGTATGTCTTTGTTACTTGGTGTCAGTGTATGTCAAAATACTTGGTGTAAGTGTATGTCTTTGTTACTTGGTGTAATTGTCTGCCTTGTTACTTGGTGTAAGTGTATGTCTTTGTTACTTGGTGTCAGTGTATGTCTGTGTGACTTGGTGTCAGTGTATGTCTTTGTTACTTGGTGTAAGTGTGTGTCTGTGTTACTGGGTATCAGTATCTGTCTTTGTGACTTGGAATCAGTGCACGTCTTTGTTACTGGGTGTCAGTGTGTGTCTTTGTGATTTGGTGTCAGTGTATGTCTTTGTGACTTGGTATCAGTGCAGGTCTTTGTAACTTGGTGTAAGTGTGTGTCTGTGTTACTGGGTATCATTGTATTTCTTTGTTGCTTGGTGTCAGTGTATGTCAAAATACTTGGTGTAAGTGTATGTCTTTGTTACTTGGTGTAATTGTCTGTGTTTGTTACTTGGTGTCAGAGTATGTCTGTGTTACTGTTTATTAGTGTTTCTCTTTGTTACTGGGCGTCAGTGTGTGTTTGTTTGTGTTACTGGGTGTCAATGTATGTCCTGGTTACTTGGTGTAAGTGTGTGTCTGTGTTACTGGGTATCAGTGTATGTCTTTGTTACTTGGTGACAGTGTATGTCTGTGTTAGTTGGTGTAAGTGTGTGTCTGTGTTACTGGGTATCAGTGTATGTCTTTGTGACTTGGTATCAGTGTATGTCTTTGTTACTGGGTGTCAGTGTGTGTCTTTTTGACTTGGTGTCAGAGTATGTCTTTGTTACTTGTTGTAAGTGTGTGTCTGTGTTACTGGGTATCATTGTATGTCTGTTACTTGGTGTCAGTGTATGTCTTTGTTACTTGGTGTCAGTGTATGTCTGTCTTACTTGGTGTAAGTGTATGTCTTTGTTACTTGGTGTCAGTGTATGTCTTTGTTACTTGGTGTCAGTGTATGTCTTTGTTACTTGGTGTCAGTTTATGTCTGTGTGACTTGGTGTAAGTGTGTGTCTGTGTTACTTGGTATCAGTGTCTGACTTTGTTACTTGGTGTCAGTGTATGTCTGTGTTTTTTGGTGTAAATGTGTGTCTGTGTTACTGGGTGTCAGTGTGTGTCTGTGTTACTTGGTGTAAGTGTGTGTCTTTGTTACTGGGTGTCAGTGTACGTCTTTGTTACTTGATGTAAGTGTGTGTCTGTGTTACTGGGTATCAGTGTCTGTCTTTGTTACTTGGTGTAAGTGTGTGTCTGTGTTACTGGGTATCAGTGTATGTCTTTGTGACTTGGTATCAGTGCATGTCTTTGTTACTGGGTGTCAGTGTGTGTCTTTGTGACTTGGTGTCAGTGTATGTCTTTGTGACTTGGTGCCAGTGTATGTCTTTGTAACTTGGTGTAAGTGTGTGTCTGTGTTACTGGGTATCATTGTATTTCTTTATTACTTGGTGTCAGTGGATGTCAAAATACTTGGTGTAAGTGTATGTCTTTGTTACTTGGTGTCAGTGTCTGTCTGTGTTACTGGGTATCAGTGTATGTCTTTGTGACTTTGTATCAGTGTATGTCTTTGTTACTGGGTGTCAGTGTGTGTCTGTGTTACTGGGTATCAGTGTATGTCTTTGTGACTTTGTATCAGTGTATGTCTTTGTTACTGGGTGTCAGTGTGTGACTGTGTTACTTGGTGTAAGTGTGTGTCTGTGTTACTGGGTATCAGTGTCTGTCTTTGTTACTTGGTGTAAGTGTGTGTCTTTCTTACTTGGTGTAATTGTATGTCTTTGTTACTTGGTGTCAGTGTATTTCTATGTTACTTGGTGTTAGTGTATGTCTTTGTTACTTGGTGTGTGTGTGTGTCTGTGTTACTTGGTGTATGTGTGTGCCTGTGTTCCTGGGTATCAGTGTATGTCTTTGTTACTTGGTGTCTGTGGATGTCTGTGTTACTTGGTGTAAGTGTGTATCTGTGTTACTGGGAATCAGTGGATGTCTCTGTTACTTGGTGTCAGTGTATCTCTGTGTTACTTGGTGTAAGTGTGTGTTTGTGTTACTGTGTGTCAGTGTGTGTCCTTGTTACTTGGTGTAAGTGCGTGTCTTTTTTACTTGGTGTCCGTGTGTGTCTGTGTTACTCGGTGTCAGTGCATGTACTTGTTACTTGGTGTCAGTGTTTATCTGTGTTACTTGGTGTAAGTGTGTGTCCTTGTTACTTGGTGTAATTGTATGTCTTTGTTACTTGTGTCAGTGTATGTCTGTGTTACTTGGTGTAAGTGTATGTCTTTGTTACTTGGAGTAAGTGTGTGTCTGTGTTACTTGGTGTAAGTGTGTGTCTGTGTTCCTGGGTATCTGTATGTCTTTGTTACTTGGTGTCAGTGTATGTCTTTGTTACTTGGTGTAATTGTCTGTCCTTGTTACTTGGTGTAAGTGTATGTCTTTGTTACTTGGTGTCAGTGTATGTCTGTGTGACTTGGTGTCAGTGTACGTCTTTGTTACTGGGTGTCAGTGTGTCTCTTTGTGACTTGGTGTCAGTGTATGTCTTTGTTACTTGGTGTATGTGTGTGTCTGTGTCACTGGGTATCAGTGTATGTCATTGTTACTTGGTGTCAGTGTATGTCTGTGTTGCTTGGTGTAAGTGTGTGTCTGTGTTACTGGGTGTCAGTGTGTGTCTGTGTTACTTGGTGTAAGTGTGTGTCTTTGTTACTTGGTGTCCGTGTGTGTCTGTGTTACCGGGTGTCAGTGTCTGTCTTTGTTACTGGGTGTCAGTGTATGTCTTTGTTACTTGGTGTAAGTGTGTGTCTGTGTTACTGGGTATCAGTGTCTGTCTTTGTTACTTAGTGTAAGTGTGTGTCTGTGTTACTGGGTATCAGTGTATGTCTTTGTGACTTGGAATCAGTGCACGTCTTTGTTACTGGGTGTCAGTGTGTGTCTTTGTGACTTGGTGTCAGTGTATGTCTTTGTGACTTGGTGTCAGTGTAGGTCTTTGTAACTTGGTGTAAGTGTGTGTCTGTGTTACTGGGTATCATTGTATTTCTTTGTTGCTTGGTGTCAGTGTATGTCAAAATACTTGGTGTAAGTGTATGTCTTTGTTACTTGGTGTAATTGTCTGTGTTTGTTACTTGGTGTAAGTGTATGTCTTTGTTACTTGGTGTCAGTGTATGTCTTTGTTACTTGGTGTCAGTGTATGTCTGTGTTACTTGGTGTAAGTGTGTGTCTTTGTTACTTGGTGTAAGTGTATGTCTTTGTTACTTGCTGTCAGTGTATGTCTTTGTTACTTGGTGTCAGTGTGTGTCTGTGTTACTTGGTATCAATGTATGTCTTTGTGACTTGGTATCAGTGTATGACTTTGTTACTGGGAGTCAGTGTGTGTCTGTGTTACTTGGTATCAGAAAATGTCTTTGTGACTTGGCATCAGTGTATGTCTTTGTTACTTGATGTCCGTGTGTGTCTGTGTTACTGGGTGTCAGTGCATGTCTTTGTTATTTGGTGACAGTGTATATCTGTGTTACTTGGTGTAAGAGTGTGTCATTGTTGCTTGGTGTAATTTTATGTCTGTGTTACTTAGTGTCAGTGTATGTCTGTGTTACTTGGTGTCAGTGTATGTCTTTGTTACTTGGTGTCAGTGTGTGTGTTTGTTATTGGTGTAAGTGTGTGTCTGTGTTTCTGGGTATCAGTGTATGTCTTTGTGACTTGGTGTCAGTGTATGTCTTTGTTACTGGGTGTCAGTGTGTGTCTTTGTGACTTGGTGTCAGTGTATGTCTTTGTTATTTGGTGAAAGTGTGTGTCTGTGTTACTGGGTATCAGTGTATGTCTTTGTTACTTGGTGTCAGTTTATGTCTGTGTTACTTGCTGTAAGTATGTGTCTGTGTTACTGGGTATCAGTGTATGTCTGTGTGACTTGGTGTCAGTGCATGTCTGTGCGACTTGGTGTCAGTGTATGTCTTTGTTACTTGTTGTAAGTGTGTGTCTGTGTTATTGGGTATCAGTGTATGTCTTTGTTACTTGGTGTCAGTGTATGTCAAAATACTTGGTGTAAGTGTATGTCTTTGTTACTTGGTGTAATTGTCTGTCCTTGTTACTTGGTGTAAGTGTATGTCTTTGTTACTTGGTGTCAGTGTATGTCTGTGTGACTTGGTGTCAGTGTATGTCTTTGTTACTTGGTGTAAGTGTGTGTCTGTGTTACTGGGTATCAGTATCTGTCTTTGTTACTTGGTGTCAGTGTATGTCTGTATTACTTGGTGTAAGTGTGTGTCTGTGTTACTGGGTATCAGTGTATGTCTGTGCGACTTGGTGTCAGTGTATGTCTTTGTTACTGGGTGTCAGTGTGTGTCTTTGAGATTTTTTGTCAGTGTATGTCTTTGTTACTTGGTGTCAGTGTATGTCTTTGTTACTTGTTGTCCGTGTGTGTCTGTGTTACTGGGTGTCAGTGTATGTCTTTGTTACTGGGTGTCAATGTTTGTCTTTGTTACTTGGTGCAAGTGTGTTTCTGTGTTACTGGGTTTCAGTGTCTGTCTTTGTTACTTGGTGTAAGTGTGTGTCTGTGTTACTGGGTTTCAGTGTCTGTCTTTGTTACTTGGTGTAAGTGTGTGTCTGTGTTGCTGGGTATCAGTGTATGTCTTTGTTACTTGGTGTCAGTGTATGTCTGTGTTACTTGGTGTAAGTGTGTTTCTCTGTTACTGGGTATCAGTGTATGACTTTGTGACTTGGTGTCAGTGAATGTCTTTGTTACTGGGTGTCAGTGTGTGTCTTTGTGACTTGCTGTCAGTGTATGTCTTTGTTACTTGGTGTATGTGTGTGTCTGTGTTAGTGGGTATCAGTGTCTGTCTTTGTTACTTGGTGTCAGTGTATGTCTGTGTTACATGGTGTAAGTGTGTGTCTGTGTTACTGGGTATCAGTGTATGTCTGTGTGCCTTGGTGTCAGTGTGTGTCCTTGTTACCTGGTGTAAGTGTGTGTCTGTGTTACTGGGTATCAGTGTATGTCTTTGTGACTTGGTGTCAGTGTTTGTCTTTGTTACTGGGTGTCAGTGTGTGTCTTTGTGATTTGTTGTCAGTGTATGTCTTTGTTACTTGGTGTAATTGTCTGTCTTTGTTACTTGGTGGAAGTGTATGTCTTTGTTACTTGGTGTCAGTGTATGTCTTTGTTACTTGGTGTCCGTGTGTGTCTGTGTTACTGGTTGTCAGTGTATGTCTTTGTTACCGGGTGTCAACGTTTGTCTCTGTTACTTGGTGCAAGTGTATTTCTGTGTTACTGGGTTTCAGTGTCTGTCTTTGTTACTTGGTGTAAGTGTGTGTCTCTGTTGCTGGGTATCAGTGTATGTCTTTGTTACTTGGTGTCAGTGTATGTCTGTGTTACTTGGTGTAAGTGTGTGTCTGTGTTACTTGGTATCAGTGTATGACTTTGTGACTTGGTGTCAGTGAATGTCTTTGTTACTTGGTGTCAGTGTGTGTCTTTGTGACTTGGTGTCAGTGTATGTCTTTGTTACTTGGTGTAAGTGTGTGTCTGTGTTACTGGTATCAGTGTCTGTCTTTGTTACTTGGTGTCAGTGTATGTCTGTGTTACATGGTGTAAGCGTGTGTCTGTGTTACTGGGTATCAGTGGATGTCTATGTTACTTGGTGTCAGTGTATGTCCTGGTTACTTGGTGTAAGCGTGTGTCTGTGTTACTGGGTATCAGTGTATGTCTTCGTTACTTGGTGACAGTGTATGTCTGTGTTAGTTGGTGTAAGTGTGTGTCTTTGTTACTTGGTGTAAGTGTATGTCAAAATACTTGGTGTAAGTGTATGTCTGTGTTACTGGGTATCTGTGTATGTCTTTGTTACTTGTTGTCAGTGTATGTCTGTGTTACTTGGTGTAAGTGTGTGTCTGTGTTACTGGGTATCATTGTATGTCTATTACGTGGTGTCAGTGTATGTCATTGTTACTTGGTGTCCGTGTATATCTGTCTTACTTGGTGTAAGTGTGTGTCTTTGTTACTTGGTGTCAGTGTATGTCTTTGTTACTTGGTGTTAGTGTATGTCTTTGTTACTTGGTGTCAGTGTCTGTCTGTGTTACTGGGTATCAGTGTATGTCTTTGTGACTTGGTATCAGTGTATGTCTTTGTTACTGGGTGTCTGTGTGTGACTGTGTTACTTGGTGTCAGTGTATGTCTTTGTTACTGTTTATTAGTGTTTCTCTGTGTTACTGGCTGTCAGTGTGTGTTTGTTTGTGTCACTGGGTGTCAGTGTATGTCTTTGTTACTTGGTGTAAGTGTGTGTCTGTGTTACTGGGTATCAGTGTCTGTCTTTGTTACTTGGTGTAAGTGTGTGTCTTTCTTACTTGGTGTAATTGTATGTCTTTGTTACTTGGTGTCAGTGTATGTCTGTGTTACTTGGTGTTAGTGTATGTCTTTGTTACTTGGTGTATGTGTGTGTCTGTGTTAATGGTGTATGTGTGTGCCTGTGTTCCTGGGTATCAGTGTATGTCTTTGTTACTTGGTGTCAGTGGATGTCTGTGTTACTTGGTGTAAGTGTGTGTCTGTGTTACTGGGTATCAGTGGATGTCTATGTTACTTGATGTCGGTGTATATCTGTGTTACTTGGTGTAAGTGTGTGTTTGTGTTACTGTGTGTCAGTGTGTGTCTGTGTTACTTGGTGTAAGTGTGTGTCTTTTTTACTTGGTGTCCGTGTGTGTCTGTGTTACTTGGTGTAAGTGCATGTATTTGTTACTTGGTGTCAGTGTTTATCTGTGTTACTTGGTTTAAGTGTGTGTCCTTGTTACTTGGTGTAATTGTATGTCTTTGTTACTTGGTGTCAGTGTATGTCTGTGTTACTTGGTGTAAGTGTATGTCTTTGTTACTTGGTGTAAGTGTGTGTCTGTGTTGCTTGGTGTAAGTGTGTGTCTGTGTTCCTGGGTATCAGTGTATGTCTTTGTTACTTGGTTTCAGTGTATGTCTGTGTTACTTGGTGTAAGTGTGTGTCTGTGTTACTGGGTATCAGTGTATGTCTTTGTTACTTGGTGTCAGTGTATGTCTGTGTTGCTTGGTGTAAGTGTGTGTCTGTGTTACTGGGTGACAGTGTGTGTCTGTGTTACTTGGTGTAAGTGTGTGTCTTTGTTACTTGGTGTCCGTGTGTGTCTGTGTTACTGGGTGTCAGTGTATGTCTTTGTTACTGGGTGTCAGTGTATGTCTTTGTTATTTGGTGTAAGTGTGTGTCTGTGTTACTGGGTATCAGTGTCTGTCTTTGTTACTTAGTGTAAGTGTGTGTCTGTGTTACTGGGTATCAGTGTATGTCTTTGTGACTTGGTATCAGTGCATGTCTTTGTTACTGGGTGTCAGTGTCTGTCTTTGTGACTTGGTGTCAGTGTATGTCTTTGTGACTTGGTGTCAGTGTATGTCTTTGTAACTTGGTGTAAGTGTGTGTCTGTGTTACTGGGTATCATTGTATTTCTTTGTTGCTTGGTGTCAGTGTATGTCAAAATACTTGGTGTAAGTGTATGTCTTTGTTACTTGGTGTAATTGTCTGTGTTTGTTACTTGTTGTAAGTGTATGTCTTTGTTACTTGGTGTCAGTGTATGTATTTGTTACTTGGTGTCAGTGTATGTCTGTGTTACTTGGTGTAAGTGTGTGTCTTTGTTACTTGGTGTAAGTGTATGTCTTTGTTACTTGCTGTCAGTGTATGTCTTTGTTACTTGGTGTCAGTGTGTGTCTGTGTTACTTGGTATCAGTGTATGTCTTTGTGACTTGGTGTCAGTGTATGTCTTTGTTACTTGGTGTAAGTGTGTGTCTGTGTTACTGGGTATCAGTGTATGTCTTTCTTACTTGGTGTCAGTGTATGTCTGTGTTACTTGGTGTAAGTGTGTGTCTGTGTTAGTGGGTATCAGTGTATGTCTGTGTGACTTGGTGTCAGTGTGTGTCTTTGTGACTTGGTGTCAGTGTATGTCTTTGTTACTTGGTGTAAGTGTGTGTCTGTGCTACTGGATATCAGTGTATGTCTTTGTGACTTGGTGTCAGAGTATGTCTTTGTGACTTGGTGTCAGTGTATGTCTTTGTTACTGGGTGTCAGTGTGTGTCTTTGTCACTTGGTGTCAGTGCATGTCTTTGTTGCTTGGTGTAAGTGTGTGTCTGTGTTACTGGGTATCAGGTTATGTCTTTGTTACTGGGTATCAATGTATGTCTGTGTGACTTGGTGTCAGTGTGTGTCTTTGTTCCTTGGTGTAAGTGTGTGTCTGTGTTACTGGGTATCAGTTTATGTCTTTGTGACTTGGTGTCAGTGTATGTCTTTGTTACTGGGTGTCAGTGTGTGTCTTTGTGACTTGGTGTCAGTGTATGTCTTTGTTACTTGGTGTAAGTGTGTGTCTGTGTTACTGGGTATCAGTTTATGTCTTTGTGACTTGGTGTCAGTGTATGTCTTCGTTACTGGGTGTCAGTGTGTGTCTTTGTGACTTGGTGTCAGTGTAGGTCTTTGTTACTAGGTGTCAGTGTATGTCTGTGTTACTTTGTGTCAGTGTGTGTCTGTGTTACTTAGTGTAAGAGTGTGTCTTTGTTACTTGATGTCCGTGTGTGTCTGTGTTACTGGGTGGCAGTGCATGTCTTTGTTACTTGGTGACAGTGTATATCTGTGTTACTTGGTGTAAGTGTGTGTCTTTGTTACTTGGTTTAAGTGTGTTTCTGTGTTACTTGGTGTAAGTGTGTGTCTCTGTTCCTGGGTATCAGTGTATGTCTTTGTTACTTGGTGTCAGTGTATGTTACTGGGTATCAGTGTATGTCTGTGTGACTTGGTGTCAGTGTGTGTCTTTGTTATTGGTGTAAGTGTGTGTCTGTGTTACTGGGTATCAGTGTATGTCTTTGTGACTTGGTGTCAGTGTATGTCTGTGTTGCTGGGTGTCAGTGTGTGTCTTTGTGACTTGGTGTCTGTGTATGTCTTTGTTATTTGGTGTAAGTGTGTGTCTGTGTTACTGGGTATCAGTGTATGTCTTTGTTACTTGGTGTCAGTTTATGTCTGTGTTACTTGGTGTAAGTATGTGTCTGTGTTACTGGGTATCAGTGTATGTCTGTGTGACTTGGTGTCAGTGTATGTCTGTGTGACTTGGTGTCAGTGTATGTCTTTGTTACTTGTTGTAAGTGTGTGTCTGTGTTATTGGGTATCAGTGTATGTCTTTGTTACTTGGTGTCAGTGCATGTCAAAATACTTGGTGTAAGTGTATGTCTTTGTTACTTGGTGTAATTGTCTGTCCTTGTTACTTGGTGTAAGTGTATGTCTTTGTTACTTGGTGTCAGTGTATGTCTGTGTGACTTGGTGTCAGTGTTTGTCTTTGTTACTTGGTGCAAGTGTGTCTCTTTGTGACTTGGTGTCAGTGCATGTCTTTGTTACTTGGTGTAAGTGTGTGTCTGTGTTACTGGGTATCAGTATCTGTCTTTGTTACTTGGTGTCAGTGTGTGTCTTTGTTACCTGGTGTAAGTGTGTGTCTGTGTTACTGGGTATCAGTGTATGTCTTTGTGACTTGATGTCAGTGTATGTCTTTGTTACTGGGTGTCAGTGTGTGTCTTTGTGATTTGTTGTCAGTGTATGTCTTTGTTACTTGGTGTAATTGTCTGTCTTTGTTACTTGGTGTAAGTGTATGTCTTTGTTACTTGGTGTCAGTGTATGTCTTTGTTACTTGGTGTCCGTGCGTGTCTGTGTTACTGGGTGTCAGTGTATGTCTTTGTTACTGGGTGTCAATGTTTGTCTTTGTTACTTGGTGTAAGTGTGTTTCTGTGTTACTGGGTTTCAGTGTCTGTCTTTGTTACTTGGTGTAAGTGTGTGTCTGTGTTGCTGGGTATCAGTGTATGTCTTTGTTACTTGGTGTCAGTGTATGTCTGTGTTACTTGGTGTAAATGTGTGTCTGTGTTACTGGGTATCAGTGTATGACTTTGTGACTTGGTGTCAGTGAATGTCTTTGTTACTTGGTGCCAGTGTGTGTCTTTGTGACTTGGTGTCAGTGTATGTCTTTGTTACTTGGTGTAAGTGTGTGTCTGTGTTACTGGTATCAGTGTCTGTCTTTGTTACTTGGTGTCAGTGTATGTCTGTGTTACATGGTGTAAGCGTGTGTCTGTGTTACTGGGTATCAGCGGATGTCTATGTTACTTGGTGTCAGTGTATGTCCTGGTTACTTGGTGTAAGCGTGTGTCTGTGTTACTGGGTATCAGTGTATGTCTTCGTTACTTGGTGACAGTGTATGTCTGTGTTAGTTGGTGTAAGTGTGTGTCTTTGTTACTTGGTGTAAGTGTATGTCAAAATACTTGGTGTAAGTGTATGTCTGTGTTACTGGGTTTCTGTGTATGTCTTTGTTACTTGGTGTCAGTGTATGTCTGTGTTACTTGGTGTAAGTGTGTGTCTGTGTTACTGGGTATCATTGTATGTCTATTACGTGGTGTCAGTGTATGTCTTTGTTACTTGGTGTCCGTGTATATCTGTCTTACTTGGTGTAAGTGTGTGTCTTTGTTACTTGGTGTCAGTGTATGTCTTTGTTACTTGGTGTTAGTGTATGTCTTTGTTACTTGGTGTCAGTGTCTGTCTGTGTTACTGGGTATCAGTGTATGTCTTTGTGACTTGGTATCAGTGTATGTCTTTGTTACTGGGTGTCAGTGTGTGACTGTGTTACTTGGTGTCAGTGTATGTCTTTGTTACTGTTTATTAGTGTTTCTCTGTGTTACTGGCTGTCAGTGTGTGTTTGTTTGTGTCACTGGGTGTCAGTGTATGTCTTTGTTACTTGGTGTAAGTGTGTGTCTGTGTTACTGGGTATCAGTGTCTGTCTTTGTTACTTGGTGTAAGTGTGTGTCTTTCTTACTTGGTGTAATTGTATGTCTTTGTTACTTGGTGTCAGTGTATGTCTGTGTTACTTGGTGTTAGTGTATGTCTTTGTTACTTGGTGTCCGTGTGTGTCTGTGTTATTGGGTATCAGTGTATGTCTTTGTTACTTGGTGTCAGTGCATGTCAAAATACTTGGTGTAAGTGTATGTCTTTGTTACTTGGTGTAATTGTCTGTCCTTGTTACTTGTTGTAAGTGTATGTCTTTGTTACTTGGTGTCAGTGTATGTCTGTGTGACTTGGTGTCAGTGTATGTCTTTGTTACTTGGTGCAAGTGTGTCTCTTTGTGACTTGGTGTCAGTGCATGTCTTTGTTACTTGGTGTAAGTGTGTGTCTGTGTTACTGGGTATCAGTATCTGTCTTTGTTACTTGGTGTCAGTGTGTGTCTTTGTTACCTGGTGTAAGTGTGTGTCTGTGTTACTGGGTATCAGTGTATGTCTTTGTGACTTGATGTCAGTGTATGTCTTTGTTACTGGGTGTCAGTGTGTGTCTTTGTGATTTGTTGTCAGTGTATGTCTTTGTTACTTGGTGTAATTGTCTGTCTTTGTTACTTGGTGTAAGTGTATGTCTTTGTTACTTGGTGTCAGTGTATGTCTTTGTTACTTGGTGTCCGTGCGTGTCTGTGTTACTGGGTGTCAGTGTATGTCTTTGTTACTGGGTGTCAATGTTTGTCTTTGTTACTTGGTGTAAGTGTGTTTCTGTGTTACTGGGTTTCAGTGTCTGTCTTTGTTACTTGGTGTAAGTGTGTGTCTGTGTTGCTGGGTATCAGTGTATGTCTTTGTTACTTGGTGTCAGTGTATGTCTGTGTTACTTGGTGTAAGTGTGTGTCTGTGTTACTGGGTATCAGTGTATGACTTTGTGACTTGGTGTCAGTGAATGTCTTTGTTACTTGGTGCCAGTGTGTGTCTTTGTGACTTGGTGTCAGTGTATGTCTTTGTTACTTGGTGTAAGTGTGTGTCTGTGTTACTGATATCAGTGTCTGTCTTTGTTACTTGGTGTCAGTGTATGTCTGTGTTACATGGTGTAAGCGTGTGTCTGTGTTACTGGGTATCAGTGGATGTCTATGTTACTTGGTGTCAGTGTATGTCCTGGTTACTTGGTGTAAGCGTGTGTCTGTGTTACTGGGTATCAGTGTATGTCTTCGTTACTTGGTGACAGTGTATGTCTGTGTTAGTTGGTGTAAGTGTGTGTCTTTGTTACTTGGTGTAAGTGTATGTCAAAATACTTGGTGTAAGTGTATGTCTGTGTTACTGGGTATCTGTGTATGTCTTTGTTACTTGGTGTCAGTGTATGTCTGTGTTACTTGGTGTAAGTGTGTGTCTGTGTTACTGGGTATCATTGTATGTCTATTACGTGGTGTCAGTGTATGTCTTTGTTACTTGGTGTCCGTGTATATCTGTCTTACTTGGTGTAAGTGTGTGTCTTTGTTACTTGGTGTCAGTGTATGTCTTTGTTACTTGGTGTTAGTGTATGTCTTTGTTACTTGGTGTCAGTGTCTGTCTGTGTTACTGGGTATCAGTGTATGTCTTTGTGACTTGGTATCAGTGTATGTCTTTGTTACTGGGTGTCAGTGTGTGACTGTGTTACTTGGTGTCAGTGTATGTCTTTGTTACTGTTTATTAGTGTTTCTCTGTGTTACTGGCTGTCAGTGTGTGTTTGTTTGTGTCACTGGGTGTCAGTGTATGTCTTTGTTACTTGGTGTAAGTGTGTGTCTGTGTTACTGGGTATCAGTGTCTGTCTTTGTTACTTGGTGTAAGTGTGTGTCTTTCTTACTTGGTGTAATTGTATGTCTTTGTTACTTGGTGTCAGTGTATGTCTGTGTTACTTGGTGTTAGTGTATGTCTTTGTTACTTGGTGTATGTGTGTGTCTGTGTTAATGGTGTATGTGTGTGCCTGTGTTCCTGGGTATCAGTGTATGTCTTTGTTACTTGGTGTCAGTGGATGTCTGTGTTACTTGGTGTAAGTGTGTGTCTGTGTTACTGGGTATCAGTGGATGTCTATGTTACTTGGTGTCGGTGTATATCTGTGTTACTTGGTGTAAGTGTGTGTTTGTGTTACTGTGTGTCAGTGTGTGTCTGTGTTACTTGGTGTAAGTGTGTGTCTTTTTTACTTGGTGTCCGTGTGTGTCTGTGTTACTTGGTGTAAGTGCATGTATTTGTTACTTGGTGTCAGTGTTTATCTGTGTTACTTGGTTTAAGTGTGTGTCCTTGTTACTTGGAGTAATTGTATGTCTTTGTTACTTGGTGTCAGTGTATGTCTGTGTTACTTGGTGTAAGTGTATGTCTTTGTTACTTGGTGTAAGTGTGTGTCTGTGTTGCTTGGTGTAAGTGTGTGTCTGTGTTCCTGGGTATCAGTGTATGTCTTTGTTACTTGGTTTCAGTGTATGTCTGTGTTACTTGGTGTAAGTGTGTGTCTGTGTTACTGGGTATCAGTGTATGTCTTTGTTACTTGGTGTCAGTGTATGTCTGTGTTGCTTGGTGTAAGTGTGTGTCTGTGTTACTGGGTGACAGTGTGTGTCTGTGTTACTTGGTGTAAGTGTGTGTCTTTGTTACTTGGTGTCCGTGTGTGTCTGTGTTACTGGGTGTCAGTGTATGTCTTTGTTACTGGGTGTCAGTGTATGTCTTTGTTACTTGGTGTAAGTGTGTGTCTGTGTTACTGGGTATCAGTGTCTGTCTTTGTTACTTAGTGTAAGTGTGTGTCTGTGTTACTGGGTATCAGTGTATGTCTTTGTGACTTGGTATCAGTGCATGTCTTTGTTACTGGGTGTCAGTGTCTGTCTTTGTGACTTGGTGTCAGTGTATGTCTTTGTGACTTGGTGTCAGTGTATGCCTTTGTAACTTGGTGTAAGTGTGTGTCTGTGTTACTGGGTATCATTGTATTTCTTTGTTGCTTGGTGTCAGTGTATGTCAAAATACTTGGTGTAAGTGTATGTCTTTGTTACTTGGTGTAATTGTCTGTGTTTGTTACTTGTTGTAAGTGTATGTCTTTGTTACTTGGTGTCAGTGTATGTCTTTGTTAATTGGTGTCAGTGTATGTCTGTGTTACTTGGTGTAAGTGTGTGTCTTTGTTACTTGGTGTAAGTGTATGTCTTTGTTACTTGCTGTCAGTGTATGTCTTTGTTACTTGGTGTCAGTGTGTGTCTGTGTTACTTGGTATCAGTGTATGTCTTTGTGACTTGGTGTCAGTGTATGTCTTTGTTACTTGGTGTAAGTGTGTGTCTGTGTTACTGGGTATCAGTGTATGTCTTTCTTACTTGGTGTCAGTGTATGTCTGTGTTACTTGGTGTAAGTGTGTGTCTGTGTTAGTGGGTATCAGTGTATGTCTGTGTGACTTGGTGTCAGTGTGTGTCTTTGTGACTTGGTGTCAGTGTATGTCTTTGTTACTTGGTGTAAGTGTGTGTCTGTGCTACTGGATATCAGTGTATGTCTTTGTGACTTGGTGTCAGAGTATGTCTTTGTGACTTAGTGTCAGTGTATGTCTTTGTTACTGGGTGTCAGTGTGTGTTATTGTCACTTGGTGTCAGTGCATGTCTTTGTTGCTTGGTGTAAGTGTGTGTCTGTGTTACTGGGTATCAGGTTATGTCTTTGTTACTGGGTATCAATGTATGTCTGTGTGACTTGGTGTCAGTGTGTGTCTTTGTTCCTTGGTGTAAGTGTGTGTCTGTATTACTGGGTATCCGTTTATGTCTTTGTGACTTGGTGTCAGTGTATGTCTTTGTTACTGGGTGTCAGTGTGTGTCTTTGTGACTTGGTGTCAGTGTATGTCTTTGTTACTTGGTGTAAGTGTGTGTCTGTGTTACTGGGTATCAGTTTATGTCTTTGTGACTTGGTGTCAGTGTATGTCTTCGTTACTGGGTGTCAGTGTGTGTCTTTGTGACTTGGTGTCAGTGTAGGTCTTTGTTACTTGGTGTCAGTGTATGTCTGTGTTACTTTGTGTCAGTGTGTGTCTGTGTTACTTAGTGTAAGTGTGTGTCTTTGTTACTTGATGTTCGTGTGTGTCTGTGTTACTGGGTGTCAGTGCATGTCTTTGTTACTTGGTGACAGTGTATATCTGTGTTACTTGGTGTAAGTGTGTGTCTTTGTTACTTGGTGTAATTTTATGTCTGTGTTACTTAGTGTCAGTGTATGTCTGTGTCACTTGGTGTCAGTGTATGTCTTTGTTACTTGGTTTAAGTGTGTTTCTGTGTTACTTGGTGTAAGTGTGTGTCTCTGTTCCTGGGTATCAGTGTATGTCTTTGTTACTTGGTGTCAGTGTATGTTACTGGGTATCAGTGTATGTCTGTGTGACTTGGTGTCAGTGTGTGTCTTTGTTATTGGTGTAAGTGTGTGTCTGTGTTACTGGGTATCAGTGTATGTCTTTGTGACTTGGTGTCAGTGTATGTCTGTGTTGCTGGGTGTCAGTGTGTGTCTTTGAGACTTGGTGTCTGTGTATGTCTTTGTTATTTGGTGTAAGTGTGTGTCTGTGTTACTGGGTATCAGTGTATGTCTTTGTTACTTGGTGTCAGTTTATGTCTGTGTTACTTGGTGTAAGTATGTGTCTGTGTTACTGGGTATCAGTGTATGTCTGTGTGACTTGGTGTCAGTGTATGTCTGTGTTACCTGGTGTCAGTGTATGTCTTTGTTACTTGTTGTAAGTGTGTGTCTGTGTTATTGGGTATCAGTGTATGTCTTTGTTACTTGGTGTCAGTGCATGTCAAAATACTTGGTGTAAGTGTATGTCTTTGTTACTTGGTGTAATTGTCTGTCCTTGTTACTTGGTGTAAGTGTATGTCTTTGTTACTTGGTGTCAGTGTATGTCTGTGTGACTTGGTGTCAGTGTATGTCTTTGTTACTGGGTGTCAGTGTGTCTCTTTGTGACTTGGTGTCAGTGCATGTCTTTGTTACTTGGTGTAAGTGTGTGTCTGTGTTACTGGGTATCAGTATCTGTCTTTGTTACTTGGTGTCAGTGTGTGTCTTTGTTACCTGGTGTAAGTGTGTGTCTGTGTTACTGGGTATCAGTGTATGTCTTTGTGACTTGATGTCAGTGTATGTCTTTGTTACTGGGTGTCAGTGTGTGTCTTTGTGATTTGTTGTCAGTGTATGTCTTTGTTACTTGGTGTAATTGTCTGTCTTTGTTACTTGGTGTAAGTGTATGTCTTTGTTACTTTGTGTCAGTGTATGTCTTTGTTACTTGGTGTCCGTGCGTGTCTGTGTTACTGGGTGTCAGTGTATGTCTTTGTTACTGGGTGTCAATGTTTGTCTTTGTTACTTGGTGTAAGTGTGTTTCTGTGTTACTGGTTTTCAGTGTCTGTCTTTGTTACTTGGTGTAAGTGTGTGTCTGTGTTGCTGGGTATCAGTGTATGTCTTTGTTACTTGGTGTCAGTGTATGTCTGTGTTACTTGGTGTAAGTGTGTGTCTGTGTTACTGGGTATCAGTGTATGCCTTTGTGACTTGGTGTCTGTGAATGTCTTTGTTACTGGGTGACAGTGTGTGTCTTTGTGACTTGGTGTCAGTGTATGTCTTTGTTACTTGGTGTAATTGTGTGTCTGTGTTACTGGGTATCAGTGTCTGTCTTTGTTACTTCGTGTAAGTGTGTGTCTTTGTTACTTGATGTCCGTGTGTGTCTGTGTTACTGGGTGTCAGTGCATGTCTTTGTTACTTGGTGACAGTGTATATCTGTGTTACTTGGTGTAAGTGTGTGTCTTTGTTACTTGGTGTAATTTTATGTCTGTGTTACTTAATGTCAGTGTATGTCTGTGTTACTTGGTGTCAGTGTATGTCTTTGTTACTTGGTTTAAGTGTGTTTCTATGTTACTTGGTGTAAGTGTGTGTCTCTGTTCCTGGGTATCAGTGTATGTCTTTGTTACTTGGTGTCAGTGTATGTTACTGGGTATCAGTGCATGTCTGTGTGACTTGGTGTCAGTGTGTGTCTTTGTTATTGGTGTAAGTTTGTGTCTGTGTTACTGGGTATCAGTGTATTTCTTTGTGACTTGGTGTCAGTGTATGTCTGTGTTGCTGGGTGTCAGTGTGTGTCTTCGTGACTTGGTGTCAGTGTATGTCTTTGTTGCTTGGTGTAAGTGTGTGTCTGTGTTACTGGGTATCAGGTTATGTCTTTGTTACTGGGTATCATTGTATTTCTGTGTCACTTGGTGTCAGTGTGTGTCTTTGTTACTTGGTGTAAGTGTGTGTCTGTGTTACTGGGTATCAGTTTATGTCTTTGTGACTTGGTGTCAGTGTATGTCTTTGTTAATGGGTGTCAGTGTGTGTCTTTGTGACTTGGTGTCAGTGTATGTATTTGTTACTTGGTGTAAGTGTGTGTCTGTGTTACTGGGTATCAGTTTATGTCTTTGTGACTTGGTGTCAGTGTATGTCTTTGTTACTGGGTGTCAGTGTATGTCTGTGTTACTTGGTGTAAGTTTATGTCTGTGTTACTGGGTGTCAGTGTATGTCTGTGTGACTTGGTGTCAGTGTGTGTCTTTGTGACTTGGTGTCAGTGTATGTCTTTGTTACTTGGTGTAAGTGTGTGTCTGTGTTACTGGGTATCAGTGTCTGTCTTTGTTACTTGGTGTCAGTGTATGTCAAAATACTTGGTGTACGTGTATGTCTTTGTTACTTGGTGTAATTGTCTGTCTTTGTTACTTGGTGTAAGTGTATGTCTTTGTTACTTGGTGTCAGTGTATGTCTTTGTTACTTGGTGTCCGTGTGTGTCTGTGTTACTGGGTGTCAGTGTATGTCTTTGTTACTGGGTGTCAGTGTATGTCTTTGTTACTTGGTGTAAGTGTGTGTCTGTGTTACCAGGTGTCTGTGTATGTCTGTGTTACTTTGTGTAAGTGTGTGTCTGTGTTACTGGGTATCAGTGTATTTCTTTGTGACTTTGTGTCAGTGTCTGTCTTTGTTACTGGGTGTCAGTGTGTCTCTTTGTGACTTGGTGTCGGTGCATGTCGTTGTTACTTGGTGTAAGTGTGTGTCTGTGTTACTGGGTATCAGTATATGTCTTTGTTACTTGGTGTCAGTATATGTCTGTGTTACTTGGTGTAAGTGTATGTCTGTATTACTGGGTATCAGTGTATGTCTGTGCGACTTGGTGTCAGTGTGTGTCTTTGTTTCTTGGTGAAAGTGTGTGTCTGTGTTACTGGGTATCAGTGTATGTCTTTGTGACTTGGTGTCAGTGTATGTCTTTGTTACTGGGTGTTAGTGTGTGTCTTTGTGACTTGGTGTCAGTGTATGTCTTTGTTACTTGGTGTAAGTGTGTTTCTGTGTTACTGGGTATCAGTGTATGTCTTTGTTACTTGCTGTCTGTGTATGTCTGTGTTACGTGGTGTAAGTGTGTGTCTGTGTTACTGGGTATCTGTGTATCTCTTTGTGACTTGGTGTCAGTGTATGTCAAAATACTTGGTGTAAGTGTATGTCTTTGTTACTTGGTGTAATTGTCTGTCTTTGTTACTTGGTGTAAGTGTATGTCTTTGTTACTTTGTGTAATTGTCTGTCTTTGTTACTTGGTGTAAGTGTATGTCTTTGTTACTTGGTGTCTGTGTATGTCTGTGTTACGTGGTGTAAGTGTGTGTCTGTGTTACTGGGTATCAGTGTATCTCTTTGTGACTTGGTGTCAGTGTGTGTCTTTGTTACTGGGTGTCAGTGTATGTCTTCGTTACTTGGTGTAAGTGTGTTTCTGTGTTACTGGGTATCAGTGTCTGTCTTTGTTACTTGGTGTAAGTGTGTGTCTGTGTTACTGGGTATCATTGTATGTCTTTGTTACTTGGTGTCTGTGTATGTCTGTGTTACTTGGTGTAAGTGTGTGTCTGTGTTACTGGGTATCAGTCTATGACTTTGTGACTTGGTGTCAGTGTATGTCTTTGTTACTGGGTGTCAGTGTGTGTCCTTGTGACTTGGTGTCAGTGTATGTCTTTGTTACTTGGTGTAAGTGAGTGTCTGTGTTACTGGGTATCAGTGTATGTCTTTGTTACTGGGTGTCAGTGTATGTCTGTGTTACTTGGTGTAAGTGTGTGTCTGTGTTACTGGGTATCAGTGTATGTCTGTGTGACTTGGTGTCAGTGTGTGTCTTTGTTACTTGGTGTCAGTGTGTGTCTGTGTTACTGGGTATCAGTGTATGTCTTTGTGACTTGGTGTCAGTGTAAGTCTTTGTGACTTGGTGTCAGTGTGTGTCTTTGTGACTTGGTGTCAGTGTATGTTTTTGCTACTTCGTGTATGTGTGTGTCTTTGTTACTGGGTATCAGTGTATGTCTTTGTCACTTGGTGTCAGTGTATGTCTGTGATACTTGGTGTCAGTGTGTGTCTGTGTTACTGGGTATCAGTGTATGTCTGTGTGACTTGGTGCCAGTGTGTGTCCTTGTGACTTGGTGTCAGTGTATGTCTTTGTTACTTAGTGTAAGTGTGTGTCTGTGTTACTGGGTATCAGTGTATGTCTTTGTTACTTGGTGTCAGTGCATGTCAAAATACTTGGTGTAAGTGTATGTCTTTTTTTCTTGGTGTAATTGTCTGTCTTTGTTACTTGGTGTAAGTTTATATCTTTGTTACTTGGTGTAACTGTAAGTCTTTGTTACTTGGTGTAGGTGTGTGTCTGTGTTACTAGGTATCAGTGTCTGTCTTTGTTCCTTGGTGTAAGTGTGTTTCTGTGTTACTGAGTATCAGTGTATGACTTTGTGACTTGGTGTCAGTGTATGTCTTTGTTACTGGGTGTCAGTGTGTGTCTTTGTGACTTGGTGTCAGTGTATGTCTTTGTTACTTGGTGTAAGTGTGTGTCTGTGTTGCTGGGTATCAGTGTATGTCTTTGTTACTTGGTGTCAGTGTATGTCAAAATACTTGGTGTACGTGTATGTCTTTGTTACTTGGTGTAATTGTCTGTCTTTGTTACTTGGTGCAAGTGTATGTCTTTGTTACTTGGTGTCAGTGTATGTCTTTGTTACTTGGTGTCCGTGTGTGTCTGTGTTACTGGGTGTCAGTGTATGTCTTTGTTACTGGGTGTCAGTGCATGTCTTTGTTACTTGGTGTAAGTGTGTGTCTGTGTTACCAGGTGTCAGTGTATGTCTGTGTTACTTTGTGTAAGTTTGTGTCTGTGTTACTGGGTATCAGTGTATTTCTTTGTGACTTGGTGTCAGTGTCTGTCTTTGTTACTGGGTGTCAGTGTGTCTCTTTGTGACTTGGTGTCAGTGTATGTCTTTGTTACCTGGTGTAAGTGTGTTTCTGTGTTACTGGGTATCAGTGTATGTCTTTCTTACTTGGTGTCTGTGTATGTCTGTGTTACGTGGTGTAAGTGTGTGTCTGTGTTACTGGGTATCAGTGTATGTCTGTGTTACTTGGTGTAAGTGTGTGTCTGTGTTACTGGGTATCAGTGTATGTCTGTGTGACTTGGTGTCAGTGTGTGTCTTTGTTACTTGGTGTCAGTGTAAGTCTTTGTGACTTGGTGTCAGTGTATGTTTTTGTTACTTGGTGTCAGTGTATGTCTGTGATACTTGGTGTCAGTGTGTGTCTGTGTTACTGGGTATCAGTGAATATCTGTGTGACTTGGTGCCAGTGTGTGTCTTTGTGACTTGGTGTCAGTGTATGTCTTTGTTACTTAGTGTAAGTGTGTGTCTGTGTTACTGGGTATCAGTGTATGTCATTGTTACTTGGTGTCAGTGTATGTCAAAATGCTTGGTGTAAGTGTATGTCTTTGTTACTTGGTGTAATTGTCTGTCTTTGTTACTTGGTGCAAGTGTATGTCTTTGTTACTTGGTGTCAGTGTATGTCTTTGTTACTTGGTGTAAGTGTGTGTCTGTGTTACCAGGTGTCTGTGTATGTCTGTGTTACTTTGTGTAAGTGTGTGTCTGTGTTACTGGGTATCAGTGTATTTCTTTGTGACTTTGTGTCAGTGTCTGTCTTTGTTACTGGGTGTCAGTGTGTCTCTTTGTGACTTGGTGTCGGTGCATGTCGTTGTTACTTGGTGTAATTGTGTGTCTGTGTTACTGGGTATCAGTATATGTCTTTGTTACTTGGTGTCAGTATATGTCTGTGTTACTTGGTGTAAGTGTGTGTCTGTATTACTGGGTATCAGTGTATGTCTGTGCGACTTGGTGTCAGTGTGTGTCTTTGTTTCTTGGTGAAAGTGTGTGTCTGTGTTACTGGGTATCAGTGTATGTCTTTGTTACTTGGTGTCAGTGTATGTCTTTGTTACTGGTTGTTAGTGTATGTCTTTGTGACTTGGTGTCAGTGTATGTCTTTGTTACTTGGTGTAAGTGTGTTTCTGTGTTACTGGGTATCAGTGTATGTCTTTGTTACTTGCTGTCTGTGTATGTCTGTGTTACGTGGTTTTAAGTGTGTGTCTGTGTTACTGGGTATCAGTGTATCTCTTTGTGACTTGGTGTCAGTGTGTGTCTTTGTTACTGGGTGTCAGTGTATGTCTTCGTTACTTGGTGTAAGTGTGTTTCTGTGTTACTGGGTATCAGTGTCTGTCTTTGTTACTTGGCGTAAGTGTGTGTCTGTGTTACTGGGTATCAGCCTATGACTTTGTGACTTGGTGTCAGTGTATGTCTTTGTTACAGTGTGTCAGTGTGTGTCCTTGTGACTTGGTGTCAGTGTATGTCTTTGTTACTTGGTGTAAGTGAGTGTCTGTGTTACTGGGTATCAGTGTATGTCTTTGTTACTGGGTGTCAGTGTATGTCTGTGTTACTTGGTGTAAGTGTGTGTCTGTGTTACTGGGTATCAGTGTATGTCTGTGTGACTTGGTGTCAGTGTGTGTCTTTGTTACTTGGTGTCAGTGTGTGTCTGTGTTACTGGGTATCAGTGTATGTCTTTGTGACTTGGTGTCAGTGTAAGTCTTTGTGACTTGGTGTCAGTGTGTGTCTTTGTGACTTGGTGTCAGTGTATGTTTTTGCTACTTCGTGTATGTGTGTGTCTTTGTTACTGGGTATCAGTGTATGTCTTTGTCACTTGGTGTCAGTGTATGTCTGTGATACTTGGTGTCAGTGTGTGTCTGTGTTACTGGGTATCAGTGTATGTCTGTGTGACTTGGTGCCAGTGTGTGTCCTTGTGACTTGGTGTCAGTGTATGTCTTTGTTACTTAGTGTAAGTGTGTGTCTGTGTTACTGGGTATCAGTGTATGTCTTTGTTACTTGGTGTCAGTGCATGTCAAAATACTTGGTGTAAGTGTATGTCTTTTTTTCTTGGTGTAATTGTCTGTCTTTGTTACTTGGTGTAAGTTTATATCTTTGTTACTTGGTGTAACTGTAAGTCTTTGTTACTTGGTGTAGGTGTGTGTCTGTGTTACTAGGTATCAGTGTCTGTCTTTGTTCCTTGGTGTAAGTGTGTTTCTGTGTTACTGAGTATCAGTGTATGACTTTGTGACTTGGTGTCAGTGTATGTCTTTGTTACTGGGTGTCAGTGTGTGTCTTTGTGACTTGGTGTCAGTGTATGTCTTTCTTACTTGGTGTAAGTGTGTGTCTGTGTTACTGGGTATCAGTGTATGTCTTTGTTACTTGGTGTCAGTGTATGTCAAAATACTTGGTGTACGAGTATGTCTTTGTTACTTGGTGTAATTGTCTGTCTTTGTTACTTGGTGCAAGTGTATGTCTTTGTTACTTGGTGTCAGTGTATGTCTTTGTTACTTGGTGTCCGTGTGTGTCTGTGTTACTGGGTGTCAGTGTATGTCTTTGTTACTGGGTGTCAGTGCATGTCTTTGTTACTTGGTGTAAGTGTGTGTCTGTGTTACCAGGTGTCAGTGTATGTCTGTGTTACTTTGTGTAAGTGTGTGTCTGTGTTACTGGGTATCAGTGTATTTCTTTGTGACTTGGTGTCAGTGTCTGTCTTTGTTACTGGGTGTCAGTGTGTCTCTTTGTGACTTGGTGTCAGTGTATGTCTTTGTTACCTGGTGTAAGTGTGTTTCTGTGTTACTGGGTATCAGTGTATGTCTTTCTTACTTGGTGTCTGTGTATGTCTGTGTTACGTGGTGTAAGTGTGTGTCTGTGTTACTGGGTATCAGTGTATGTCTGTGTTACTTGGTGTAAGTGTGTGTCTGTGTTACTGGGTATCAGTGTATGTCTGTGTGACTTGGTGTCAGTGTATGTCTTTGTTACTTGGTGTCAGTGTAAGTCTTTGTGACTTGGTGTCAGTGTATGTTTTTGTTACTTGGTGTCAGTGTATGTCTGTGATACTTGGTGTCAGTGTGTGTCTGTGTTACTGGGTATCAGTGAATATCTGTGTGACTTGGTGCCAGTGTGTGTCTTTGTGACTTGGTGTCAGTGTATGTCTTTGTTACTTAGTGTAAGTGTGTGTCTGTGTTACTGTGTATCAGTGTATGTCTTTGTTACTTGGTGTCAGTGTATGTCAAAATGCTTGGTGTAAGTGTATGTCTTTGTTACTTGGTGTAATTGTCTGTCTTTGTTACTTGGTGCAAGTGTATGTCTTTGTTACTTGGTGGCAGTGTATGTCTTTGTTACTTGGTGTCCGTGTGTGTCTGTGTTACTGGGTGTCAGTGTATGTCTTTGTTACTGGGTGTCAGTGTATGTCTTTGTTACTTGGTGTAAGTGTGTGTCTGTGTTACCAGGTGTCAGTGTATGTCTGTGTTACTTTGTGTAAGTGTGTGTCTGTGTTACTGGGTATCAGTGTATTTCTTTGTGACTTGGTGTCAGTGTCTGTCTTTGTTACTGGGTGTCAGTGTGTCTCTTTGTGAATTGGTGTCAGTGTATGTCTTTGTTACCTGGTGTAAGTGTGTTTCTGTGTTACTGGGTATCAGTGTATGTCTTTCTTACTTGGTGTCTGTGTATGTCTGTGTTACTTGGTGTAAGTGTGTGTCTGTGTTACTGGGTATCAGTGTATGTCTGTTTTACTTGGTGTAAGTGTGTGTCTGTGTTACTGGGTATCAGTGTATGTCTGTGTGACTTGGTGTCAGTGTGTGTCTTTGTTATTTGGTGTCAGTGTAAGTCTTTGTGACTTGGTGTCAGTGTATGTTTTTGTTACTTCGTGTAAGTGTGTGTCTGTGTTACTGGGTATCAGTGTATGTCTTTGTCACTTGGTGTCAGTGTATGTCTGTGATACTTGGTGTCAATGTGTGTCTGTGTTACTGGGTATCAGTGAATGTCTGTGTGACTTGGTGCCAGTGTGTGTCTTTGTGACTTGGTGTCAGTGTATGTCTTTGTTACTTAGTGTAAGTGTGTGTCTGTGTTACTGGGTATCAGTGTATGTCTTTGTTACTTGGTGTCAGTGTATGTCAAAATACTTGGTGTAAGTGTATGTCTTTGTTACTTGGTGTAATTGTCTGTCTTTGTTACTTGGTGTAAGTTTATATCTTTGTTACTTGGTGTCAGTGTATGTCTTTGTTACTTGGTGTCCGTGTGTGTCTGTGTTACTGGGTGTCAGTGTCTGTCTTTGTTACTGGGTGTCAGTGTATGTCTTTGTTATTTGGTGTAAGTGTGTGTCTGTGTTACTGGGTATCAGTGTCAGTCTTTGTTACTTGGTGTCAGTGTATGTCTGTGTTACTTGGTGTAAGTGTGTGCCTTTGTTACTTGGTGTAATTGTATGTCTTTGTTATTTGGTTTCAGTGTATGTCTGTTTTACTTGGTGTAAGTGTATGTCTTTGTTATTTGGTGTAAGTGTGTGTCTGTGTTACTAGGTATCAGTGTCTGTCTTTGTTACTTGGTGTAAGTGTGTTTCTGTGTTACTGGGTATCAGTGTATGACTTTGTGACTTGGTGTCAGTGTATGTCTTTGTTACTGGGTGTCAGTGTCTGTCTTTGTGACTTAGTGTCAGTGTATGTCTTTGTTACTTGGTGTCAGTGTATGTCTTTGTTACTGGGTGTCAGTGTCTGTCTTTGTGACTTCGTGTAAGTGGGTGTCTGTGTTAGTGGGTATCAGTGTATGTCTGTGTGACTTGGTGTCAGTGTTTGTCTTTGTGACATGTTGTAAGTGTAAGACTTTGTTACTGGGTGTCAGTGTGTGTCTTTGTGACTTGGTGTCAGTGTATGTTTTTGTTACTTCGTGTAAGTGTGTGTCAAAATACTTGGTGAACGTGTATGTCTTTGTTACTTGGTGTAACTGTCTGTCTTTGCTCCTTGGTGTAAGTGTATGTCTTTGTTACTTGGTGTCAGTGTATGTCTTTGTTACTTGGTGTCCGTGTGTGTCTGTGCTACTGGGTGTCAGTGTATGTCTTTGTTACGGGGTGTCAGTGTTTGTCTTTGTTACTTGGTGTCAGTGTATGTCTGTGTTACTTGGTGTAAGTGTGTGTCTGTGTTACTGGGTATCAATGTATGTCTTTGTGACTTGGTGTCAGTGTATGTCTTTGTTACTGGGTGTCAGTGTGTGTCTTTGTGACTTGGTGTCAGTGTATGTATTTGTTACTTGGTGTAAGTGTGTTTCTGTGTTACTGGGTATCAGTGTATGTCTTTGTTACATGGTGTCTGTGTATGTCTGTGTTACGTGGTGTAAGTGTGTGTCTGTGTTACTGGGTATCAGTGTGTCTCTTTGTGACTTGGTGTCTGTGTGTGTCTGTGTGACTTGGTGTCAGTGTATGTCTTTGTTTCTTGGTGTAAGTGTGTGTCTGCGTTACTGGTTATCAGTGTATGTCATTGTTACTTGGTATCAGTGTATGTCAAAATACTTGGTGTAAGTGTATGTCTTTGTTACTTGGTGTAATTGTCTGTCTTTGTTACTTGGTGTAGATGTATGTCTTTGTTACTTGGTGTCAGTGTATGTCTTTGTTACTTGGTGTCCGTGCATTTCTGTGTTACTGGGTGTCAGTGTATGTCTTTGTTACTGTGTGTCAGTGTATGTCTTTGTTACTTGGTGTAAGTGTGTTTCTGTGTTACTGGGTATCAGTGTCTGTCTTTGTTACTTGGTGTAAGTCTGTGTCTGTGTTACTGGGTATCAGTGTATGTCTTTGTTACTTGGTGTCAGTGTATGTCTGTCTTACTTTGTGTAAGTGTGTGTCAGTGTTACTGGGTATCAGTGTATGACATTGTGACTTGGTGTCAGTGTATGTCTTTGTTACTTGGAGTAAGTGTGTGTCTGTGTTACTGGGTATCAGTGCATGTCTTTGTTACTTGGTGTCAGTGTCTGTCTGTGTTACTTGGTGTAAGTGTGTGTCTGTGTTACTGGGTATCAGTGTATGTCTGTGTGACTTGGTGTCAGTGTGTGTCTTTGTTACTTGGTGTAAGTGTGTGTCTGTGTTACTGGGTATCAGTGTATGTCTTTGTTACTTGGTGTAAGTGGGTGTCTGTGTTACTGGGTATCAGTGTATGTCTGTGTGACTTGGTGTCAGTGTTTGTCTTTGTGACATGGTGTAAGTGTAAGACTTTGTTACTGGGTGTCAGTGTGTGTCTTTGTGACTTGGTGTCAGTGTATGATTTTGTTACTTCGTGTAAGTGTGTGTCTGTGTTACTGGGTATCAGTGTATGTCTTTGTCACTTGGTGTCAGTGTATGTCTGTGATACTTGGTGTCAGTGTGTGTCTGTGTTACTGGGTATCAGTGTATGTCTGTGTGACTTGGTGCCAGTGTGTGTCTTTGTGACTTGGTGTCAGTGTATGTCTTTGTTACTTAGTGTAAGTGTGTGTCTGTGTTACTGGGTATCAGTGTATGTCTTTGTTACTTGGTGTCAGTGATTGTCAAAATACTTGGTGAACGTGTAATGCTTTGTTACTTGGTGTAACTGTCTGTCTTTGCTCCTTGGTGTAAGTGTATGTCTTTGTTACTTGGTGTCAGTGTATGTCTTTGTTACTTGGTGTCCGTGTGTGTCTGTGCTACTGGGTTTCAGTGTATGTCTTTGTTACTGGGTGTCAGTGTATGTCTTTGTTACTTGGTGTCAGTGTATGTCTGTGTTACTTGGTGTAAGTGTGCGTCTGTGTTACTGGGTATCAATGTATGTCTTTGTGACTTGGTGTCAGTGTATGACTTTGTTACTGGGTGTCAGTGTGTGTCTTTGTGACTTGGTGTCAGTGTATGTATTTGTTATTTGGTGTAAGTGTGTTTCTGTGTTACTGGGTATCAGTGTATGTCTTTGTTACTTGGTGTCTGTGTATGTATGTGTTACGTGGTGTAAGTGTGTGTCTGTGTTACTGGGTATCAGTGTATCTCTTTGTGACTTGGTGTCAGTGTGTGTCTGTGTGACTTGGTGTCAGTGTATGTCTTTGTTTCTTGGTGTAAGTGTGTGTCTGCGTTACTGGTTATCAGTGTATGTCATTGTTACTTGGTATCAGTGTATGTCAAAATACTTGGTGTAAGTGTATGTCTTTGTTACTTGGTGTAATTGTCTGTCTTTGTTACTTGGTGTAGATGTATGTCTTTGTTACTTGGTGTCAGTGTATGTCTTTGTTACTTGGTGTCCGTGCATTTCTGTGTTACTGGGTGTCAGTGTATGTCTTTGTTACTGTGTGTCAGTGTATGTCTTTGTTACTTGGTGTAAGTGTGTTTCTGTGTTACTGGGTATCAGTGTCTGTCTTTGTTACTTGGTGTAAGTGTGTGTCTGTGTTACTGGGTATCAGTGTATGTCTTTGTTACTTGGTGTCAGTGTATGTCTGTGTTACTTGGTGTAAGTGTGTGTCAGTGTTACTGGGTATCAGTGTATGACATTGTGACTTGGTGTCAGTGTATGTCTTTGTTACTTGGAGTAAGTGTGTGTCTGTGTTACTGGGTATCAGTGCATGTCTTTGTTACTTGGTGTCAGTGTATGTCTGTGTTACTTGGTGTAAGTGTGTGTCTGTGTTACTGGGTATCAGTGTATGTCTGTGTGACTTGTTGTCAGTGTGTGTCTTTGTTACTTGGTGTAAGTGTGTGTCTGTGTTACTGGGTATCAGTGTATGTCTTTGTTACTTGGTGTAAGTGTGTGTCTTTGTTACTTGGTGTAATTGTATGTCTTTGTTACTTGGTTTCAGTGTCCGTCTGTGTTACTTGGTGTAAGTGTATGTCTTTGTTACTTGGTGTAAGTGTGTGTCTGTGTTACTAGGTATCAGTGTCTGTCTTTGTTACTTCGTGTAAGTGGGTGTCTGTGTTAGTGGGTATCAGTGTATGTCTGTGTGACTTGGTGTCAGTGTTTGTCGTTGTGACATGGTGTAAGTGTAAGACTTTGTTCCTGGGTGTCAGTGTGTGTCTTTGTGACTTGGTGTCAGTGTATGTTTTTGTTACTTCGTGTAAGTGTGTGTCAAAATACTTGGTGAACGTGTATGTCTTTGTTACTTGGTGTAACTGCCTGTCTTTGCTCCTTGGTGTAAGTGTATGTCTTTGTTACTTGGTGTCAGTGTATGTCTTTGTTACTTGGTGTCCGTGTGTGTCTGTGCTACTGGGTGTCAGTGTATGTCTTTGTTACGGGGTGTCAGTGTATGTCTTTGTTACTTGGTGTCAGTGTATGTCTGTGTTACTTGGTGTAAGTGTGTGTCTGTGTTACTGGGTATCAATGTATGTCTTTGTGACTTGGTGCCAGTGTATGCCTTTGTTACTGGGTGTCAGTGTGTGTCTTTGTGACTTGGTGTCAGTGTATGTATTTGTTACTTGGTGTAAGTGTGTTTCTGTGTTACTGGGTATCAGTGTATGTCTTTGTTACTTGGTGTCTGTGTATGTCTGTGTTACGTGGTGTAAGTGTGTGTCTGTGTTACTGGGTATCAGTGTGTCTCTTTGTGACTTGGTGTCAGTGTGTGTCTGTGTGACTTGGTGTCAGTGTATGTCTTTGTTTCTTGGTGTAAGTGTGTGTCTGCGTTACTGGTTATCAGTGTATGTCATTGTTACTTGGTATCAGTGTATGTCAAAATACTTGGTGTAAGTGTATGTCTTTGTTACTTGGTGTAATTGTCCGTCTTTGTTACTTGGTGTAGATGTATGTCTCTGTTACTTGGTGTCAGTGTATGTCTTTGTTACTTGGTGTCCGTGCATTTCTGTGTTACTGGGTGTCAGTGTATGTCTTTGTTACTGTGTGTCAGTGTATGTCTTTGTTCCTTGGTGTAAGTGTGTTTCTGTGTTACTGGGTATCAGTGTCTGTCTTTGTTACTTGGTGTAAGTCTGTGTCTGTGTTACTGGGTATCAGTGTATGTCTTTGTTACTTGGTGTCAGTGTATGTCTGTCTTACTTTGTGCAAGTGTGTGTCAGTGTTACTGGGTATCAGTGTATGACATTGTGACTTGGTGTCAGTGTATGTCTTTGTTACTTGGAGTAAGTGTGTGTCTGTGTTACTGGGTATCAGTGTATGACATTGTGACTTGGTGTCAGTGTATGTCTTTGTTACTTGGTGTCAGTGTCTGTCTGTGTTACTTGGTGTAAGTGTGTGTCTGTGTTACTGGGTATCAGTGTATGTCTGTGTGACTTGGTGTCAGTGTGTGTCTTTGTTACTTGGTGTAAGTGTGTGTCTGTGTTACTGGGTATCAGTGTATGTCTTTGTTACTTGGTGTAAGTGGGTGTCTGTGTTACTGGGTATCAGTGTATGTCTGTGTGACTTGGTGTCAGTGTTTGTCTTTGTGACATGGTGTAAGTGTAAGACTTTGTTACTGGGTGTCAGTGTGTGTCTTTGTGACTTGGTGACAGTGTATGTTTTTGTTACTTCGTGTAAGTGTGTGTCTGTGTTACTGGGTATCAGTGTATGTCTTTGTCACTTGGTGTCAGTGTATGTCTGTGATACTTGGTGTCAGTGTGTGTCTGTGTTACTGGGTATCAGTGTATGTCTGTGTGACTTGGTGCCAGTGTGTGCCTTTGTGACTTGGTGTCAGTGTATGTCTTTGTTACTTAGTGTAAGTGTGTGTCTGTGTTACTGGGTATCAGTGTATGTCTTTGTTACTTGGTGTCAGTGATTGTCAAAATACTTGGTGAACGTGTATGTCTTTGTTACTTGGTGTAACTGTCTGTCTTTGCTCCTTGGTGTAAGTGTATGTCTTTGTTACTTGGTGTCAGTGTATGTCTTTGTTACTTGGTGTCCGTGTGTGTCTGTGCTACTGGGTTTCAGTGTATGTCTTTGTTACTGGGTGTCAGTGTATGTCTTTGTTACTTGGTGTCAGTGTATGTCTGTGTTACTTGGTGTAAGTGTGCGTCTGTGTTACTGGGTATCAATGTATGTCTTTGTGACTTGGTGTCAGTGTATGACTTTGTTACTGGGTGTCAGTGTGTGTCTTTGTGACTTGGTGTCAGTGTATGTATTTGTTACTTGGTGTAAGTGTGTTTCTGTGTTACTGGGTATCAGTGTATGTCTTTGTTACTTGGTGTCTGTGTATGTATGTGTTACGTGGTGTAAGTGTGTGTCTGTGTTACTGGGTATCAGTGTATCTCTTTGTGACTTGGTGTCAGTGTGTGTCTGTGTGACTTGGTGTCAGTGTATGTTTTTGTTACTTCGTGTAAGTGTGTGTCAAAATACTTGGTGAACGTGTATGTCTTTGTTACTTGGTGTAACTGTCTGTCTTTGCTCCTTGGTGTAAGTGTATGTCTTTGTTACTTGGTGTCAGTGTATGTCTTTGTTACTTGGTGTCCGTGTGTGTCTGTGCTACTGGGTTTCAGTGTATGTCTTTGTTACTGGGTGTCAGTGTATGTCTTTGTTACTTGGTGTCAGTGTATGTCTGTGTTACTTGGTGTAAGTGTGTGTCTGTGTTACTGGGTATCAATGTATGTCTTTGTGACTTGGTGTCAGTGTATGTCTTTGTTACTGGGTGTCAGTGTGTGTCTTTGTGACTTGGTGTCAGTGTATGTATTTGTTACTTGGTGTAAGTGTGTTTCTGTGTTACTGGGTATCAGTGTATGTCTTTGTTACTTAGTGTCTGTGTATGTCTGTGTTACGTGGTGTAAGTGTGTGTCTGTGTTACTGGGTATCAGTGTGTCTCTTTGTGACTTGGTGTCAGTGTGTGTCTGTGTGACTTGGTGTCAGTGTATGTCTTTGTTTCTTGGTGTAAGTGTGTGTCTGCGTTACTGGTTATCAGTGTATGTCATTGTTACTTGGTATCAGTGTATGTCAAAATACTTGGTGTAAGTGTATGTCTTTGTTACTTGGTGTAATTGTCTGTCTTTGTTACTTGGTGTAGATGTATGTCTTTGTTACTTGGTGTCAGTGTATGTCTTTGTTACTTGGTGTCCGTGCATTTCTGTGTTACTGGGTGTCAGTGTATGTCTTTGTTACTGTGTGTCAGTGTATGTCTTTGTTCCTTGGTGTAAGTGTGTTTCTGTGTTACTGGGTATCAGTGTCTGTCTTTGTTACTTGGTGTAAGTCTGTGTCTGTGTTACTGGGTATCAGTGTATGTCTTTGTTACTTGGTGTCAGTGTATGTCTGTCTTACTTTGTGTAAGTGTGTGTCAGTGTTACTGGGTATCAGTGTATGACATTGTGACTTGGTGTCAGTGTATGTCTTTGTTACTTGGAGTAAGTGTGTGTCTGTGTTACTGGGTATCAGTGTATGACATTGTGACTTGGTGTCAGTGTATGTCTTTGTTACTTGGTGTCAGTGTCTGTCTGTGTTACTTGGTGTAAGTGTGTGTCTGTGTTACTGGGTATCAGTGTATGTCTGTGTGACTTGGTGTCAGTGTGTGTCTTTGTTACTTGGTGTAAGTGTGTGTCTGTGTTACTGGGTATCAGTGTATGTCTTTGTTACTTGGTGTAAGTGGGTGTCTGTGTTACTGGGTATCAGTGTATGTCTGTGTGACTTGGTGTCAGTGTTTGTCTTTGTGACATGGTGTAAGTGTAAGACTTTGTTACTGGGTGTCAGTGTGTGTCTTTGTGACTTGGTGTCAGTGTATGTTTTTGTTACTTCGTGTAAGTGTGTGTCTGTGTTACTGGGTATCAGTGTATGTCTTTGTCACTTGGTGTCAGTGTATGTCTGTGATACTTGGTGTCAGTGTGTGTCTGTGTTACTGGGTATCAGTGTATGTCTGTGTGACTTGGTGCCAGTGTGTGTCTTTGTGACTTGGTGTCAGTGTATGTCTTTGTTACTTAGTGTAAGTGTGTGTCTGTGTTACTGGGTATCAGTGTATGTCTTTGTTACTTGGTGGCAGTGATTGTCAAAATACTTGGTGAACGTGTATGTCTTTGTTACTTGGTGTAACTGTCTGTCTTTGCTCCTTGGTGTAAGTGTATGTCTTTGTTACTTGGTGTCAGTGTATGTCTTTGTTACTTGGTGTCCGTGTGTGTCTGTGCTACTGGGTTTCAGTGTATGTCTTTGTTACTGGGTGTCAGTGTATGTCTTTGTTACTTGGTGTCAGTGTATGTCTGTGTTACTTGGTGTAAGTGTGCGTCTGTGTTACTGGGTATCAATGTATGTCTTTGTGACTTGGTGTCAGTGTATGACTTTGTTACTGGGTGTCAGTGTGTGTCTTTGTGACTTGGTGTCAGTGTATGTATTTGTTACTTGGTGTAAGTGTGTTTCTGTGTTACTGGGTATCAGTGTATGTCTTTGTTACTTGGTGTCTGTGTATGTATGTGTTACGTGGTGTAAGTGTGTGTCTGTGTTACTGGGTATCAGTGTATCTCTTTGTGACTTGGTGTCAGTGTGTGTCTGTGTGACTTGGTGTCAGTGTATGTCTTTGTTTCTTGGTGTAAGTGTGTGTCTGCGTTACTGGTTATCAGTGTATGTCATTGTTACTTGGTATCAGTGTATGTCAAAATACTTGGTGTAAGTGTATGTCTTTGTTACTTGGTGTAATTGTCTGTCTTTGTTACTTGGTGTAGATGTATGTCTTTGTTACTTGGTGTCAGTGTATGTCTTTGTTACTTGGTGTCCGTGCATTTCTGTGTTACTGGGTGTCAGTGTATGTCTTTGTTACTGTGTGTCAGTGTATGTCTTTGTTACTTGGTGTAAGTGTGTTTCTGTGTTACTGGGTATCAGTGTCTGTCTTTGTTACTTGGTGTAAGTGTGTGTCTGTGTTACTGGGTATCAGTGTATGTCTTTGTTACTTGGTGTCAGTGTATGTCTGTGTTACTTGGTGTAAGTGTGTGTCAGTGTTACTGGGTATCAGTGTATGACATTGTGACTTGGTGTCAGTGTATGTCTTTGTTACTTGGAGTAAGTGTGTGTCTGTGTTACTGGGTATCAGTGCATGTCTTTGTTACTTGGTGTCAGTGTATGTCTGTGTTACTTGGTGTAAGTGTGTGTCTGTGTTACTGGGTATCAGTGTATGTCTGTGTGACTTGTTGTCAGTGTGTGTCTTTGTTACTTGGTGTAAGTGTGTGTCTGTGTTACTGGGTATCAGTGTATGTCTTTGTTACTTGGTGTAAGTGTGTGTCTTTGTTACTTGGTGTAATTGTATGTCTTTGTTACTTGGTTTCAGTGTCCGTCTGTGTTACTTGGTGTAAGTGTATGTCTTTGTTACTTGGTGTAAGTGTGTGTCTGTGTTACTAGGTATCAGTGTCTGTCTTTGTTACTTCGTGTAAGTGTGTTTCTGTGTTACTGGGTATCAGTGTTTGTCTTTGTTACTTGGTGTCTGTGTATGTCTTTGTTGCTTGGTGTAAGTGTGTGTCTGTGTTACTGGGTATCAGTGTATGTCTGTGTTACTGGGGGTCAGTGTGTGCTTGTTTTACTGGGGGTCAGTGTGTGTTTCTAACTGGGTGTCAGTGTGTGTCAGTGTTACTGGGTATCAGTGTATGTCTTTGTTACTTGGTGTAAGTGCATGTATTTGTTACTTGGTGTCAGTGTATGTGATTTTGACTTGGTATCAGTGTCTGTCTTTGTTACTGGGTATCAGTGTATGTCTTTGTTACTTGGTGTAAGTGCATGTCTTTGTTACTTGGTGTCAGTGTATGTGATTTTGACTTGGTGTCAGTGTATGTCTCTGTTACTGGGTGTCAGTGTATGTCTTTGTGACTTGGTGCAGTGTATGTCTTTGTTACTGGGAGTCAGTGTGTGTCTTTGTGACTTGGTGTCAGTGTATGTCTTTGTTACTTGGTGTAAGTGTGTTTCTGTGTTACTGGGTATCAGTGTATGTCTTTGTTACTTGGTGTCAGTGTATGTCTGTGTTACGTGGTGTAAGTGTGTGTCTGTGTTACTGGGTATCAGTGTATCGCTTTGTGACTTGGTGTCAGTGTGTGTCTTTGTGACTTGGTGTCAGTGTATGTCAGTGTTACTTGGTGTAAGTTTGTGTCTGTGTTACTGGGTATCAGTGTATGTCTGTGTGATTTGGTGTCAGTGTGTGTCTGTGTTACTGGGTATCAGTGTATGTCTTTGTTACTTGGTGTCAGTGCATGTCAAAATAATTGGTGTACGTGTATGTCTTTGTTACTTGGTGTAATTGTCTGTCTTTGTTACTTGGTGTAAGTGTATGTCTTTGTTACTTGGTGTCAGTGTATGTCTTTGTTACTTGGTGTCAGTGTATGTCTTTGTTACTTGGTGTCCGTGTGTGTCTGTGTTACTGGGTGTCAATGTATGTCTTTGTTACTTGGTGTAAGTGTGTGTCTGTGTTACTGGGTATCAGTGTATGTCTTTGTTACTTGGTGTCAGAGTATGTCTGTGTAACTTGGTGTAAGTGTGTGTCTATGTTACTGGGTATCAGAGTATGTCTTTGTGACTTGGTGTCAGTGTATGTCTTTGTTACTGGGTGTCAGTGTGTCTCTTTGTGACTTGGTGTCGGTGTATGTCGTTGTTACTTGGTGTAAGTGTGTGTCTGTGTTACTGGGTATCAGTATATGTCTTTGTTACTTGGTGTCAGTGTATGTCTGTGTTACTTGGTGTAAGTGTGTGTCTGTGTTACTGGGTGTCAGTGTATGTCTGTGTGACTTGGTGTCAGTGTGTGCCTTTGTTACTTGGTGTAAGTGTGTGTCTGTGTTACTGGGTATTGGTGTATGTCTTTGTGACCTGGTGTCAGTGTATGTCTTTGTTACTTGGTGTAAGTGTGTGTCTATGTGACTGGTTATCAGTGTGTGTCTTTGTTACTTGGTATCAGTGTATGTCAAAATACTTGGTGCAAGTGTATGTCTTTGTTACTAGGTGTAATTGTCTGTCTTTGTTACTTGGTGTCAGTGTATGTCTTTTTCACTTGGTGTCCGTGCATTTCTGTGTTACTGGGTTTCAGTGTATGTCTGTGTTACTGGGTGTCAGTGTATGTCTTTGTTACTTGGTGTAAGTGTGTTTCTGTGTTACTGGGTATCAGTGTCTGTCTTTGTTACTTGGTGTAAGTGTGTGTCTGTGTTACTGGGTATCAGTGTATGTCTTTGTTACTTGGTGTCATTGTATGTCTGTGTTACTTGGTGTAAGTGTGTTTCTGTGTTACTGGGTATCAGTGTATGACTTTGTGACTTGGTGTCAGTGTATGTCTTTGTTACTGGGTGTCAGTGTGTGTCTTTGTGACTTGGTGTCAGTGTATGTCTTTGTTACTTGGTGTAAGTGTGTGTCTGTGTTACTGGGTATCAGTGTATGTCTTTGTTACTTGGTGTCAGTGTGTGTCTGTGTTACTTGGTGGAAGTGTGTGTCTGTGTTACTGGGTATCAGTGTATCTCTGTGTGACTTGGTGTCAGTGTGTGTCTTTGTTACTTGGTGTAAGTGTGTGTCTGTGTTACTGGGTATCAGTGTCTGTCTTTGTGACTTGGAGTCTGTGTAAGTCTTTGTTACTGGGTTTCAGAGTGTGCCTTTGTGACTCGGTGTCAATGTATGTCTTTGTTACTTGGTGTAACTGTGTGTCTGTGTTACTGGGTATCATTGTATGTCTTTGTCACTTGGTGTCAGTGTATGTCTGTGTTAATTGGTGTAAGTGTGTGTCTGTGTTACTGGGTATCAGTGTATGTCTGTGTGACTTGGTGTCAGTGTGTGTCTTTGTGACTAGGTGTCAGTGTATGTCTTTGTTACTTGGTTTAAGTGTGTGCCTGTGTTACTGGGTATCAATGTATGTCTTTGTTACTTGGTGTCAGTGTATGTCAAAATACTTGGTGTAAGTGTATGTCTTTGGTACTTGGTGTAATTGTCTGTCTTTGTTACTTGGTGTAAGTGTATGTCTTTGTTACTTGGTGTCAGTGTATGTCTTTGTTACTTGGTGTCCGTGTGTGTCTGTGTTACTGGGTATCAGTGTCTGTCTTTGTTACTTGGTGTAAGTGTGTGTCTTTGTTACCTGGTGTAATTGTATGTCTTTGTTACTTGGTGTCCGTGTATGTCTGTGTTACTTGGTGTAAGTGTATGTCTTTGTTACTTGGTGTAAGTGTGTGTTTGTGTTACTAGGTATCAGTGTCTGTCTTTGTTACTTGGTGTAAGTGTGTTTCTGTGTTACTGGGTATCAGTGTATGTCTTTGTTACTTGGTGTCAGTGTATGTCTTTGTTGCTTGGTGTAAGTGTGTGTCTGTGTTTCTGGGTATCAGTGTATGTCAATGTTACTGGGTGTCCGTGTGTGTCTGTGTTACTGGGTGTCAGTGACTGTCTTTGTTACTGGGTGCCAGTGTATGTCTTTGTTACTTGGTGTAAGTGTGTGTCTGTGTTACTGGGTATCAGTGAATATCTGTGTGACTTGGTGCCAGTGTGTGTCTTTGTGACTTGGTGTCAGTGTATGTCTTTGTTACTTAGTGTAAGTGTGTGTCTGTGTTACTGGGTATCAGTGTATGTCTTTGTTACTTGATGTCAGTGTATGTCAAAATACTTGGTTTAAGTGTATGTCTTTGTTACTTGGTGTAATTGTCTGTCTTTGTTACTTGGTGCAAGTGTATGTCTTTGTTACTTGTTGTCAGTGTATGTCTTTGTTACTTGGTGTCCGTGTGTGTCTGTGTTACTGGGTGTCAGTGTATGTCTTTCTTACTGGGTGTCAGTGTATGTCTTTGTTACTTGGTGTAAGTGTGTGTCTGTGTTACCAGGTGTCAGTGTATGTCTGTGTTACTTTGTGCAAGTGTGTGTCTGTGTTACTGGGTATCAGTGTATTTCTTTGTGACTTGGTGTCAGTGTCTGTCTTTGTTACTGGGTGTCAGTGTGTCTCTTTGTGACTTGGTGTCAGTGTATGTCTTTGTTACCTGGTGTAAGTGTGTTTCTGTGTTACTGGGTATCAGTTTATGTCTTTCTTACTTGGTTACTGTGTATGTCTGTGTTACGTGGTGTAAGTGTGTGTCTGTGTTACTGGGTATCAGTGTATGTCTGTGTTACTTGGTGTAAGTGTGTGTCTGTGTTACTGGGTATCAGTGTATGTCTTTGTCACTTGGTGTCAGTGTATGTCTGTGATACTTGGTGTCAGTGTGTGTCTGTGTTACTGGGTATCAGTGAATGTCTGTGTGACTTGGTGCCAGTGTGTATCTTTGTGACTTGGTGTCAGTGTATGTCTTTGTTACTTAGTGTAAGTGTGTTTCTGTGTTACTGGGTATCAGTGTATGTCTTTGTTACTTGGTGTCAGTGTATGTCAAAATACTTGGTGTAAGTGTATGTCTCTGTTACTTGGTGTAATTGTCTGGCTTTGTTACTTGGTGTAAGTTTATATCTTTGTTACTTGGTGTCAGTGTATGTCTTTGTTACTTGGTGTCCGTGTGTGTCTGTGTTACTGGGTATCAGTGTCAGTCTTTGTTACTTGGTGTCAGTGTATGTCTGTGTTACTTGGTGTAAGTGTGTGCCTTTGTTACTTGGTGTAATAGTATGTCTTTGTTACTTGGTTTCAGTGTATGTCTGTTTTACTTGGTGTAAGTGTATGTCTTTGTTACTTGGTGTAAGTGTGTGTCTGTGTTACCAGGTATCAGTGTCTGTCTTTGTTACTTGGTGTAAGTGTGTTTCTGTGTTACTGGGTATCAGTGTATGACTTTGTGACTTGGTGTCAGTGTATGTCTTTGTTACTGGGTGTCAGTGTCTGTCTTTGTGACTTAGTGTCAGTGTATGTCTTTGTTACTTGGTGTAAGTGGGTGTCTGTGTTACTGGGTATCAGTGTATGTCTGTGTTACTTGGTGTAAGTGTGTGTCTGTGTTACTGGGTATCAGTGTATGTCTGTGTGACTTGGTGTCAGTGTGTGTCTTTGTTACTTGGTGTCAGTGTAAGTCTTTGTGACTTGGTGTCAGTGTATGTTTTTGTTGCTTCGTGTAAGTGTGTGTCTGTGTTACTGGGTATCAGTGTATGTCTTTGTCACTTGGTGTCAGTGTGTGTCTGTGATACTTGGTGTCAGTGTGTGTCTGTGTTACTGGGTATCAGTGAATGTCTGTGTGACTTGGTGCCAGTGTGTATCTTTGTGACTTGGTGTCAGTGTATGTCTTTGTTACTTAGTGTAAGTGTGTTTCTGTGTTACTGGGTATCAGTGTATGTCTTTGTTACTTGGTGTCAGTGTATGTCAAAATACTTGGTGTAAGTGTATGTCTCTGTTACTTGGTGTAATTGTCTGGCTTTGTTACTTGGTGTAAGTTTATATCTTTGTTACTTGGTGTCAGTGTATGTCTTTGTTACTTGGTGTCCGTGTGTGTCTGTGTTACTGGGTATCAGTGTCAGTCTTTGTTACTTGGTGTCAGTGTATGTCTGTGTTACTTGGTGTAAGTGTGTGCCTTTGTTACTTGGTGTAATAGTATGTCTTTGTTACTTGGTTTCAGTGTATGTCTGTTTTACTTGGTGTAAGTGTATGTCTTTGTTACTTGGTGTAAGTGTGTGTCTGTGTTACTAGGTATCAGTGTCTGTCTTTGTTACTTGGTGTAAGTGTGTTTCTGTGTTACTGGGTATCAGTGTATGACTTTGTGACTTGGTGTCAGTGTATGTCTTTGTTACTGGGTGTCAGTGTCTGTCTTTGTGACTTAGTGTCAGTGTATGTCTTTGTTACTTGGTGTAAGTGGGTGTCTGTGTTACTGGGTATCAGTGTCTGTCTTTGTTACTGAGTGTCAGTGTATGTCTGTGTTACTTGGTGGACGTGTGTGTCTGTGTTACTGGGTATCAGTGTATGTCTGTGTGACTTGGTGTCAGTGTGTGTCTTTGTGACTTGGTGTCAGTGTGTGTCTGTGTTACTGGGTATCAGTGTTTGTCTTTGTGACATGGTGTAAGTCTAAGACTTTGTTACTGGGTGTCAGTGTGTGTCTTTGTGACTTGGTGTCAGTGTATGTTTTTGTTACTTCGTGTAAGTGTGTGTCTGTGTTACTGGGTATCAGTGTATGTCTTTGTCACTTGGTGTCAGTGTATGTCTGTGATACTTGGTGTCAGTGTGTGTCTGTGTTACTGGGTATCAGTGTATGTCTGTGTGACTTGGTGCCTGTGTGTGTCTTTGTGACTTGGTGTCAGTGTATGTCTTTGTTACTTAGTGTAAGTGTGTGTCTGTGTTACTGGGTATCAGTGTATGTCTTTGTTACTTGGTGTCAGTGATTGTCAAAATACTTGGTGTACGTGTATGTCTTTGTTACTTGGTGTAACTGTCTGTCTTTGCTCCTTGGTGTAAGTGTATGTCTTTGTTACTTGGTGTCAGTGTATATCTTTGTTACTTGGTGTCCGTGTGTGTCTGTGCTACTGGGTGTCAGTGTATGTCTTTGTTACTGGGTGTCAGTGTATATCTTTGTTGCTTGGTGTAAGTGTGTGTCTCTGCTACTGGGTATCAGTGTATGTCTTTGTTACTTGGTGTCAGTGTATGTCTGTGTTACTTGGTGTAAGTGTGTGTCTGTGTTACTGGGTATCAATGTATGTCTTTGTGACTTGGTGTCAGTGTATGTCTTTGTTACTGGGTGTCAGTGTGTGTCTTTGTGACTTGGTGTCAGTGTATGCATTTGTTACTTGGTGTAAGTGTGTTTCTGTGTTACTGGGTATCAGTGTATGTCTTTGTTACTTTGTGTCTGTGTATGTCTGTGTTACGTGGTGTAAGTGGGTGTCTGTGTTACTGGGTATCAGTGTATCTCTTTGCGACTTGGTGTCAGTTTGTGTCTGTGTGACTTGGTGTCAGTGTATGTCTTTGTTACTTGGTGTAAGTGTGTGTCTGCGTTACTGGTTATCAGTGTATGTCATTGTTACTTGGTATCAGTGTATGTGAAAATACTTGGTGTAAGTGTATGTCTTTGTTACTTGGTGTAATTGTCTGTCTTTGTTACTTGGTGTAGATGTATGTCTTTGTTACTTGGTGTCAGTGTATGTCTTTGTTACTTGGTGTCCGTGCATTTCTGTGTTACTGGGTGTCAGTGTATGTCTTTGTTACTGTGTGTCAGTGTATGTCTTTGTTACTTGGTGTAAGTGTGTTTCTGTGTTACTGGGTATCAGTGTCTGTCTTTGTTACTTGGTGTAAGTGTGTGTCTGTGTTACTGGGTATCAGTGTATGTCTTTGTTACTTGGTGTCAGTGTATGTCTGTGTTACTTGATGTAAGTGTGTGTCAGTGTTACTGGGTATCAGTGTATGACATTGTGACTTGGTGTCAGTGTATGTCTTTGTTACTTGGAGTAAGTGTGTGTCTGTGTTACTGTGTATCAGTGCATGTCTTTGTTACTTGGTGTCAGTGTATGTCTGTGTTACTTGGTGTAAGTGTGTGTCTGTGTTACTGGGTATCAGTGTATGTCAGTGTGACTTGGTGTCAGTGTGTGTCTTTGTTACTTGGTGTAAGTGTGTGTCTGTGTTACTGGGTATCAGTGTATGTCTTTGTTACTTGGTGTAAGTGTGTGTCTTTGTTACTTGGTGTAATTGTATGTCTTTGTTACTTGGTTTCAGTGTCCGTCTGTGTTACTTGGTGTAAGTGTATGTCTTTGTTACTTGGTGTAAGTGTGTGTCTGTGTTACTAGGTATCAGTGTCTGTCTTTGTTACTTCGTGTAAGTGTGTTTCTGTGTTACTGGGTATCAGTGTTTGTCTTTGTTACTTGGTGTCAGTGTATGTCTTTGTTGCTTGGTGTAAGTGTGTGTCTGTGTTACTGGGTATCAGTGTATGTCTGTGTTACTGGGGGTCAGTGTGTGCTTGTTTTACTGGGGGTCAGTGTGTGTTTCTAACTGGGTGTCAGTGTGTGTCAGTGTTACTGGGTATCAGTGTATGTCTTTGTTACTTGGTGTAAGTGCATGTCTTTGTTACTTGTTGTCAGTGTATGTGATTATGACTTGGTATCAGTGTCTGTCTTTGTTACTGGGTATCAGTGTATGTCTTTGTTACTTGGTGCAAGTGCATGTCTTTGTTACTTGGTGTCAGTGTATGTGATTTTGACTTGGTGTCAGTGTATGTCTCTGTTACTGGGTGTCAGTGTATGTCTTTGTGACTTGGTGCAGTGCATGTCTTTGTTACTGGGAGTCAGTGTGTGTCTTTGTGACTTGGTGTCAGTGTATGTCTTTGTTACTTGGTGTAAGTGTGTTTCTGTGTTACTGGGTATCAGTGTATGTCTTTGTTACTTGGTGTCAGTGTATGTCTGTGTTACGTGGTGTAAGTGTGTGTCTGTGTTACTGGGTATCAGTGTATCGCTTTGTGACTTGGTGTCAGTGTGTGTCTTTGTGACTTGGTGTCAGTGTATGTCTGTGTTACTTGGTGTAAGTTTGTGTCTGTGTTACTGGGTATCAGTGTATGTCTGTGTGATTTGGTGTCAGTGTGTGTCTGTGTTACTGGGTATCAGTGTATGTCTTTGTTACTTGGTGTCAGTGCATGTCAAAATAATTGGTGTACGTGTATGTCTTTGTTACTTGGTGTAATTGTCTTTCTTTGTTACTTGTTGTAAGTGTATGTCTTTGTTACTTGGTGTCAGTGTATGTCTTTGATACTTGGTGTCCGTGTGTGTCTGTGTTACTGGGTGTCAGTGTATGTCTTTGTTACTTGGTGTAAGTGTGTGTCTGTGTTACTGGGTATCAGTGTATGTCTTTGATACTTGGTGTCAGAGTCTGTCTGTGTAACTTGGTGTAAGTGTGTGTCTGTGTTACTGGGTATCAGTGTATGTCTTTGTGACTTGGTGTCAGTGTATGTCTTTGTTACTGGGTGTCAGTGTGTCTCTTTGTGACTTGGTGTCGGTGTATGTCGTTGTTACTTGGTGTAAGTGTGTGTCTGTGTTACTGGGTATCAGTATATGTCTTTGTTACTTGGTGTCAGTGTATGTCTGTGTTACTTGGTGTAAGTGTGTGTCTGTGTTACTGGGTATCAGTGTATGTCTGTGTGACTTGGTGTCAGTGTGTGTCTTTGTTACTTGGTGTAAGTGCGTGTCTGTGTTACTGGGTATCAGTGTATGTCTTTGTGACCTGGTGTCAGTGTATGTCTTTGTTACTGGGTGTCAGTGTGTGTCTTTGTGACTTGGTGTCAGTGTATGTCTTTGTTACTTGGTGTAAGTGTGTTTCTGTGTTAATGGGTATCAGTATATGTCTTTGTGACCTGGTGTCAGTGTATGTCTTTGTTACTGGGTGTCAGTGTATGTCTTTGTGACTTGGTGTCAGTGTATATCTTTTTCACTTGGTGTCCGTGCATTTCTGTGTTACTGGGTTTCAGTGTATGTCTTTGATACTGGGTGTCAGTGTATGTCTTTGTTACTTGGTGTAAGTGTGTTTCTGTGTTACGGGGTATCAGTGTCTGTCTTTGTTACTTGGTGTAAGTGTGTGTCTGTGTTACTGGGTATCAGTGTATGTCTTTGTTACTTGGTGTCATTGTATGTCTGTGTTACTTGGTGTAAGTGTGTTTCTGTGTTACTGGGTATCAGTGTATGACTTTGTGACTTGGTGTCAGTGTATGTCTTTGTTACTGGGTGTCAGTGTGTGTCTTTGTGACTTGGTGTCAGTGTATGTCTTTGTTACTTGGTGTAAGTGTGTGTCAGTGTTACTGGGTATCAGTGTATGTCTTTGTTACTTGGTGTCAGTGTGTGTCTGTGTTACTTGGTGTAAGTGTGTGTCTGTGTTACTGGGTATCAGTATATGTCTTTGTTACTTGGTTCTGTGTATGTCTGTGTTACGTGGTGTAAGTTTGTGTCTGTGTTACTGGGGATCAGTGTATCTCTTTGTGACTTGGTGTCAGTGTGTGTCTTTGTGACTTGGTGTCAGTGTATGTCTTTGTTACTTGGTGTAAGTGTGTGTCTATGTGACTGGTTGTCAGTGTGTGTCTTTGTGACTTGGTGCAAGTGTATGTCTTTGTTACTAGGTGTAATTGTCTGTCTTTGTTACTTGGTGTAAGTGTATGTCTTTGTTACTTGGTGTCAGTGTATGTCTTTTTCACTTGGTGTCCGTGCATTTCTGTGTTACTGGGTTTCAGTGTATGTCTTTGTTACTGGGTGTCAGTGTATGTCTGTGTGACTTGGTGTCAGTGTGTGTCTTTGTGACTAGGTGTCAGTGTATGTCTTTGTTACTTGGTGTAAGTGTGTGCCTGTGTTACTGGGTATCAATGTATGTCTTTGTTACTTGGTGTCATTGTATCTCTGTGTTACTTGGTGTAAGTGTGTTTCTGTGTTACTGGGTATCAGTGTATGACTTTGTGACTTGGTGTCAGTGTATGTCTTTGTCACTTGGTGTCAGTGTATGTCTGTGTTAATTGGTGTAAGTGTGTGTCTGTGTTACTGGGTATCAGTGTATGTCTGTGTGACTTGGTGTCAGTGTGTGTCTTTGTGACTAGGTGTCAGTGTATGTCTTTGTTACTTGGTGTAAGTGTGTGCCTGTGTTACTGGGTATCAATGTATGTCTTTGTTACTTGGTGTCAGTGTATGTCAAAATACTTGGTGTAAGTGTATGTCTTTGGTACTTGGTGTAATTGTCTGTCTTTGTTACTTGGTGTAAGTGTATGTCTTTGTTACTTGGTGTCAGTGTATGTCTTTGTTACTTGGTGTCCGTGTGTGTCTGTGTTACTGGGTATCAGTGTCTCTCTTTGTTACTTGGTGTCAGTGTATGTCTGTGTTACTTGGTGTAAGTGTGTCTCTTTGTTACTTGGTGTAATTGTATGTCTTTGTTACTTGGTGTCCGTGTATGTCTGTGTTGCTTGGTGTAAGTGTATGTCTTTGTTACTTGGTGTAAGTGTGTGTCTGTGTTACTAGGTATCAGTGTCTGTCTTTGTTACTTGGTGTAAGTGTGTTTCTGTGTTACTGGGTATCAGTGTATGTCTTTGTTACTTGGTGTCAGTGTATGTCTTTGTTGCTTGGTGTAAGTGTGTGCCTGTGTTTCTGGGTATCAGTGTATGTCAATGTTACTGGGTGTCCGTGTGTGCCTGTGTTACTGGGTGTCAGTGTTTGTCTTTGTTACTGGTTGCCAGTGTATGTCTTTGTTACTTGGTGTAAGTGTGTGTCTGTGTTACTGGGTATCAGTGTCTGTCTTTGTTACTTGGTGTCAGTGTATGTCTGTGTTACTTGGTGTAAGTTTGTGTCTTTGTTACTTGGTGTAATTGTATGTCTCTGTTACTTGGTGTCCGTGTATGTCTGTGTTACTTGGTGTAAGTGTATGTCTTTGTTACTTGGTGTAAGTGTGTGTCTGTGTTACTAGGTATCAGTGTGTGTCTTTGTTACTTGGTGTCAGTGTATGTCTTTGTTGCTTGGTGCAAGTGTGTGTCTGTGTTACTGGGTATCAGTGTATTTCTTTGTGACTTGGTGTCAGTGTAAGTCTTTGTTACTGGGTGTCAGTGTGTGTCTTTGTGACTTGGTGTCAGTGTATGTCTTTGTCACTTGGTGTAAGTATCTGTCTGTGTTACTGGGTATCAGTGTATATCTGTGTGACTTGGTGTCAGTGTGTGTCTTTGTGACTTGGTGTCAGTGCATGTCTTTGTTACTTGGTGTAAGTGTGTGCCTGTGTTACTGGGTATCAGTGTATGTCTTTGTTACTTGGTGTCAGTGTATGTCAAAATACTTGGTGTAAGTGTATGTCTTTGTTACTTGGTGTAATTGTCTGTCTTTGTTGCTTGGTGTAAGTGTATGTCTTTGTTACTTGGTGTCAGTGTATGTCTTTGTTACTTGGTGTCCGTGTGTGTCTGTGTTACTGGGTGTCAGTGTCTGTCTTTGTTACTGGGTGTCAGTGTATGTCTTTGTTAGTTGGTGTAAGTGTGTGTCTGTGTTACTGGGTATCAGTGTCTGTCTTTGTTACTTGGTGTCAGTGTATGTCTGTGTTACTTGGTGTCAGTGTATGTCTTTGTGACTTGGTGTCAGTGTATGTCTTTGTTACTTGGTGTAAGTGTGTTTCTATGTTACTGGGTATCAGTGTATGTCTTTGTTACTTGGTGTCAGTGTATGTCAAAATACTTGGTGTAAGTGCATGTCTTTGTTACTTGGTGTAATTGTCTGTATTTGTTACTTGGTGTAAATGTATGTCTTTGTTACTTGGTGTCAGTGTATGTCTTTGTTACTTGGTGTCCGTGTGTGTCTGTGTTTCTGGGTGTCAGTGTATGTCTTTGTTACTTGGTGTCAGTGTATGTCTGTGTTACTTGGTGTAAGTGTGTGTCTTTGTTACTTGGTGTAATTGTATGTTTTTGTTACTTGGTTTCAGTGTATGTCTGTGTTACTTGGTGTAAGTGTATGTCTTTGTTACTTGGTGTAAGTGTGTGTCTGTGTTACTAGGTATCAGTGCCTGTCTTTGTTACTTGGTGTAAGTGTGTTTCTGTGTTACTGGGTATCAGTGTATGTCTTTGTTACTTGGTGTCAGTGTATGTCTTTGTTGCTTGGTGTAAGTGTGTGTCTGTGTTACTGGGTATCAGTGTATGTCTGTGTTACTGGGGGTCACTGTGTGCTTGTGTTACTGGGGGTCAGTGTGTGTTTCTAACTGGGTGGCAGTGTGTGTCTATGTTACTGGGTGTCAGTGTATGTCTTTGTTATTGGTGTAAGTGTATGTCTTTGTTTCTTGGTGTCAGTGTATGTGTTTTTGACTTTGTGTCAGTGTATGTCTTTGTTACTGGGTGTCAATGTATGTCTTTGTTACTTGGTGCAAGTGTATGTCAAAATACTTGGTGTAAGTGTAAGTCTTTGTTACTTGGTGTAATTGTCGTTCCTTGTTACTTCGTGTCAGTGTATGTGTTTGTTACTTGGTGTCAGTGTATGTCTGTGTTTCTTGGTGTAAGTGTGTGTCTTTGTTAGTTGGTGTAAGTGTATGACTTTGTTACTGGGTGTCAGTGAGTGCTTGTGTTACTGGGGGTCAGTGTGTGTTTCTAACTGGGTGTCAGTGTGTGTCTGTGTTACTGGGTGTCAGTGTATGTCTTTGTTACTTGGTGTAAGTGTATGTCTTTGTTACTTTGTGTAATTGTATGTCTTTGTTACTTGGTTTCAGTGCATGTCTGTGTTACTTGGTGTAAGTGTATGTCTTTGTAACTTGGTGTAAGTGTGTGTCTGTGTTACTGGGTATCAGTGTATGTCTCTGTGACTTGGTGTCAGTGTGTGTCTTTGTGACTTGGTGTCAGTGTATGTCTTTGTTACTTGGTGTCAGTGCATGTCAAAATACTTGGTGTAAGTGTATGTCTTTGTTACTTGGTGTAATTGTCTGTCTTTGTTACTTGGTGTAAGTGTATGTCTTTGTTACTTGGTGTCAGTGTATGTCTTTGTTACTTGGTGTCCGTGTGTGTCTGTGTTACTGGGTGTCAGTGCATGTCTTTGTTACTTGGTGTCAGTGTATGTCTGTGTTACTTGGTGTAAGTGTGTGTCTTTGTTACTTGGTGTAATTGTATGTCTTTGTTACTTGGTTTCAGTGTATGTCTGTGTTACTTGGTGTGAGTGTATGTCTTTGTTACTTGGTGTAAGTGTGTGTCTGTGTTACTGGGTATCAGTGTATGTCTGTGTTACTGGGGGTCACTGTGTGCTTGTGTTACTGGGGGTCAGTGTGTGTTTCTAACTGGGTGTCAGTGTGTGTCTATGTTACTGGGTGTCAGTGTATGTCTTTGTTATTGGTGTAAGTGTATGTCTTTGTTTCTTGGTGTCAGTGTATGTGTTTTTGACTTTGTGTCAGTGTATGTCTTTGTTACTGGGTGTCAATGTATGTCTTTGTTACTTGGTGCAAGTGTATGTCAAAATACTTGGTGTAAGTGTAAGTCTTTGTTACTTGGTGTAATTGTCCGTCTTTGTTACTTGGTGTAAGTGTATGTCTTTGTTACTTGGTGTCAGTGTATGTCTTTGTTACTTGGTGTCCGTGTGTGTCTGTGTTACTGGGTATCAGTGTCTGTCTTTGTTACTTGGTGTCAGTGTATGTCTGTGTTACTTGGTGTAAGTGTGTGTCTTTGGTACTTGGTGTAATTGTATGTCTTTGTTACTTGGTGTCCGTGTATGTCTGTGTTACTTGGTATAAGTGTATGTCTTTGTTACTTGGTGTAAGTGTGTGTCTGTGTTACTAGGTATCAGTGTCTGTCTTTGTTACTTGATGTAAGTGTGTTTCTGTGTTACTGGGTATCAGTGTATGTCTTTGTTACTTGGTGTCAGTGTATGTCTTTGTTGCTTGGTGTAAGTGTGTGTCTGTGTTTCTGGGTATCAGTGTATGTCAATGTTACTGGGTGTCCGTGTGTGTCTGTGTTACTGGGTGTCAGTGTCTGTCTTTGTTACTGGGTGCCAGTGTATGTCATTGTTACTTGGTGTAAGTGTGTGTCTGTGTTACTGGGTATCAGTGTCTGTCTTTGTTACTTGGAGTCAGTGTATGTCTGTGTTACGTGGTGTAAGTTTGTGTCTTTGTTACTTGGTGTAATTGTATGTCTTTGTTACTTGGTGTCCGTGTATGTCTGTGTTACGTGGTGTAAGGGTATGTCTTTGTTACTTGGTGTAAGTGTGTGTCTGTGTTACTAGGTATCAGTGTCTGTCTTTGTTACTTGGTGACAGTGTATGTCTTTGTTGCTTGGTGCAAGTGTGTGTCTGTGTTACTGGGTATCAGTGTATTTCTTTGTGACTTGGTGTCAGTGTAAGTCTTTGTTACTGGGTGTCAGTGTGTGTCTTTGTGACTTGGTGTCAGTGTATGTCTTTGTCACTTGGTGTAAGTATCTGTCTGTGTTACTGGGTATCAGTGTATGTCTGTGTGACTTGGTGTCAGTGTGTGTCTTTGTGACTTGGTGTCAGTGCATGTCTTTGTTACTTTGTGTAAGTGTGTGTCTGTGTTACTGGGTATCAGTGTATGTCTTTGTTACTTGGTGTCAGTGTATGTCAAAATACTTGGTGTAAGTGTATGTCTTTGTTACTTGGTGTAATTGTCTGTCTTTGTTGCTTGGTGTAAGTGTATGTCTTTGTTACTTGGTGTCAGTGTATGTCTTTGTTACTTGGTGTCCGTGTGTGTCTGTGTTACTGGGTGTCAGTATCTGTCTTTGTTACTGGGTGTCAGTGTATGTCTTTGTTGGTTGGTGTAAGTGTGTGTCTGTGTTACTGGGTACCAGTGTCTGTCTTTGTTACTTGGTGTCAGTGTATGTCTGTGTTACTTGGTGTAAGTGTGTGTCTTTGTTACTTGGTGTAATTGTATGTCTTTGTTACTTGGTTTCAGTGTATGTCTGTGTTACTTGGTGTAAGTGTATGTCTTTGTTACTTGGTGTAAGTGTGTGTCTGTGTTACTGGGTATCAGTGTATGTCTGTGTGACTTGGTGTCAGTGTATGTCTTTGTGACTTGGTGTCAGTGTATGTCTTTGTTTCTTGGTGTAAGTGTGTGTCAAAATACTTGGTGTAAGTGTATGTCTTTGTTACTTGGTGTAATTGTCTGTATTTGTTACTTGGTGTAAATGTATGTCTTTGTTACTTGGTGTCAGTTTATGTCTTTGTTACTTGGTGTCCGTGTGTGTCTGTGTTTCTGGGTGTCAGTGTATGTCTTTGTTACTTGGTGTCAGTGTATGTCTGTGTTACTTGGTGTAAGTGTGTGTCTTTGTTACTTGGTGTAATTGTATGTTTTTGTTACTTGGTTTCAGTGTATAACTGTGTTACTTGGTGTAAGTGTATGTCTTTTTTACTTGGTGTAAGTGTGTGTCTGTGTTACTAGGTATCAGTGCCTGTCTTTGTTACTTGGTGTAAGTGTGTTTCTGTGTTACTGGGTATCAGTGTATGTCTTTGTTACTTGGTGTCAGTGTATGTCTTTGTTGCTTGGTGTAAGTGTGTGTCTGTGTTACTGGGTATCAGTGTATGTCTGTGTTACTGGGGGTCACTGTGTGCTTGTGTTACTGGGGGTCAGTGTGTGTTTCTAACTGGGTGTCAGTGTGTGTCTATGTTACTGGGTGTCAGTGTATGTCTTTGTTATTGGTGTAAGTGTATGTCTTTGTTACTGGGTGTCAATGTATGTCTTTGTTACTTGGTGCAAGTGTATGTCAAAATACTTGGTGTAAGTGTAAGTCTTTGTTACTTCGTGTAATTGTCGTTCCTTGTTACTTGGTGTCAGTGTATGTGTTTGTTACTTGGTGTCACTGTATGTCTGTGTTTCTTGGTGTAAGTGTGTGTCTGTGTTAGTGGGTGTCAGTGAGTGCTTGTGTTACTGGGGGTCAGTGTGTGTTTCTAACTGGGTGTCAGTGTGTGTCTGTGTTACTGGGTGTCAGTGTATGTCTTTGTTACTTGGTGTAAGTGTATGTCTTTGTTACTTTGTGTAATTGTATGTCTTTGTTACTTGGTTTCAGTGTATGTCTGTGTTACTTGGTGTAAGTGAATGTCTTTGTAACTTGGTGTAAGTGTGTGTCTGTGTTACTGGGTATCAGTGTATGTCTGTGTGACTTGGTGTCAGTGTGTGTCTTTGTGACTTGGTGTCAGTGTATGTCTTTGTTTCTTGGTGTAAGTGTGTGTCTGTGTTACTGGGTATCAGTGTATGTCTTTGTTACTTGGTGTCAGTGCATGTCAAAATACTTGGTGTAAGTGTATGTCTTTGTTACTTGGTGTAATTGTCTGTCTTTGTTACTTGGTGTAAGTGTATGTCTTTGTTACTTGGTGTCAGTGTATGTCTTTGTTACTTGGTGTCCGTGTGTGTCTGTGTGACTGGGTGTCAGTGCATGTCTTTGTTACTTGGTGTCAGTGTATGTCTGTGTTACTTGGAGTACGTGTGTGTCTTTGTTACTTGGTGTAATTGTATGTCTTTGTTACTTGGTTTCAGTGTATGTCTGTGTTACTTGGTGTGAGTGCATTTCTTTGTTGCTTGGTGTAAGTGTGTGTCTGTGTTACTGGGTATCAGTGTATGTCTGTGTTACTGGGGGTCACTGTGTGCTTGTGTTACTGGTGGTCAGTGTGTGTTTCTAACTGAGTGTCAGTGTGTCTCTATGTTACTGGTTGTCAGTGTATGTATTTGTTATTGGTGTAAGTGTATGTCTTTGTTTCTTGGTGTCAGTGTATGTGTTTTTGACTTTGTGTCAGTGTATGTCTTTGTTACTGGGTGTCAATGTATGTCTTTGTTACTTGGTGCAAGTGTATGTCAAAATACTTGGTGTAAGTGTAAGTCTTAGTTACTTGGTGTAATTGTCGTTCCTTGTTACTTAGTGTCAGTGTATGTGTTTGTTACTTGGAGTCAGTGTATTTCTGTGTTTCTTGGTGTAAGTGTGTGTCTTTGTTAGTTGGTGTAAGTGTATGACTTTGTTACTTGATGTCAGTGTGTGTCTGTGTTACTGGGTATCAGTGTATGTCTGTGTTACTGGGTGTCAGTGAGTGCTTGTGTTACTGGGGGTCAGTGTGTGTTTCTAACTGGGTGTCAGTGTGTGTCTGTGTTACTGGGTGTCAGTGTATGTCTTTGTTACTTGGTGTAAGTGTATGTCTTTGTTACTTTGTGTAATTGTATGTCTTTGTTACTTGGTTTCAGTGTATGTCTGTGTTACTTGGTGTAAGTGTATGTCTTTGTTACTTGGTGTAAGTGTGTGTCTGTGTTACTGGGTATCAGTGTATGTCTGTGTGACTTGGTGTCAGTGTGTGTCTTTGTGACTTGGTGTCAGTGTATGTCTTTGTTTCTTGGTGTAAGTGTGTGTCTGTGTTCCTGGGTATAAGTGTATGTCTTTGTTACTTGGTGTCAGTGCATGTCAAAATACTTGGTGTAAGTGTATGTCTTTGTTACTTTGTGTAATTGTCTGTCTTTGTTACTTGGTGTAAGTGTATGTCTTTGTTACTTGGTGTCAGTGTATGTCTTTGTTACTTGGTGTCCGTGTGTGTCCGTGTTACTGGGTGTCAGTGCATGTCTTTGTCACTTGGTGTCAGTGTATGTCTGTGTTACTTGGTGTAAGTGAGTGTCTTTGTTACTTGGTGTAATTGTATGTCTTTGTTACTTGGTTTCAGTGTATGTCTGTGTTACTTGGTGTGAGTGTATGTCTTTGTTACTTGGTGTAAGTGTGTGTCTGTGTTACTAGGTATCAGTGTCTGTCTTTGTTGCTTGGTGTAAGTGTGTGTCTGTGTTACTGGGTATCAGTGTATCTCTTTGTTACTGGGGGTCAGTGTGTGCTTGTGTTACTGGGGGTCAGTGTCTGTTTCTAACTTGGTGTCAGTGTATGTCTTTGTTACTTGGTGTAAGTGTATGTCTTTGTTACTTGGTGTCAGTGTATGTGTTTTTGAATATGGGTCAGTGTTTGTCTTTGTTACTGGGTGTCAGTGTATGTCTTTGTTACTTGGTGCAAGTGTATGACAAAATACTTGGTGTAAGTGTATGTCTTTGATACTTGGTGTAATTGTCGTTCTTTGTTACTTGGTGTCAGTGTATGTCTTTGTTACTTGGTGTCAGTGTATGTCTGTGTTTCTTGGTGTAAGTGTGTGTCTTTTTAGATGGTGTAAGTGTATGACTTTGTTACTTGATGTCAGTGTGTGTCTGTGTTACTGGGTATCAGATTATGTCTTTGTGACTTGGTGTCAGTGTATCTCTTTGTTACTGGGTGTCAGTGTGTGCCTTTGTGACTTGGTGTCAGTGTATGTCTTTGTTACTTGGTGTAAGTGTGTTTCTGTGTTACTGGGTATCAGTGTATGTCTTTGTTACTTGGTGTCAGTGTATGTCTGTGTTACGTTGTGTAAGTGTGTGTCTGTGTTACTGGGTATCAGTGTATCGCTTTGTGACTTGGTGTCAGTGTGTGTCTTTGCGACTTGTGTCAGTGAATGTCTTTGTTACTTGGTGTAATTGTGTGTCTGTGTTACTGGGTGTCAGTGTCGGTCTTTGTTCCTTGGTGTCAGTGTTTGTCTGTGTTACTTGTTGTAAGTTTGTGTCTGTGTTACTGGGTATCAGTGTATGTCTGTGTGATTTGGTGTCAGTGTGTGTCTTTGTGACTTGCTGTCTGTGTATGTCTTTGTTACTTGGTGTAAGTGTGTGTCTGTGTTACTGGGTATCAGTGTATGTCTTTGTTACTTGGTGTCAGTGATTGTCAAAATACTTGGTGTACGTGTATGTCTTTGTTACTTGGTGTAACTGCCTGTCTTTGCTCCTTGGTGTAAGTGTATGTCTTTGTTACTTGGTGTCAGTGTATGTCTTTGTTACTTGGTGTCCGTGTGTGTCTGTGCTACTGGGTGTCAGTGTATGTCTTTGTTACTGGGTGTCAGTGTATGTCTTTGTTACTTGGTGTAAGTGTGTGTCTGTGCTACTGGGTATCAGTGTATGTCTTTGTTACTTGGTTTCAGTGTATGTCTGTGTTACTTGGTGTAAGTGTGTGTCTGTGTTACTGGGTATCAGTGTATGTCTTTGTGACTTGGTGTCAGTGTATGTCTTTGTTACTGGGTGTCAGTGTGTGTCTTTGTGACTTGGTGTCAGTGTATGTATTTGTTACTTGGTGTAAGTGTGTTTCTGTGTTACTGGGTATCAGTGTATGTCTTTGTTACTTGGTGTCTGTGTATGTCTGAGTTACGTGGTGTAAGTGTGTGTCTGTGTTACTGGGTATCAGTGTATCTCTTTGTGACTTGGTGTCAGTGTGTGTCTGTGTGACTTGGTGTCAGTGTATGTCTTTGTTACTTGGTGTAAGTGTGTGCCGGTGTTACTGGGTATCAATGTATGTCTTTGTTACTTGGTGTCAGTGTATGTCAAAATACTTGGTATAAGTGTATGTCTTTGGTACTTGGTGTAATTGTCTGTCTTTGTTACTTGGTGTAAGTGAATGTCTTTGTTACTTGGTGTCAGTGTATGGCTTTGTTACTTGGTGTCCGTGCATTTCTGTGTTACTGGGTGTCAGTGTATGTCTTTGTTACTGTGTGTCAGTGTATGTCTTTGTTACTTGGTGTAAGTGTGTTTCTGTGTTACTGGGTATCAGTGTCTGTCTTTGTTACTTGGTGTAAGTGTGTGTCTGTGTTACTGGGTATCAGTGTATGTCTTTGTTACTTGGTGTCATTGTATGTCTGTGTTACTTGGTGTAAGTGTGTGTCAGTGTTACTGGGTATCAGTGTATGACTTTGTGACTTGGTGTCAGTGTATGTCTTTGTTACTTGGAGTAAGTGTCTGTCTGTGTTACTGGGTATCAGTGCATGTCTTTGTTACTTGGTGTCAGTGTATGTCTGTTTTACTTGGTGTAAGTGTGTGTCTGTGTTACTGGCTATCAGTGTATGTCTGTGTGACTTGGTGTCAGTGTGTGTCTTTGTTACTTGGTGTAAGTGTGTGTCTGTGTTACTGGGTATCAGTGTATGTCTTTGTTACTTGGTGTAAGTGTGTGTCTTTGTTACTTGGTGTAATTGTATGTCTTTGTTACTTGGTTTCAGTGTCCGTCTGTGTTACTTGGTGTCAGTGTATGTCTTTGTTACTTGGTGTAAGTGTGTGTCTGTGTTACTGGGTATCAGTGTCTGTCTTTGTTACTTCGTGTAAGTGTGTTTCTGTGTTACTGGGTATCAGTGTTTGTCTTTGTTACTTGGTGTCAGTGTATGTCTTTGTTGCTTGGTGTAAGTGTGTGTCTGTGTTACTGGGTATCAGTGTATGTCTGTGTTACTGGGGGTCAGTGTGTGCTTGTTTTACTGGGGGTCAGTGTGTGTTTCTAGCTGGGTGTCAGAGTGTGTCAGTGTTACTGGGTATCAGTGTATGTCTTTGTTACTTGGTGTAAGTGCATGTCTTTGTTACTTGGTGTCAGTGTATGTGATTTTGACTTGGTGTCAGTGTATGTCTTTGTTACTGGGTATCAGTGTATGTCTTTGTTACTTGGTGTAAGTGCATGTCTTTGTTACTTGGTGTCAGTGTATGTGATTTTGACTTGGTGTCAGTGTATGTCTCTGTTACTGGGTATCAGTGTATGTCTTTGTGACTTGGTGCAGTGTATGTCTTTGTTACTGGGAGTCAGTGTGTGTCTTTGTGACTTGGTGTCAGTGTATGTCTTTGTTACTTGGTGTAAGTGTGTTTCTGTGTTACTGGGTATCAGTGCATGTCTTTGTTACTTGGTGTCAGTGTATGCCTGTGTTACGTGGTGTAAGTGTGTGTCTGTGTTACTGGGTATCAGTGTATCGCTTTGTGACTTGGTGTCAGTGTGTGACTTTGTGACTTGGTGTCAGTGTATGTCTGTGTTACTTGGTGTAAGTTTGTGTCTGTGTTACTGGGTATAGTGTATGTCTGTGTGATTTGGTGTCAGTGTGTGTCTGTGTTACCAGGTATCAGTGTATGTCTTTGTTACTTGGTGTCAGTGCATGTCAAAATAATTGGTGTACGTGTATGTCTTTGTTACTTGGAGTAATTGTCTGTCTTTGTTACTTGGTGTAAGTGTATGTCTTTGTTACTTGGTGTCAGTGTATGTCTTTGTTACTTGGTGTCCGTGTGTGTCTGTGTTACTGGGTGTCAGTGTATGTCTTTGTTACTGGGTGTCAGTGTATGTCTTCGTTACTTTGTGTAAGTGTGTGTCTGTGTTACTGGGTATCAGTATATGTCTTTGTAACTTGGTGTCAGTGTATATCTGTGTTACTTGGTGTAAGTGTGTGTCTGTGTTACTGGGTATCAGTGTATGTCTGTGTGACTTGGTGTCAGTGTGTGTCTTTGTTACTTGGTGTAAGTGTGTGTCTGTGTTACTGGGTATCAGTGTATGTCTTTGTGACTTGGTGTCAGTGTATGTCTTTGTTACTGGGTGTCAGTGTGTGTCTTTGTGACTTGGTGTCAGTGTATGTCTTTGTTACTTGGTGTAAGTGTGTTTCTGTGTTAATGGGTATCAGTATATGTCTTTGTTACTTGGTGTCTGTGTATGTCTGTGTTACGTGGTGTAAGTTTGTGTCTGTGTTACTGGGTATCAGTGTATCTCTTTGTGACTTGGTGTCAGTGTGTGTCTTAGTGACTTGGTGTCAGTGTATGTCTTTGTTACTTGATGTAAGTGTGTGTCTATGTGACTGGTTATCATTGTGTGTCTTTGCTACTTGGTATCAGTGTATGTCAAAATACTTGGTGCAAGTGTATGTCTTTGTTACTAGGTGTAATTGTCTGTCTTTGTTACTTGGTGTCAGTGTATGTCTTTTTCACTTGGTGTCCGTGCATTTCTGTGTTACTGGGTGGCAGTGTATGTCTTTGTTACTGGGTGTCAGTGTATGTCTTTGTTACTTGGTGTAAGTGTGTTTCTGTGTTACTGGGTATCAGTGTCTGTCTTTGTTACTTGGTGTAAGTGTGTATCTGTGTTACTGGGTATCAGTGTATGTATTTGTTACTTGGTGTCATTGTATGTCTGTGTTACTTGGTGTAAGTGTGTTTCTGTGTTACTGGGTATCAGTGTCTGACTTTGTTACTTGGTGTCAGTGTATGTCTGTGTTACTTTGTGTAAGTGTGTTTCTGTGTTACTGGGTATCAGTGTCTGTCTTTGTTACTTGGTGTAAGTGTGTGTCTGTGTTACTGGGTATCAGTGTATGTCTTTGTTACTTGGTGTCAGTGTGTGTCTGTGTTACTTGGTGTAAGTGTGTGTCTGTGTTACTGGGTATCAGTGTATGTCTGTGTGACTTGGTGTCAGTGTGTGTCTTTGTTACTTGGTGTAAGTGTGTGTCTGTGTTACTGGGTATCAGTGTCTGTCTTTGTGACTTGGAGTCTGTGTAAGTCTTTGTTACTGGGTTTCAGTGTGTGTCTTTGTGACTCGGTGTCAATGTATGTCTTTGTTACTTGGTGTAACTGTGTGTCTGTGTTTCTGGGTGTCAGTGTATGTCCTTGTCACTTGGTGTCAGTGTATGTCTGTGTTAATTGGTGTAAGTGTGTGTCTGGGTTACTGGGTATCAGTGTATGTCTGTGTGACTTGGTGTCAGTGTGTGTCTTTGTGACTAGGTGTCAGTGTATGTCGTTGTTACTTGGTGTAAGTGTGTGCCTGTGTTACTGGGTATCAATGTATGTCTTTGTTACTTGGTGTCAGTGTATGTCAAAATACTTGGTGTAAGTGTATGTCTTTGGTACTTGGTGTAATTGTCTGTCTTTGTTACTTGGTGTAAGTGAATGTCTTTGTTACTTGGTGTCAGTGTATGTCTTTGTTACTTGGTGTCCGTGTGTGTCTGTGTTACTGGGTATCAGTGTCTGTCTTTGTTACTTGGTGTCAGTGTATGTCTGTGTTACTTGGTGTAAGTGTGTGTCTTTGTTACTTGGTGTAATTGTATGTCTTTGTTACTTGGTGTCCGTGTATGTCTGTGTTACTTGGTGTAAGTGTATGTCTTTGTTACTTGGTGTAAGTGTGTGTCTGTGTTAAAAGGTATCAGTGTCTGTCTTTGTTACTTGGTGTAAGTGTGTTTCTGTGTTACTGGGTATCAGTGTATGTCTTTGTTACTTGGTGTCAGTGTATGTCTTTGTTGCTTGGTGTAAGTGTGTGTCTGTGTTTCTGGGTATCAGTGTATGTCAATGTTACTGGGTGTCCGTGTGTGTCTGAGTTACTGGGTGTCAGTGTCTGTCTTTGTTACTTGGTGTCAGTGTATGTCTGTGTTACTTGGTGTAAGTTTGTGTCTTTGTTACTTGGTGTAATTGTATGTCTTTGTTACTTGGTGTCCGTGTATGTCTGTGTTACTTGGTGTAAGGGTATGTCTTTGTTACTTGGTGGAAGTGTGTGTCTGTGTTACTAGGTATCAGTGTCTGTCTTTGTTACTTGGTGTCAGTGTATGTCTTTGTTGCTTGGTGCAAGTGTGTGTCTGTGTTACTGGGTATAAGTGTATGTCTTTGGTACTTGGTGTAATTGTCTGTCTTTGTTACTTGGTGTAAGTGAATGTCTTTGTTACTTGGTGTCAGTGTATGGCTTTGTTACTTGGTGTCCGTGCATTTCTGTGTTACTGGGTGTCAGTGTATGTCTTTGTTACTGTGTGTCAGTGTATGTCTTTGTTACTTGGTGTAAGTGTGTTTCTGTGTTACTGGGTATCAGTGTCTGTCTTTGTTACTTGGTGTAAGTGTGTGTCTGTGTTACTGGGTATCAGTGTATGTCTTTGTTACTTGGTGTCATTGTATGTCTGTGTTACTTGGTGTAAGTGTGTGTCAGTGTTACTGGGTATCAGTGTATGACTTTGTGACTTGGTGTCAGTGTATGTCTTTGTTACTTGGAGTAAGTGTCTGTCTGTGTTACTGGGTATCAGTGCATGTCTTTGTTACTTGGTGTCAGTGTATGTCTGTTTTACTTGGTGTAAGTGTGTGTCTGTGTTACTGGCTATCAGTGTATGTCTGTGTGACTTGGTGTCAGTGTGTGTCTTTGTTACTTGGTGTAAGTGTGTGTCTGTGTTACTGGGTATCAGTGTATGTCTTTGTTACTTGGTGTAAGTGTGTGTCTTTGTTACTTGGTGTAATTGTATGTCTTTGTTACTTGGTTTCAGTGTCCGTCTGTGTTACTTGGTGTCAGTGTATGTCTTTGTTACTTGGTGTAAGTGTGTGTCTGTGTTACTGGGTATCAGTGTCTGTCTTTGTTACTTCGTGTAAGTGTGTTTCTGTGTTACTGGGTATCAGTGTTTGTCTTTGTTACTTGGTGTCAGTGTATGTCTTTGTTGCTTGGTGTAAGTGTGTGTCTGTGTTACTGGGTATCAGTGTATGTCTGTGTTACTGGGGGTCAGTGTGTGCTTGTTTTACTGGGGGTCAGTGTGTGTTTCTAGCTGGGTGTCAGAGTGTGTCAGTGTTACTGGGTATCAGTGTATGTCTTTGTTACTTGGTGTAAGTGCATGTCTTTGTTACTTGGTGTCAGTGTATGTGATTTTGACTTGGTGTCAGTGTATGTCTTTGTTACTGGGTATCAGTGTATGTCTTTGTTACTTGGTGTAAGTGCATGTCTTTGTTACTTGGTGTCAGTGTATGTGATTTTGACTTGGTGTCAGTGTATGTCTCTGTTACTGGGTATCAGTGTATGTCTTTGTGACTTGGTGCAGTGTATGTCTTTGTTACTGGGAGTCAGTGTGTGTCTTTGTGACTTGGTGTCAGTGTATGTCTTTGTTACTTGGTGTAAGTGTGTTTCTGTGTTACTGGGTATCAGTGCATGTCTTTGTTACTTGGTGTCAGTGTATGCCTGTGTTACGTGGTGTAAGTGTGTGTCTGTGTTACTGGGTATCAGTGTATCGCTTTGTGACTTGGTGTCAGTGTGTGACTTTGTGACTTGGTGTCAGTGTATGTCTGTGTTACTTGGTGTAAGTTTGTGTCTGTGTTACTGGGTATAGTGTATGTCTGTGTGATTTGGTGTCAGTGTGTGTCTGTGTTACCAGGTATCAGTGTATGTCTTTGTTACTTGGTGTCAGTGCATGTCAAAATAATTGGTGTACGTGTATGTCTTTGTTACTTGGAGTAATTGTCTGTCTTTGTTACTTGGTGTAAGTGTATGTCTTTGTTACTTGGTGTCAGTGTATGTCTTTGTTACTTGGTGTCCGTGTGTGTCTGTGTTACTGGGTGTCAGTGTATGTCTTTGTTACTGGGTGTCAGTGTATGTCTTCGTTACTTTGTGTAAGTGTGTGTCTGTGTTACTGGGTATCAGTATATGTCTTTGTAACTTGGTGTCAGTGTATATCTGTGTTACTTGGTGTAAGTGTGTGTCTGTGTTACTGGGTATCAGTGTATGTCTGTGTGACTTGGTGTCAGTGTGTGTCTTTGTTACTTGGTGTAAGTGTGTGTCTGTGTTACTGGGTATCAGTGTATGTCTTTGTGACTTGGTGTCAGTGTATGTCTTTGTTACTGGGTGTCAGTGTGTGTCTTTGTGACTTGGTGTCAGTGTATGTCTTTGTTACTTGGTGTAAGTGTGTTTCTGTGTTAATGGGTATCAGTATATGTCTTTGTTACTTGGTGTCTGTGTATGTCTGTGTTACGTGGTGTAAGTTTGTGTCTGTGTTACTGGGTATCAGTGTATCTCTTTGTGACTTGGTGTCAGTGTGTGTCTTTGTGACTTGGTGTCAGTGTATGTCTTTGTTACTTGATGTAAGTGTGTGTCTATGTGACTGGTTATCATTGTGTGTCTTTGCTACTTGGTATCAGTGTATGTCAAAATACTTGGTGCAAGTGTATGTCTTTGTTACTAGGTGTAATTGTCTGTCTTTGTTACTTGGTGTCAGTGTATGTCTTTTTCACTTGGTGTCCGTGCATTTCTGTGTTACTGGGTGGCAGTGTATGTCTTTGTTACTGGGTGTCAGTGTATGTCTTTGTTACTTGGTGTAAGTGTGTTTCTGTGTTACTGGGTATCAGTGTCTGTCTTTGTTACTTGGTGTAAGTGTGTATCTGTGTTACTGGGTATCAGTGTATGTATTTGTTACTTGGTGTCATTGTATGTCTGTGTTACTTGGTGTAAGTGTGTTTCTGTGTTACTGGGTATCAGTGTCTGACTTTGTGACTTGGTGTCAGTGTATGTCTTTGTTACTGGGTGTCAGTGTGTGTCTTTGTGACTTGGTGTCTGTGTATGTCTTTGTTACTTGGTGTAAGTGTGTGTCTGTGTTACTGGGTATCAGTGTATGTCTTTGTTACTTGGTGTCAGAGTGTGTCTGTGTTACTTGGTGTAAGTGTGTGTCTGTGTTACTGGGTATCAGTGTATGTCTGTGTGACTTGGTGTCAGTGTGTGTCTTTGTTACTTGGTGTAAGTGTGTGTCTGTGTTACTGGGTATCAGTGTCTGTCTTTGTGACTTGGAGTCTGTGTAAGTCTTTGTTACTGGGTTTCAGTGTGTGTCTTTGTGACTCGGTGTCAATGTATGTCTTTGTTACTTGGTGTAACTGTGTGTCTGTGTTTCTGGGTGTCAGTGTATGTCTTTGTCACTTGGTGTCAGTGTATGTCTGTGTTAATTGGTGTAAGTGTTTGTCTGGGTTACTGGGTATCAGTGTATGTCTGTGTGACTTGGTGTCAGTGTGTGTCTTTGTGACTAGGTGTCAGTGTATGTCGTTGTTACTTGGTGTAAGTGTGTGCCGGTGTTACTGGGTATCAATGTATGTCTTTGTTACTTGGTGTCAGTGTATGTCAAAATACTTGGTATAAGTGTATGTCTTTGGTACTTGGTGTAATTGTCTGTCTTTGTTACTTGGTGTAAGTGAATGTCTTTGTTACTTGGTGTCAGTGTATGTCTTTGTTACTTGGTGTCCGTGTGTGTCTGTGTTACTGGGTATCAGTGTCTGTCTTTGTTACTTGGTGTCAGTGTATGTCTGTGTTACTTTGTGTAAGTGTGTTTCTGTGTTACTGGGTATCAGTGTCTGTCTTTGTTACTTGGTGTAAGTGTGTGTCTGTGTTACTGGGTATCAGTGTATGTCTTTGTTACTTGGTGTCAGTGTGTGTCTGTGTTACTTGGTGTAAGTGTGTGTCTGTGTTACTGGGTATCAGTGTATGTCTGTGTGACTTGGTGTCAGTGTGTGTCTTTGTTACTTGGTGTAAGTGTGTGTCTGTGTTACTGGGTATCAGTGTCTGTCTTTGTGACTTGGAGTCTGTGTAAGTCTTTGTTACTGGGTTTCAGTGTGTGTCTTTGTGACTCGGTGTCAATGTATGTCTTTGTTACTTGGTGTAACTGTGTGTCTGTGTTTCTGGGTGTCAGTGTATGTCCTTGTCACTTGGTGTCAGTGTATGTCTGTGTTAATTGGTGTAAGTGTGTGTCTGGGTTACTGGGTATCAGTGTATGTCTGTGTGACTTGGTGTCAGTGTGTGTCTTTGTGACTAGGTGTCAGTGTATGTCGTTGTTACTTGGTGTAAGTGTGTGCCTGTGTTACTGGGTATCAATGTATGTCTTTGTTACTTGGTGTCAGTGTATGTCAAAATACTTGGTGTAAGTGTATGTCTTTGGTACTTGGTGTAATTGTCTGTCTTTGTTACTTGGTGTAAGTGAATGTCTTTGTTACTTGGTGTCAGTGTATGTCTTTGTTACTTGGTGTCCGTGTGTGTCTGTGTTACTGGGTATCAGTGTCTGTCTTTGTTACTTGGTGTCAGTGTATGTCTGTGTTACTTGGTGTAAGTGTGTGTCTTTGTTACTTGGTGTAATTGTATGTCTTTGTTACTTGGTGTCCGTGTATGTCTGTGTTACTTGGTGTAAGTGTATGTCTTTGTTACTTGGTGTAAGTGTGTGTCTGTGTTAAAAGGTATCAGTGTCTGTCTTTGTTACTTGGTGTAAGTGTGTTTCTGTGTTACTGGGTATCAGTGTATGTCTTTGTTACTTGGTGTCAGTGTATGTCTTTGTTGCTTGGTGTAAGTGTGTGTCTGTGTTTCTGGGTATCAGTGTATGTCAATGTTACTGGGTGTCCGTGTGTGTCTGAGTTACTGGGTGTCAGTGTCTGTCTTTGTTACTTGGTGTCAGTGTATGTCTGTGTTACTTGGTGTAAGTTTGTGTCTTTGTTACTTGGTGTAATTGTATGTCTTTGTTACTTGGTGTCCGTGTATGTCTGTGTTACTTGGTGTAAGGGTATGTCTTTGTTACTTGGTGGAAGTGTGTGTCTGTGTTACTAGGTATCAGTGTCTGTCTTTGTTACTTGGTGTCAGTGTATGTCTTTGTTGCTTGGTGCAAGTGTGTGTCTGTGTTACTGGGTATCAGTGTATTTCTTTGTGACTTGGTGTCAGTGTAAGTCTTTGTTACTGGGTGTCAGTGTGTGTCTTTGTGACTTGGTGTCAGTGTATGTCTTTGTCACTTGGTGTAAGTATCTGTCTGTGTTACTGAGTATCAGTGTATGTCTGTGTGACTTGGTGTCAGTGTGTGTCTTTGTGACTTGGTGTCAGTGCATGTCTTTGTTACTTGGTGTAAGTGTGTGTCTGTGTTACTGGGTATCTGTGTATGTCTTTGTTACTTGGTGTCAGTGTATGTCAAAATACTTGGTGTAAGTGTATGTCTTTATTACTTGGTGGAAGTGTGTGTCTGTGTTACTAGGTATCTGTGTCTGTCTTTGTTACTTGGTGTCAGTGTATGTCTTTGTTGCTTGGTGCAAGTGTGTGTCTGTGTTACTGGGTATCAGTGTATTTCTTTGTGACTTGGTGCCAGTGTAAGTCTTTGTTACTGGGTGTCAGTGTGTGTCTTTGTGACTTGGTGTCAGTGTATGTCTTTGTCACTTGGTGTAAGTATCTGTCTGTGTTACTGAGTATCAGTGTATGTCTGTGTGACTTGGTGTCAGTGTGTGTCTTTGTGACTTGGTGTCAGTGTATGTCTTTGTTAGTTGGTGTAAGTGTGTGTCTGTGTTACTGGGTATCAGTGTCTGTCTTTGTTACTTGGTGGCAGTGTATGTCTGTGTTACTTGGTGTAAGTGTGTGTCTTTGTTACTTGGTGTAATTGTATGTCTTTGTTACTTGGTTTCAGTGTATGTCTGTGTTACTTGGTGTAAGTGTATGTCTTTGTTACTTGGTGTAAGTGTGTGTCTGTGTTACTGGGTATCAGTGTATGTCTGTGTTTCTTGGTGTCAGTGTATGTCTTTGTGACTTGATGTCAGTGTATGTCTTTGTTTCTTGGTGTAAGTGTGTGTCTGTGTTACTGGGTATCAGTGTATGTCTTTGTTACTTGGTGTCAGTGTATGTCAAAATACTTGGTGTAAGTGTATGTCTTTGTTACTTGGTGTAATTGTCTGTATTTGTTACTTGGTGTAAATGTATGTCTTTGTTACTTGGTGTCTGTGTATGTCTTTGTTACTTGGTGTCCGTGTGTGTCTGTGTTTCTGGGTGTCAGTGTATGTCTTTGTTACTTGGTGTCAGTGTATGTCTGTGTTACTTGGTGTAAGTGTGTGTCTTTGTTACTTGGTGTAATTGTATGTTTTTGTTACTTGGTTTCAGTGTATGTCTGTGTTACTTGGTGTAAGTGTATGTCTTTGTTACTTGGTGTAAGTGTGTGTCTGTGTTACTAGGTATCAGTGTCTGTCTTTGTTACTTGGTGTAAGTGTGTTTCTGTGTTACTGGGTATCAGTGTATGTCTTTGTTACTTGGTGTCAGTGTATGTATTTGTTGCTTGGTGTAAGTGTGTGTCTGTGTTACTGGGTATCAGTGTATGTCTGTGTTACTGGGGGTCAGTGTGTGTTTCTATCTGGGTGTCAGTGTGTGTCTATGTTACTTGGTGTAAGTGTGTTTCTGTGTTACTGGGTATCAGTGTCTGTCTTTGTTACTTGGTGTCAGTGTTTGTCTGTGTTACTTGGTGTAAGTGTGTGTCTTTGTTACTTGGTGTAATTGTATGTCTTTGTTACTTGGTGTCCGTGTATGTCTGTGTTACTTGGTGTAAGTGTATGTCTTTGTTACTTGGTGTAAGTGTGTGTCTGTGTGACTTGGTGTCTGTGTATGTCTTTGTTACTTGGTGTAAGTGTGTGTCTGTGTTACTGGGTATCAGTGTATGTCTTTGTTACTTGGTGTCAGTGTGTGTCTGTGTTACTTGGTGTAAGTGTGTGTCTGTGTTACTGGGTATCAGTGTATGTCTGTGTGACTTGGTGTCAGTGTGTGTCTTTGTTACTTGGTATAAGTGTGTGTCTGTGTTACTGGGTATCAGTGTCTGTCTTTGTGACTTGGAGTCTGTGTAAGTCTTTGTTACTGGGTTTCAGTGTGTGTCTTTGTGACTCGGTGTCAATGTATGTCTTTGTTACTTGGTGTAACTGTGTGTCTGTGTTTCTGGGTGTCAGTGTATGTCTTTGTCACTTGGTGTCAGTGTATGTCTGTGTTAATTGGTGTAAGTGTGTGTCTGGGTTACTGGGTATCAGTGTATGTCTGTGTGACTTGGTGTCAGTGTGTGTCTTTGTGACTAGGTGTCAGTGTATGTCGTTGTTACTTGGTGTAAGTGTGTGCCGGTGTTACTGGGTATCAATGTATGTCTTTGTTACTTGGTGTCAGTGTATGTCAAAATACTTGGTATAAGTGTATGTCTTTGGTACTTGGTGTAATTGTCTGTCTTTGTTACTTGGTGTAAGTGAATGTCTTTGTTACTTGGTGTCAGTGTATGTCTTTGTTACTTGGTGTCCGTGTATGTCTGTCTTACTGGGTATCAGTGTCTGTCTTTGTTACTTGGTGTCAGTGTATGTCTGTGTTACTTTGTGTAAGTGTGTTTCTGTGTTACTGGGTATCAGTGTCTGTCTTTGTTACTTGGTGTAAGTGTGTGTCTGTGTTACTGGGTATCAGTGTATGTCTTTGTTACTTGGTGTCAGTGTGTGTCTGTGTTACTTGGTGTAAGTGTGTGTCTGTGTTACTGGGTATCAGTGTATGTCTGTGTGACTTGGTGTCAGTGTGTGTCTTTGTTACTTGGTGTAAGTGTGTGTCTGTGTTACTGGGTATCAGTGTCTGTCTTTGTGACTTGGAGTCTGTGTAAGTCTTTGTTACTGGGTTTCAGTGTGTGTCTTTGTGACTCGGTGTCAATGTATGTCTTTGTTACTTGGTGTAACTGTGTGTCTGTGTTTCTGGGTGTCAGTGTATGTCCTTGTCACTTGGTGTCAGTGTATGTCTGTGTTAATTGGTGTAAGTGTGTGTCTGGGTTACTGGGTATCAGTGTATGTCTGTGTGACTTGGTGTCAGTGTGTGTCTTTGTGACTAGGTGTCAGTGTATGTCGTTGTTACTTGGTGTAAGTGTGTGCCTGTGTTACTGGGTATCAATGTATGTCTTTGTTACTTGGTGTCAGTGTATGTCAAAATACTTGGTGTAAGTGTATGTCTTTGGTACTTGGTGTAATTGTCTGTCTTTGTTACTTGGTGTAAGTGAATGTCTTTGTTACTTGGTGTCAGTGTATGTCTTTGTTACTTGGTGTCCGTGTGTGTCTGTGTTACTGGGTATCAGTGTCTGTCTTTGTTACTTGGTGTCAGTGTATGTCTGTGTTACTTGGTGTAAGTGTGTGTCTTTGTTACTTGGTGTAATTGTATGTCTTTGTTACTTGGTGTCCGTGTATGTCTGTGTTACTTGGTGTAAGTGTATGTCTTTGTTACTTGGTGTAAGTGTGTGTCTGTGTTAAAAGGTATCAGTGTCTGTCTTTGTTACTTGGTGTAAGTGTGTTTCTGTGTTACTGGGTATCAGTGTATGTCTTTGTTACTTGGTGTCAGTGTATGTCTTTGTTGCTTGGTGTAAGTGTGTGTCTGTGTTTCTGGGTATCAGTGTATGTCAATGTTACTGGGTGTCCGTGTGTGTCTGTGTTACTGGGTGTCAGTGTCTGTCTTTGTTACTTGGTGTCAGTGTATGTCTGTGTTACTTGGTGTAAGTTTGTGTCTTTGTTACTTGGTGTAATTGTATGTCTTTGTTACTTGGTGTCCGTGTATGTCTGTGTTACTTGGTGTAAGGGTATGTCTTTGTTACTTGGTGTAAGTGTGTGTCTGTGTTACTAGGTATCAGTGTTTGTCTTTGTAACTTGGTGTCAGTGTATGTCTTTGTTGCTTGGTGCAAGTGTGTGTCTGTGTTACTGGGTATCAGTGTATTTCTTTGTGACTTGGTGTCAGTGTAAGTCTTTGTCACTTGGTGTAAGTATCTGTCTGTGTTACTGGGTATCAGTGTATGACTGTGTGACTTGGTGTCAGTGTGTGTCTTTGTTACTTGGTGTCAGTGCATGTCTTTGTTACTTGGTGTAAGTGTGTGTCTGTGTTACTGGGTATCTGTGTATGTCTTTGTTACTTGGTGTCAGTGTATGTCAAAATACTTGGTGTAAGTGTATGTCTTTATTACTTGGTGTAATTGTCTGTCTTTGTTACTTGGTGTCAGTGTATGTCTTTGTTACTTGGTGTCCGTGTGTGTCTGTGTTACTGGGTGTCAGTGTCTGTCTTTGTTACTGGGTGTCAGTGTATGTCTTTGTTAGTTGGTGTAAGTGTGTGTCTGTGTTACTGGGTATCAGTGTCTGTCTTTGTTACTTGGTGGCAGTGTATGTCTGTGTTACTTGGTGTAAGTGTGTGTCTTTGTTACTTGGTGTAATTCTATGTCTTTGTTACTTGGTTTCAGTGTATGTCTGTGTTACTTGGTGTAAGTGTATGTCTTTGTTACTTGGTGTAAGTGTGTGTCTGTGTTACTGGGTATCAGTGTATGTCTGTGTTTCTTGGTGTCAGTGTATGTCTTTGTGACTTGATGTCAGTGTATGTCTTTGTTTCTTGGTGTAAGTGTGTGTCTATGTTACTGGGTATCAGTGTATGTCTTTGTTACTTGGTGTCAGTGTATGTCAAAATACTTGGTGTAATTGTATGTCTTTGTTACTTGGTGTAATTGTCTGTATTTGTTACTTGTGTCCGTGTGTGTCTGTGTTTCTGGGTGTCAGTGTATGTCTTTGTTACTTGGTGTCAGTGTATGTCTGTGTTACTTGGTGTAAGTGTGTGTCTTTGTTACTTGGTGTAATTGTATGTTTTTGTTACTTGGTTTCAGTGTATGTCTGTGTTACTTGGTGTAAGTGTATGTCTTTGTTACTTGGTGTAAGTGTGTGTCTGTGTTACTAGGTATCAGTGTCTGTCTTTGTTACTTGGTGTAAGTGTGTTTCTGTGTTACTGGGTATCAGTGTATGTCTTTGTTACTTGTTGTCAGTGTATGTATTTGTTGCTTGGTGTAAGTGTGTGTCTGTGTTACTGGGTATCAGTGTATGTCTGTGTTACTGGGGGTCAGTGTGTGTTTCTAACTGGGTGTCAGTGTGTGTCTATGTTACTTGGTGTAAGTGTGTTTCTGTGTTACTGGGTATCAGTGTCTGTCTTTGTTACTTGGTGTCAGTGTTTGTCTGTGTTACTTGGTGTAAGTGTGTGTCTTTGTTACTTGGTGTAATTGTATGTCTTTGTTACTTGGTGTCCGTGTATGTCTGTGTTACTTGGTGTAAGTGTATGTCTTTGTTACTTGGTGTAAGTGTGTGTCTGTGTTACTAGGTATCAGTGTCTGTCTTTGTTACTTGGTGTAAGTGTGTTTCTGTGTTACTGGGTATCAGTGTATGTCTTTGTTACTTGGTGTCAGTGTATGTCTTTGTTGCTTGGTGTAAGTGTGTGTCTGTGTTTCTGGGTATCAGTGTATGTCTTTGTTACTTGGTGTCAGTGTATGTCAAAATACTTGGTGTAAGTGTATGGCTTTGTTACTTGGTGTAATTGTCTGTCTTTGTTACTTGGTGCAAGTGTATGTCTTTGTTACTTGGTGTCAGTGTATGTCTTGGTTACTTGGTGTCCGTGTGTGTCTGTGTTACTGGGTGTCAGTGCATGTCTTTGTTACTGGGTGTCAGTGTATGTCTTTGTTAGTTGGTGTAAGTGTGTGTCTGTGTTACTGGGTATCAGTGTCTGTCTTTGTTACTTGGTGGCAGTGTATGTCTGTGTTACTTGGTGTAAGTGTGTGTCTTTGTTACTTGGTGTAATTGTAAGTCTTTGTTACTTGGTTTCAGTGTATGTCTGTGTCACTTGGTGTAAGTGTATGTCTTTGTTACTTGGTGTAAGTGTGTGTCTGTGTTACTGGGTATCAGTGTATGACTGTGTGACTTGGTGTCAGTGTATGTCTTTGTGACTTAGTGTCAGTGTATGTCTTTGTTTCTTGGTGTAAGTGTGTGTCTATGTTACTGGGTATCAGTGTATGTCTTTGTTACTTGGTGTCAGTGAATGTAAAAATACTTGGTGTAAGTGTATGTCTTTGTTACTTGGTGTAATTGTCTGTATTTGTTACTTGGTGTAAATGTATGTCTTTGTTACTTGGTGTCAGTGTATGTCTTTGTTACTTGGTGTCCGTGTGTGTCTGTGTTTCTGGGTGTCAGTGTATGTCTTTGTTACTTGGTGTCAGTGTATGTCTGTGTTACTTGGTGTAAATGTGTGTCTTTGTTACTTGGTGTAATTGTATGTTTTTGTTACTTGGTTTCAGTGTATGTCTGTGTTACTTGGTGTAAGTGTATGTCTTTGTTACTTGGTGTAAGTGTGTGTCTGTGTTACTAGGTATCAGTGTCTGTCTTTGTTACTTGGTGTAAGTGTGTTTCTGTGTTACTGGGTATCAGTGTATGTCTTTGTTACTTGGTGTCAGTGTATGTATTTGTTGCTTGGTGTAAGTGTGTGTCTGTGTTACTGGGTATCAGTGTATGTCTGTGTTACTGGGGGTCACTGTGTGCTTGTGTTACTGGGGGTCAGTGTGTGTTTCTAACTGGGTGTCAGTGTGTGTCTATGTTACTGGGTGTCAGTGTATGTCTTTGTTATTGGTGTAAGTGTATGTCTTTGTTTCTTGGTGTCAGTGTATTTGTTTTTGACTTTGTGTCAGTGTATGTCTTTGTTACTTTGTGTAATTGTATGTCTTTGTTACTTGGTTTCAGTGTATGTCTGTGTTACTTGGTGTAAGTGTATGTCTTTTTTACTTGGTGTAAGTGTGTGTCTGTGTTACTGGGTATCAGTGTATGTCTGTGTGACTTGGTGTCAGTGTGTGTCTTTGTGACTTGGTGTCAGTGTATGTCTTTGTTTCTTGGTGTAAGTGTGTGTCTGTGTTACCGGGTATCAGTGTATGTCTTTGTTACTTGGTGTCAGTGCATGTCAAAATACTTGGTGTAAGTGGATGTCTTTGTTACTTGGTGTAATTGTCTGTCTTTGTTACTTGGTGTAAGTGTATGTCTTTGTTACTTGGTGTCAGTGTATGTCTTTGTTACTTGGTGTCCGTGTGTGTCTGTGTTACTGGGTGTCAGTGCATGTCTTTGTTACTGGGTGTCAGTGTATGTCTGTGTTACTTGGTGTAAGTGTGTGTCTTTGTTACTTGGTGTAATTGTATGTCTTTGTTACTTGGTTTCAGTGTATGTCTGTGTTACTTGGTGTAAGTGTATGTCTTTGTTACTTAGTGTAAGTGTGTTTCTGTGTTACTGGGTATCAGTGTATGTCTTTGTTACTTGGTGTCAGTGTATGTCTTTGTTGCTTGGTGTAAGTGTGTGTCTGTGTTACTAGGTATCAGTGTATGTCTGTGTTACTGGGGGTCAGTGTGTGTCTGTGTTACTGGGTGTCAGTGTATGTCTTTGTTACTTGGTGTAAGTGTATGTCTTTGTTACTTGGTGTCAGTGTATGTGTTTTTGAATATGGTTCAGTGTATGTCTTTGTTACTTGGTGTAAGTGTGTTTCTGTGTTACTGGGTATCAGTGTATGTCTTTGTTACTTTGTGTCAGTGTATGTCTGTGTTACGTGGTGTAAGTGTGTGTCTGTGTTACTGGGTATCAGTGTATCTCTTTGTGACTTGGTGTCAGTGTGTGTCTTTGTGACTTGCTGTCAGTGTTTGTCTTTGTTACTTGGTGTAAGTGAGTGTCTGTGTTACTGGGTATCAGTGTATGTCTTTGTTACTTGGTGTCAGTGTATGTCAAAATACTTGGTGTAAGTGTATGTCTTTGTTACTTGGAGTAATTGTCTGTCTTTGTTACTTGGTGTCAGTGTATGTCTTTGTTACTTGGTGTCCGTGCGTGTCTGTGTTACTGGGTGTCAGCGTATGTCTTTGTTACTGGGTGTCAGTGTAAGTCTTTGTTACTTGGTGTAAGTGTGTTTCTGTGTTACTGGGTATCAGTGTCTGTCTTTGTTACTTGGTGTAAGTGTGTGTCTGTGTTACTGGGTATCAGTGTATGACTTTGTGACTTGGTGTCAGTGTATGTCTTTGTTCCTGGGTGTCAGTGTGTGTCTTTGTGACTTGGTGTCAGTGTATGTCTTTGTTACTTGGTGTCCGTGTGTGTCTGTGTTACTGGGTGTCAGTGCATGTCTTTGTTACTTGGTTTCAGTGTATGTCTGTGTTACTTGGTGTAAGTGTATGTCTTTGTTACTTGGTGTAAGTGTGTGTCTGTGTTACTAGGTATCAGTGTCTGTCTTTGTTACTTAGTGTAATTGTGTTTCTGTGTTACTGGGTGTCAGTGTATGTCTTTGTTACTTGGTGTCAGTGTATGTCTTTGTTCCTTTTTGTAAGTGTGTGTCTGTGTTACTGGGTATCAGTGTATGTCTGTGTTACTGGGGGTCAGTGTGTGCTTGTGTTACTGGGGGTCAGTGTCTGTTTCTAAATTGGTGTCAGTGTCTGTCTGTGTTACTGGGTGTCAGTGTATGTCTTTGTTACTTGGTGCAAGTGTATGTCTTTGTTACATGGTGTCAGTGTATGTGTTTTTGAATATGCGTCAGTGTTTGTCTTTGTTACTGGGTGTCAGTGTATGTCTTTGTTACTTGGTGCAAGTGTATGTCAAAATACTTGGTGTAAGTGTATGTCTTTGTTTCTTGGTGTAATTGTCGTTCTTTGTTACTTGGTGTCATGTGTATGTCTTTGTTACCTGGTGCCAGTGTATGTCTGTGTTTCTTGGTGTAAGTGTGTGTCTTTGTTAGTTGGTGTAAGTGTATGACTTTGTTACTTGATGTCAGTGTGTGTCTGTGTTACTGGGTATCAGTGTATGTCTGTGTTACTGGGGGTCTGTGTGTGCTTGTGTTACTGGGGGTCAGTGTGTGTTTTTAACTGGGTGTCAGTGTGTGTCTGTGTTACTGGGTGTCAGTGTATGTCTTTGTGACTTGGTGTCACTGTATGTCTTTGTTACTGGGTGTCAGTGTGTGTCTTTGTGACTTGGTGTCAGTGTATGTCTTTGTTACTTGGTGTAAGTGTGTTTCTGTGTTACTGGGCATCAGTGTATGTCTTTGTTACTTTGTGTCTGTGTATGTCTGTGTTACGTGGTGTAAGTGTGTGTCTGTGTTACTGGGTATCAGTGTATCTCTTTGTGACTTGGTGTCAGTGTGTGTCTTTCTGACTTGCTGTCAGTGTTTGTCTTTGTTACTTGGTGTAAGTGAGTGTCTGTGTTACTGGGTGTCAGTGTATGTCTTCGTTACTGGGTGTCAGTGTAAGTCTTTGTTACTTTGTGTAAGTGTGTTTCTGTGTTACTGGGTATCAGTGTCTGTCTTTGTTACTTGGTGTAAGTGTGTGTCTGTGTTACTGGGTATCAGTGTATGTCTTTGTTACTTGGTGTCAGTGTATGTCTGTGTTACTTGGTGTAAGTGTGTGTCTGTGTTACTGGGTATCAGTGTATGACTTTGTGACTTGTTGTCAGTGTATGTCTTTGTTCCTGGGTGTCAGTGTGTGTCTTTGTGACTTGGTGTCAGTGTCTGTCTTTGTTACTTGGTGTAAGTGTGTGTCTGTGTTACTGGGTATCAGTGTATGTCTTTGTTACTTGGTGTAAGTGTATGTCTGTGTTACTTGGTGTAAGTGTGTGTCTGTGTTACTGGGTATCAGTGTATGTCTGTGTGACTTGGTGTCAGTGTGTGTCTTTGTTACTTGGTGTAAGTGTGTGTCTGTGTTACTGGGTATCAGTGTATGTCTTTGTGACTTGGTGTCAGTGTAAGTCTTTGTTACTGGGTGTCAGTGTGTGTCTTTGTGACTTGGTGTCAGTGCATGTCTTTGTTACTTGGTGTAAGTGTGTGTCTGTGTTACTGGATATCAGTTTATGTCTTTGTTACTTGGTGTCAGTGTGTGTCTTTGTGACTTGTTGTCAGTGTATGTCTTTGTTACTTGGTGTAAGTGTGTGTCTGTGTTACTGGGTATCAGTGTATGTCTTTGTTACTTGGTGTCAGTGTATGTCAAAATACTTGGTGTAAGTGTATGTCTTTGTTACTTGGTGTAATTGTCTGTCTTTGTTACTTGGTGTAAGTGTATGTCTTTGTTACTTGGTGTCAGTGTATGTCTTTGTTACTTGGTGTCCTTGTGTGTCTGTGTTACTGGGTGTCAGTGTATGTCTTTGTTACTGAGTGTCAGAGTATGTCTTTGTTACTTGGTGTAAGTGTGTGTCTGTGTTACTGGGTATCAGTGTCTGTCTTTGTTACTTGGTGTCAGTGTATGTCTGTGTTACTTGGTGTAAGTGTGTGTCTTTGTTACTTGATGTAATTGTATGCCTTTGTTACTTGGTTTCAGTGTATGTCTGTGTTACTAGGTAACCGTGTCTGTCTTTGTTACTTGGTGTAAGTGTGTTTCTGTGTTACTGGGTATCAGTGTATATCTGTGCTACTGGGGGTCAGTGTGTGCTTGTGTTACTGGGGGTCAGTGTGTGTTTCTAACTGGGTTTCAGTGTGTGTCTGTGTCACTGGGTATCAGTGTATGTCTTTGTTACTTGGTGTCAGTGTATGTCTTTGTTACCTGGTGTAAGTGTATGTCAAAATACTTGGTGTAATTGTATGTCTTTGTTACTTGGTGTAATTGTCTGTCTTTGTTACTTGGTGTCAGTGTATGTCTGTGTTACTTGGTGTCAGTGCATGTCTGTGTTACTTGGTGTTGGTGTGTATCTTTGTTAGTTGGTGTAAGTGTATGACTTTGTTACTTGATGTCAGTGTGTGTCTTTGTTGCTGAGTGTCAGAGTATGTCTTTGTTACTTGGTGTAAGTGTGTGTCTGTGTTACTGGGTATCAGTGTCTGTCTTTGTTACTTGGTGTCAGTGTATGTCTGTGTTACTTGGTGTAAGTGTGTGTCTTTGTTACTTGGTGTAATTGTATGACTTTGTTACTTGGTTTCAGTGCATGTCTGTGTTACTAGGTATCAGTGTCTGTCTTTGTTACTTGGTGTAAGTGTGTTTCTGTGTTACTGGGTATCAGTGTATGTCTGTGTTTCTGGGGGTCAGTGTGTGCTTGTGTTACTGGGGGTCAGTGTGTGTTTCTAACTGGGTGTCAGTCTGTGTCTGTGTCACTGGGTATCAGTGTATGTCTTTGTTACTTGGTGTAATTGTCTGTCTTTGATACTTGGTATCAGTGTATGTCTTTGTGACTTGGTGTCAGTGTATGTCTTTGTTACTTGGTGTAAGTGTGTGTCTGTGTTACTGGGTATCAGTGTATGTCTTTGTTACTTGGTGTCAGTGTATGTCAAAATACTTGGTATAAGTGTATGTCTTTGTTACTTGTTGTCAGTGTATGTCTTTGTTACTTGTTGTCCGTGTGTGTCTGTGTTACTGGGTATCAGTGTATGTCTTTGTTACTTGGTGTAAGTGTGTGTCTTTGTTACTTGGTGTAATTGTATGTCTTTGTTACTTGGTGTCAGTGTATGTCTGTGTTACTTGGTGTAAGTGTATGTCTTTGTTACTTGGTGTCTGTGTATGTCTTTGTTACTTGGTGTAAGTGTGTGTCTGTGTTACTGGGTATCAGTGTATGTCTTTGTTACTTCGTCTCAGTGTGTGTCTTTGTTACTTGGTGTAAGTGTGTGTTTTTGTTATTTGGTGTCTGTGTATGTCTGTGTTACTTGGTGTAAGTGCCTGCATTTGTTACTTGGTGTCAGTGCATGTCTTTGTTACTTGGTGTAAGTGTGTGCCTCTGTTACTGGGTATCAGTGTATGTCTTTGTTACTTGGTGTAAGTGTGTGTCTTTGTTACTTGGTGTAATTGTATGTCTTTGTTACTTGGTGTCAGTGTATGTCTGTGTTACTTGGTGTAAGTTTATGTCTTTGTCACTTGGTATCAGTGTATGTCTTTGTTACTTGATGTCAGTGTATGTCTTTGTTGCTGGGTGTCAGTGTATGTCTTTGTTACTTGGTGTCATTGTATGTCTTTGTTACTTGGTGTCAGTGTGTGTCTGTGTTACTGGGTGTCAGTGTATGTCTTTGTTACTGGGTGTCAGTGTATGTCTTTGTTACTTGGTGTAAGTGTGTGTCTGTGTTACTGGGTGTTCGTGTGTATCTGTGTTACTGGGTGTCAGTGTGTGTTTGTTTGTGTTGCAGGGTAATAGTTTGTGTCTTTGACACTAGGTGTCAGTATTTAGTTTAGTTTCGAGATACAGCACTGAAACAGGCCCTTCGGCCCACCGTGTCTGTGCCGACCGTCAACCACCCATTTGTACTAATCCTGCACTAATCCCGTATTCCTATCACATCCCCACCTGTCCCGATATATTTCCCTACCACCTACCTATACTCGGGGCAATTTATAATGGCCAATTAACCTATCAACCTGCAAGTCTTTGGCATTTGGGAGGAAACCGGAGCACCAGGAGGAAAACCACGCAGACACAGGGAGAACTTGCAAACTCCGCACAGGCAGTACCCAGAATCGAACTCGGGGAGATCCTGCCCAGTTGTTCGTGTAAAGTTTGAACATAGGGCCCCGGGGGATCCTGCACAATGATTTGAGTAAATTCTAAACACAGGGCCCGGGGTTATCCCGCACAGTGATTCGTCTCAGATTTAAACACTGGGCACGTGGGGATCCAGCACAATGATTCTTTTCACGTTTAAACACAGGGCCTGGGTATTTGCCGCACAGTGATTCGTGTTAAGGTTAAATACAGGTCCCGGGGGTTCCTGCACAGTGATTCATTTAATGTTTAATTTCAGGACCCGAGAGGATCCTGCGCAGTGATTCGTGTCAACTTTGAGTACATGGCCCGGGGAGATCCTGCACAGAAATTCGTGTCCAGTTTAAAAACAGGGTCCGGGAGATCGCGCTCAATGATTAGCGTCAAGTTTAAAAACAGGTCCCGGGGGGACCCTGTTCAGTGATTCGTGCATAGTTTAAACTCAGGGCCCGGGGGATACCGCTCCGTGATTGGCGTCAAGTTTAAACACAGTGCCCGGTGGGAACCCTGCTCAGTTATTCGTGTTAAGTTTAAACACAGGGCCCGGGGGTATCCTGCACGTTAATTCTTGTAAAGGTTAAATTCAGGACCCGGGAGGATCCTGCTCTGTGATTCCTGTTATGTTTAAACACAGGGCCCGGGGTGATCCTGCGCAGTGATTCCTGTCAATTTGAAATACACGGCGCGGTGGGATACTGCCAAGTGTTTTGTGTCAAGTTGAAACACAGGGCCTAGGGGATTTCCGCACATTGATTCGTGTCAAGTTTAAACACAGGTCCCGAGGGGAACCTGCTCAGTGATTTGTGTCAAGGGTAAACACAGGGCCCAGGGGTAGCCTGCACAGTGATTAGTTTCAAATTTAAACACAGGGAACAGTGGGATCCTGCACAGTGATTCATGTCAAGTTTAAACAGAGGGCCAGGGGCTTCGTGCACAGTGATCCGTGTAAAGTTTAAATACAGGGCCCGGGGCGATCCTGCACAGTGATTCGTGTCAAGTTTAAACACTGGGCCCAGGGGATCCTGCTCATCGATTAGTTTCAAGATTAACCACAGGGAACAGGGGTATCCTGCACAGTGATTCGTGTCAAGTTTAAACACAGGGCCCGGGGTTAGCAGCACGGTAAATAGTCAGAAGATTAATCACAGTGCCCGGGGGGATCCCGCTCAGTGATTCGTGTTAAGTTTAAACACAGGGCCCACTCACTGATTACTGTTAAATTTAAATTAAGGGCCCAGGGGGATCCTGTGGAGTGATTCGTGTCAAGTTTAAACACAAGGACAGGAATGATCCGGCTCTGTGATTCGTGTTATGCTTAAACACAGGGCCTGGGGGGATCCTGCGCAGTGATTCGTGTCATGTTTAAATTCAGGACCCAGGAAGATCCTGCACAGTGATTCCTGTCAATTTGAAATACACGGCACGGTGGGATACTGCACAGTGATTCGTGTCAAATTGAAAGACAGGACTCGAGGTGAACCTGCTCAGTGATTCGTATCAAGTTTAAACACAGGGCCCGGGGGGATCCTGCACAGTGATTCGTTTCAGGTTTAAACACAGGGCCCAAGGGCATCCTGCACAGTGATTCTTGTCAGGTTTGAACATAGGACCCGGGGCAGTCCCACACTGTGATTTGCGTCACGTTTTAACACAGGACTCGGGAGGATCCTGCACAGTGATTCGTGTCAGGTTTAAAAAAAAACCCGGGAAGATCCTCACAGTGATTCGTGTCAAGTTGAAATACAGTGCCCGGAAGGTTGCCGCACAGTGATTCGCGTCAAGTTTAAACACAGGACTCGAGGGGAACCTGCTCAGTGATTCGTGTCAAGTGTAAACACAGGGACCGGGGAGATTCTGCACAGTGATTCGTTTCAGGTTTAAACACAGGGCCCAAGGGCAGCCTGCACAGTATTTCTTGTCAGGTTTGAACACAGGGCCCGGTGAAATCCCGCACAGTGATTCGCGTCACTTTTCAACACAGGACTCGGGAGGACCCTGCACAGTGATTCGTAAAAAGTTCAAACACAGGGCCCAGGGGGAGCCTGCACAGTGATTCGTGTCAGGTTTAAAAATACGGCCCGGAGGATCCTGCACAGTGATTCGTGTCAAGTTTAAACACAGGGCCCAGGGGCTTCCCGCACAGACATTGGTGTCAAGTTTAAACACAGGGCCCGGGGTCATCCTGCACAGTGATTCGTGTCAAGTTTAAACACAGGGCCCAGGGGCTTCCCGCACAGACATTGGTGTCAAGTTTAAACACAGGGCCCGGGGTCATCCTGCACAGTGATTCATGTCAAGTTTAAACGCAGGGCCCGTGGGGATCCTGCACAGAGATTCTTGTCAAGTTTAAATACAGGGCCCGCGGGGATTCCGCAAAGTAATTCGTGTCAAGTTTAAACACAGGGCTCGGGGGAATCCCGCACAGTGATTCGTGTTCAGTTCAAATTCAGGACCCGGGAGGTTCCAGCACAGTGGTTCGTGTCAACTTTAAATCTTGGGCCCGGGGGTATCCTGCACAGTGATTCGTGTATAGTTTAAATTCAGGACCTGGGAAGATCCTGCACAGTGAATCCTGTCATGTTGAAATACAGCGTGCAGTGGGATACTGCACAGTGATTCGTTTCAAGTTTAATCACAGGGCCCGGGAGGATTCCACACAGTGATTCGTGTAAAGTTTAAATTCATGTCCCGGCAAGATCCTGCACGCTGATTCCTGTCAAGTTGAAGTACACGGCGTGGTGGGATACTGCAAAGCGATTCGTGTCAAGTTTAAACACGGGGCCCGGGGAATTCGGCACAGTGATTCTTGTCAGCTTTAAACACAGGGACCGGAGTGTTCCGGCACAGTGATTCGCGTCACGTTTTAACACAGGACTCGGGGGGATCCTGCACAGTGATTCGTGTCAAATTTAAACACAGGACGCCGGATGATCCTGCACAGAGATTCTTGTAAAGAATAAACACAGGGCCCAGCGGGAGTCTGTACAGTAATTCCTGTCAGTTTGAAACACAGGGCATGGGGGGATCCTGCACAGTGATTCGTGTCAGCTTTGAATACAGGGCCCCGGGGGATCCTGCTCAGTGATTTGTGTCAAGTTTAACACAGGGACCTGTGGGATCCTGCACAGTGATTCGTGTCAACTTTAAACACAGGGACTGGGGGGGGATCCTGCTCAGTGATTTGCATCAAGTTGAAACACAGGGTCCGGTGGGATCCTGCACAGTGATTCTTCTCATGTTTAAACACAGGCTGCGGGGAATACCACTAACTGATTCGTGTTAAGTTTAAATACAGGGCCCAGGGGGATCCAGCACAGTGATTTGTGTCAAGTTTAAATACAGGGCCCAGCGTGATCCTGCACAGTGATGCGTGTCAAGTTTAAAAACAAGGGCTGGGGAGATCCTGCACAGTGATTCCTGTCATGTTTAAACACAGGGCCCGGGGGATCCTGCTCAGTGATTCGTGTCAAGTTTCAACACAGGGCCCGGGGGGATCCTGCACAGTGATTCATAGAACATAGAACATAGAACATTACAGCACATTACAGGCCCTTCGGCCCACGATGTTGTGCCGGACCTTTAACCTACTCTAAGCTCAACGTAACTACCTACCCTGCATTCTCCTGTCATCCATGTACCTATCCAAGAGTCGCTTAAATGCCCCTAATATATCTGCTTCTACTACCACCGCTGGCATTGCATTCCACGCACCCACCACTCTCTGTGTAAAGAACCTACCTCTGACATCTCCCCGAAACCTTCCTCCAATCACCTTAAAATTATGCCCCCCTGTGATAGCCCTTTCCACACCGGGAAAAAGTCTCTGACCATCCCCTCTATCGATGCCTCTCATCATCTTGTACCCCTCTATCAAGTCACCTCTCATCCTTCTTCGCTCCAATGAGAAAAGCCCTAGCTCTCTCAATCTTTCTTCGTAGGACATGCCCTCCAGTCCAGGCAGCATCCTGGCAAATCTCCTCTGCACCCTCTCTAAAGCTTCCACATCCTACCTATAATGAGGCGACCAGAACTGAACACAATATTCCAAGTGTGGTCTAACCAGGGCCTTACAGAGCTGCAGCATAACCTCGCGGCTCTTAAACTCAATCCCCCTGTTAATGAAAGCCAACACACCATACGCCTTCTTAACAACCCTATCAACTTGGGTGGCAACTTTTGAGCCATCTATGGACATGGACCCCAAGATCCCTCTGTTCCTCCACACTACCAAGAATCCTGTCTTTAAGCCTGTATTCCGCATTCAAATTCGACCTTCCAAAATGAATCACTTCACACTTTTCCAGGTTGAAATCCATCTGCCACTTCTCAGGCCAGCTCTGCACGCTGTCAATGTCCCGTTGCAACCTACAACAGCCTTCCACACTATCCACAACTCCAGCAACCTTCGTGTCATCGGCAAACATGCTAACCCAGCCTTCCACTTCCTCATCCAAGTCATTTATAAAAATCACAAATAACAGAGGTCCCAGAACAAATCCTTGTGGAACACCACTGTTCACCGAGCTCCATGCTGAATACTTTCCATCTACCGCCAGCCTCTGACTTCTATGCGCCAGCCAATTTTGTATCCAGACAGCCAGCTTTCCCTGTGTCCCATGCCTGCTTACTTTCTGAATGAGCCTACCATGGGGAACCTTATCAAGCGCATTGCTAAAATCCATATACACCACATCCACTGCTCTTCCTTCATCAATGTATTTTGTCACATCTTCAAAGAATTCAATAAGGCTTGTGAGGCATGACCTGCCCTCACAAAGCCATGCTGACTGTCTCTAATCAAACCATGCTTTTCCAAATAATCATAAATTCTGTCTCTCAGAATCCTCTCCAATAATTTGCCCTCTACCGACGTAAGACTGACTAGTCTACAATTCCCAGGTGTATCCCTATTCCCTTTCTTGAACAAGGGAACAACATTTGCCACCTTACAATCATCAAGTACTACTCCAGTGGACAGTGAGGACGCAAAGATCATCGCCAAAGGCGCAGCAATCTCTTCCCTCGCTTCCCGTAATATCCTTAGGTATATCCTGTCTGGCCCCGGGGACTTATCTGTCCTCATATCATTCAAAATTTCCAGCACATCCTCCCTCTTAACCTCAACCTGTTCGAGCATATCAGCCGGTTCCACGCTGTCCTCACAACCAACCAGGTTCCTCTCACTCGTGAATACTGAAGCAAAGTATTCATTTAGGACATCCCCTACCTCCTCCGACTCCAGGCACAAGTTCCCTCCACTATCCCTGATCGGCCCTACCCTCACTCTGGCCATCCTCTTGTTCCTCACATAATTGTAGAACGTTTTGGGATTTTCCTTAATCCTACCCGCCAAGACCTTTTCATGTCCCCTTCTCGCTCTCCTAAGTCCATTCTTCAGTTCCTTCCTGGCTACCTTGTAACCCTCTGGAGCCCTGTCTGATCCTTGCTTCCTCAACCTTAAGTTTGCTTCCTTCTTCCTCTTGACCAGCTGTTCCACATCTCTTGTCATCCAAGGTTCCTTCACCCTACCATCCTTTCCCTGCCTCATCGGGACAAACCTATCCAGCAGTCACAGCAAGTGCTCCCTAAACAACCTCCACATTTCTGTCGTGCATTTCCCTGAGAGCATCTGTTCCCATTTTATGCTCCCCAGTTCCTGCCTAATAGCATTGTAATTCCCCCTCCCCCAATTAAATATTTTCCCATCCCGTCTGCTCCTATCCCTCTCCATGACTATATTAAAGGTTGTGATCACTTTCACCGAAATGCTCTCCCACCGAGAGATCTGCCACCTGGCCTGGTGCGTTGCCAAGCACCAAGTCCAACATCGTCTCCCCTCTAGTCGGCCTATCTACATATTGAGTGAGGAAACCTTCCTGGACACACCTGACAAAAACTGCTCCATCCAAACTATTTGCACTAAGGAGGTTACTTTCAAAAGAAGGGAAGTTGAAGTCACCCATGACAACAACCCTGTTACTTCTGCACCTTTCCAAAATCTGCCTCCCAATCTGTTCCTCCATGTCTCTGCTGCTATTGGGGGGTCTATAGAAAACTCCCAACAAAGTGACTGCTCCTTTCCTGTTTCTGACTTCCACCCATAATGACTCAGTAGACAAACCCTCCTCGACGACCTCCCTTTGTGCCGCTGTGATACTATCCCTGATTAACAATGCCACTCCCCAACCTCTTTTACCTCCCTACCTATTCCTTTTGAAACATCTAAACTCTGGAACATCCAATATCCATTCCTGCCCCTGTCATATCCACGTCTCCGTAATGGCCACAGCATCGTAGCTCCAAGTACAGATCCACGCTCTAAGTTCATGACCCTTATTCCTGACACTTCTTGCGTTAAAATAGAGACACTTCAATCCATCATACTGGCTGCAACTTTGCCCTGTCATCTATCTAACCTTCCTGACAGACTCTCTGCATTCTGTATCTGACTGTTCAACAGCTACCCCATCCACTGATCCGTGGCTCCGGTTCCCATCCCCCTGCCAAACTAGTTTAAACCCTCCCGAAGAGCTCTAGCAAACCTCCCGCCCAGGATATTGGTGCGCCTCCAGTTCAGATGCAACCCGTCCTTCTTGTACAGGTCCCACCTTCCCCAGAACGTATACTAATGATCCACATATCTGAATACCTCCCTCCTACACCAGTTCTGTAGCCACGTGTTCAGCTGCACTCGCTCCCTGTTTCTCGCCGCACTAGCACGTGGCACCGGTAACAATCCTGGGATTACTACTCTGCTCGTCCTGCCTTTCAGCTTCCAACCTAACTCCCTATATTCGCTTTTCAGGTCCTCATCCCTTTTCCTAGCTATGTCATTGGTCCCGATATGGACCACGACCTCTGGATGTTCCCCCTCCCCCTTAAGAATCCTATAGACTCGATCCGAGATATCCCTGACCCTGGCACCCAGGAGGCAATATACCATCCGGGAGTCTCGTTTGCGACCACAGAATCTCCTGTCTGTTCCTCTTACCATTGAATCTCCTATCATTATCGCTCTCCTATTCTCCTCCCTTCCCTTCTGAGCCACTGAGCCAGGCTCAGTGCCAGAGACCTGGCCACTGTGGCTTACCTCTGGTAGGTTGTCCCCCCCAACCGTCTCCAAAACCGTATACGTATTGTTGAGGGGAACGGCCACAGGGGATCCCTGCACTGTGCACCTATTCCCTTCCCCTCCCCTGACGGTCACGCAGCTACCTTTATCCTCTAGCTTAGGTGTCATTACTTCCCTATAACTGCTCGCTATCACCCCCTCAGCATCCCAAATGATCCGAAGTTCATCCAGCTCCAGTTCCCTAATGCGGTCTGCAAGGAGTTGGAGTTGGGTGCACTTATCACAGGTGAAGTCAGCAGGGACACCAGTGGTGACCCTCACCTCCCACATCCTGCAAGGGGGGCATGCAACTGCCCTAGCTTCCATCCCCTCCACACTAAATGGACAACAGAGATTTTTAAAAAAGGAAAACCTTACCTTACAAAACCCTCCACACAACTTTAACCCTCGTGTCAACTTTAAACACAGGGCCCCGGGGGAACCTGCTCAGTGATTCGTGCCAAGTTTAAACACAGGGCTCGGCGGGATCCTGCACAGTGATTCATGTCAAGTATAAACACAGGACCCGGTGGGATCCCGCACAGTGATTCGTGTCAAGTATAAACCCAGAGCCCGGGGTGATCCCGCACATTGATTCTTGTCATGTTTAAAAACAGGGCCCGGGAGGAACACGTTCAGTGATTCGTGTCAAGTTTGAACACAGGGCCCGGGGGAATCCTGCTCAATGATTCATGTAAAGTTTACATTCAGGACCCGGGAGGATTCTGCGCAGTGATTCCTGTCAAGTTTAAATACACGGCTTGGTGGGATACTGCACAGTGATTCGTGTCAAGTTTGAACACAGGGCCCGGGGGGTTCCCGCACAGTGTTTTGTGTCAAGTTTAAACACAGGACTAGGGGGATCCTGCTCAGTGATTCGTGTCAGTTTTAAGCACAGGTCCCTGGGGGATCCTGCACAGTGATGCGTATCAAGTTTTAACACAGGGCCGGGATTTTGCTGCTCAGTGATTCGCGTCAATTTTAAACACAGGGCCCGGGGGATACTGCTCAGTGATTTGTGTCAAGTTTAAACACAGGTAACAGGGTGGTCCTGCACAGTGATTCGTGTCAAGTTTAAGCAGAGGGCCCGGGGTTTCGTGCACAGTGATTTGTGTAAATTTTAAACACAAGGCCCGGGGGTAGCTGCACAGTAAATAGTCACAAGATGAAACACAGCGCCCGGGAGATCCCGCACAGTGATTCGTGTTATGTTTAAACGCAGCGCCCGGGGGGTATCCTGCACAGTGATTCGTGATAAATATATACACAGGTCCCGGGGGGATCCTGTGCAGTGAATCGTGTCCAGTTTAAACACAGGGCCAGGTGCGATCCTGCTCACTGATTCGTGTCACGTTTAAACACAGCGCCCGGGGGTAGCTGCATAGTAAATATTCAGAATGTTAATCACAGGGCCCGGGGGTATCCCGCACAGTGATCCGTGTTAAGTTTAAACACAGGGCCCGGGCGGATTCCGCTCACTTATTCGTGTTAAGTTTAAATGCAGGGCCCAGGGGGATCCTGCGCTGTGACTCGTGTCAAGTTTAAACAATGGGCCCGGGAGGATCCTGCTCTGTAATTCGTGTTATGTTTACACACAGGGCCCGGGGGTATCATGCGCAGTGATTCGTTTCAAGTTTAAAATCAGGACTCGGGGGGATCCTGCACAGTGATTCGTGTCAAGCTTAAACACAGGGCCCAGGGGAATCCCGCACAGTGATTCGTTTCAAGTTTAAAATCAGGACTCGGGGGGATCCTGCTCAGTGATTCGTCTCAAATGTAAACACAGGGCCCGGGGCGATCCTGCACAGTGATTCGTCTCAAATGTAAACACAGGGCCCGGGGGGATTCTGCACAGTGATTCGTGTCAAGTTTAAACACAGGGCCCGGGGGATCCTGCTCAGTGATTCGTCTCAAATGTAAACACAGGGCCCGGGGGATCCTGCTCAGTGATTCGTCTCAAATGTAAACACAGGGCCCGGGGGGATCCTGCACAGTGATTCGTGTCAAGTTTAAACACAGGGCCCGGGGGATCCTGCTCAGTGATTCGTCTCAAATGTAAACACAGGGCCCAGGGGAATCCTGCACAGTGATTCGTGTCAAGTTTAAACACAGGGCCCGGGGGGATCCTGCTCAGTGATTCGTGCCAATTTTAAACACAGGGCCCGGGGGAATCCTGCACAGTGATTCGTGTCAAGTTTAAGCAGAGGGCCCGGGGTTTCGCGCACAGTGATTTGTGTAAATTTTAAACACAAGGCCCGGGGGTAGCTGCACAGTAAATAGTCACAAGATGAAACACAGCGCCCGGGAGATCCCGCACAGTGATTCGTGTTATGTTTAAACACAGCGCCCGGGGGGTATCCTGCACAGTGATTCGTGATAAATATATACACAGGTCCCGGGGGGATCCTGTGCAGTGAATCGTGTCCAGTTTAAACACAGGGCCAGGTGCGATCCTGCTCACTGATTCGTGTCACGTTTAAACACAGCGCCCGGGGGTAGCTGCACAGTAAATATTCTGAATGTTAATCACAGGGCCCGGGGGTATCCCGCACAGTGATCCGTGTTAAGTTTAAACACAGGGCCCGGGCGGATTCCGCTCACTTATTCGTGTTAAGTTTAAATGCAGGGCCCAGGGGGATCCTGCGCTGTGACTCGTGTCAAGTTTAAACAATGGGCCCGGGAGGATCCTGCTCTGTAATTCGTGTTATGTTTACACACAGGGCCCGGGGGTATCATGCGCAGTGATTCGTTTCAAGTTTAAAATCAGGACTCGGGGGGATCCTGCACAGTGATTCGTGTCAAGCTTAAACACAGGGCCCAGGGGAATCCCGCACAGTGATTCGTTTCAAGTTTAAAATCAGGACTCGGGGGGATCCTGCTCAGTGATTCGTCTCAAATGTAAACACAGGGCCCGGGGCGATCCTGCACAGTGATTCGTCTCAAATGTAAACACAGGGCCCGGGGGGATCCTGCACAGTGATTCGTGTCAAGTTTAAACACAGGGCCCGGGGGATCCTGCTCAGTGATTCGTCTCAAATGTAAACACAGGGCCCGGGGGGATCCTGCACAGTGATTCGTGTCAAGTTTAAACACAGGGCCCGGGGGATCCTGCTCAGAGATTCGTCTCAAATGTAAACACAGGGCCCAGGGGAATCCCGCACAGTGATTCGTGTCAAGTTTAAACACAGGACCCGGGGGGATCCTGCTCAGTGATTCGTGCCAATTTTAAACACAGGGCCCGGGGGGATCCTGCACAGTGATTCGCGTTACGTTTAAACACAGGGACCGGGGGAATCCTGCACAGTGATTCGTGTCAGGTTTAAACACAGGGCCCGGGGGGATCCAGCACAGTGATTCGTGTCAAGTTTAAACACAGGGCCCGGCAACTCCTGCACTGTGATTAGTGTCAAGTTTAAACACAGGGAACAGGGTGATCCTGCACAGTGATTCGTGTCAAGTTTAAACAGAGGGCCCAGGTGGATCGTGCACAGTGATTCATGTAAAGTTTAAATACAGGACCGGGGGGGGGTTCATGCACAGTGATGCGTGTCAAATGTAAAGTCAGGTCCCGGGTGGATCCCGCTCAGTAACTCGTGTCAGGTTTAACCACAGGGCCCGGGGGGATCCTGCTCTGTGATTCGCATCAGGTTTAAACTCAGGGCCCGGGGGGATCCTGCACTGTGATTCGTGTCAAGTTTAAACACAGGGCCCGGTGGGATCCCGCACAGTGATTCGGGTCAAGTGTAAACACAGGACCCAGGGGGATCCCGCTCAGTCATTCGTGTCAAGTTTGAACACAGGGCCCAGGGGAACCCTGCTTAGTGATTCATGTTAAGTTTAAACTCAGGGCTCGGGGATATCCTGCACAGTGATTCGTGTAAAGTTTACATTCAGGACCCGAGAGGATACTGCACAGCGATTCGTGCAGTGTTTAAACACAGGGCCCGGGGGATCCTGCACTGTGATTAGTGTGAAGTTTAAACACAGGGAACAGAGTGATCCTGCACAGTGATTCGTGTCAAGTTTAAACAGAGGGCCCAGGTGGATCGTGCACAGTGATTCGTGTAAAGTTCAAACACAGGGCCCGGGGGTTGCTGCACAGTAAATCGTCACCATATTAAACACAGGGCCCGGTGGGATCCTGCACAGTGATTCATGTTAAGTTTAATCACAGGGCCCGGGGGAATCCTGCCCAGTGATTTGTGTCAAGTTTAAACATAGGACTCGGGGAAAGCCTGCACAGTGATTCGTGTCAAGTTTAAACGCAGGGCCCAGGGGGATCCCGCTCTGTCATTTGTGTCAAGTTTGAACACAGGGCCCAGGGGAACCCTGCTTAGTGATTCGTGTTAAGTTTAAACTCCGGGCCCGGGGATATCCTGGACAGTGATTCGTGTAAAGTTTACATTCAGGACCCGAGAGGATCCAGCACAGTGATTCATGTCATGTTTAAACACAGGGCCCGGGGATATCCTGCACAGTGATTCGTGTAAAGTTTACATTCAGGACCCGAGGTGATCCTGCACAGTGATTCGTGTAAAGTTTAAACACAGGGTCCGGGGGTGGATCCCGCACAGTGATTCGTGTAAAGTTTAAACACAGGTCTCGGGGGAATCCTGGATAGGCATTCGTGTCAAATCTAACCACAGGACCCGGCGGGATCCTGCACAGTGTTCGTGTCAAGTTTAAACATAGGGGCCCGGGGTAATCCTGCACAGTGATTCGTGCCAAGTTTAAACACGGGGCCCGGTGGGATCCTGCTCAGTGAGTCGTGTCAAGTTTAAACACAGGGCCCGAGAGGGATTCTGCAAGTGATTCATGTCAGGTTTAAACAGAGGGCACGGGGGTTCCAGCACATTGATTCGTGTCAGGTTTAAACACATGGCCTGGTGGGATTCTGCACAGTGATTCGTGTCAGCTTTAAACAGAGGGCACGGGAGGAAGCTGCAGAGTAAATAGTCACAAGTTTAAACACAGGGCCCGATGGGTTCCAGCACTGTGATTCGTGTCATGTTTAAATACATGGACAGAGGGGATCCTGCTCAGTGATTCGTTTCACTTTTAAACACAGAGCCCGGGTGGGGGGATCCTGCACAGTGATTCGCGTTAAGTCTAGACACAGGACTCGGGGTAATCCTGCACAGTGATTCGTGTCAAGTTTCAACAAATGGTCCGGGGGCATCCTGCTCAGTGATTTGTGTCAAATTTAAACACAGGGCCCGGGGGTATCATGCACAGTCATTCGTGTCAAATTTAAACACAGGGCCCGGGGTAATCCTGCACAGTGATTCGTGTCAAGTTTAAACACAGGGCCCGATGGGCTCCAGTACTGTGAATCGTCTCAGGTTTAAACACAGGGCCCGGGGGGAGGCTGCACATTAAGCAGTCACAAGTTTAAACACAGGGCCCAGGGGATCCTGCTCAATGATTCGTGTTAAGTTTAAACTCAGGGCCTGGTGTGATCCCGCACAGTGATTCGTGTAAAGGTTAAACACAGGTCCCGAGAGGGTTTCTGTTCAGTGATTCGTGTCAATTTAAACACAGGGCCCGGGGAGATCCTGCTCAGCGGTTCGTGTCAAGTTTAAACAGGGTGCCCGGGGAATCCTGCACAGTGATTCGTGTCGACTGAAAACAAAGGGCCCGGGGGAATCCTACTCAGTGATTTGTGTCAAGTTTAAATACAGGCCCCCTGGGGGATGCTGCACAGTGATTCGTGTCAAGTTTAAACACAGGGTCCGGGGGGTTCCCGCACAGTGATTCGTGTCAGGTTTAAACACTGGGCCCGGGGGATCCCGTACAGTGATTTGTGTCAAGTGTAAACACGGGGCCCAGGAGGATCCCGCTCAGTGATTAGTGTCAAGTTTAAACACAGGGCCCGGGGGGATCCTGCTCAGTGATTCATATTAAGTTTTAAAACAGGGCCCGGGGGGATCCTGCTCAGTGATTCGTGTTAATTTTAAACACAGGGCCCGGGGGGATCCTGCTTAGTGATTCGTGTTAATTTTAAACACAGGGCCCGGGGGGATCCTGCTCAGTGATTCGTGTTAATTTTAAACACAGGGCCCGGGGGGATCCTGCTCAGTGATTCGTGTTAATTTTAAACACAGGGCCCGGGGGGATCCTGCTCAGTGATTCGTGTTAAGTTTAAATACAGGGCCCGGGGGATCCAGCTCAGTGATTACTGTTAAGTTTAAACTCTGGGCCCCGGTGGGTTTCTGCACAGAGATTCGTGTCAAGTTTAAACACAGGGCCCAGGGGGATCCCGCACAGACATTCGCGTCAAGTTTAAACACAGGGCCCGTGGGGATCCTGCACAGTGATTCGTGTCAGGTTTAAATACATGGCCCGGGGGGATCCTGCACAGTGATTCATGTCAAGTTTCCACACAGGGCACGAGGGGTTCCAGCACAGTGATTCTTGTAAAGTTTAAACACAGGACCCGGGCGCAATCTGCGCAGTGCTTCATATCAGGTTTAAACACAGGGCCGGGAGGGAAGCTGCACAGTAAATAGTCACAAGTTTAAACACAGGGCCCGGGGGGATCCTGCTCAATGATTCGTATTAAGTTTAAACTCAGGGCCTGGTGTGATCATGCACAGTAATTCGTGTAAAGGTTAAACACAGGTCCCGAGAGGGTTTCTGCACAGTGATTCTTGTCAAGTTTAAACACAGGGCCCGGGGAATCCTGCACAGTGATTCGTGTCGAGTTAAAATAAAGGGCCCGGGAGAATCCTCCTCAGGCATTTGTGTCAAGTTTAAATACAGGGCCCCGGGGGGATGCTGCACAGTGATTCGTGTCAAGTTTAAACACAGGGACGGCGGGATCCTGCTCAGTGATTCGTGTCAAGTGTAAACACGGGGCCCAGGACGATCCCGCTCAGTGTTTCGTGTCAAGTGTAAACACGGGGCCCAGGAGCATCCCGCTCAGTGTTTCGTGTCAAGTGTAAACACGGGGCCCAGGAGGATCCCGCTCAGTGTTTCGTGTCAAATTTAAACACAGGGTCCGGGGGGATCCTGCACAGTGATTCGTGTTAAGTTTGCTGTGAGGGTCTTGATCAAAAGTCTTCTGAAAACCCAAGTATAGTATATCCACCAACTCACCTTTATCAATTCTGTTGGAGACATACTCAAAACATTTCAACAGGTTTGTAAAACATGATTTCCTATTCATAAATCCATGTTGACTATGCCCAATTGGGTCATTATTTTCCAAGTGTCTGTTTATCAAATCCTTCAGAAATTATTCCATCAATTTCCCTACTACTAATGGAAGGTTAACAGAGCTTTTGGTTCCGCTTTTCTCCCTCCCTCCATTCTTAAATAGTGGTGTGATATTTGCGACATTCCAATCTGCAGGATTGGAAGATGATCACCAATGCTTCTACTATTTCCATAAATACCTCTTTGAACACTCCGAGATGTAGAATATCACCTCCTGTGGACTTATCAAACTTTAGCCCCATTAATTTCTCCAATACAACATTCTTCCAATACTAATTTCGTTAATTTCTTCATTCTCCCTCGTTCCTTTCATCTCTAATTCTGGGAGATTTTTTTTATCTTCCTCAGTTAAGACAGGCACAAAATAATCATTTCGCTTCTCTGTCACTGCTCTATTCCCCATTACAAAATCTCCTGACTCTGCCTGTAAAGGACCCACATTTGTCTGAGACAAACGTTTACTTTTTACATAACTATAGAAGCTTTTACTTTTCTGTTTGCATTTGACCAGTGGATACAGACACTGAAGATACAGCCCACATTTGTAAACGTCAAAGATGTGATCCTTCTCGAGGAGTTCAAAAACTCTCTCCCCCTCCCACTTAAACCCACATAAAGGAACAAAAATTTCAAACAGCAAAGCTGTTTACAATACTGGCTGATGCATTTTCCCTTGTGCACAAGCCCTCAACCCCAAAGGGAAAAACTTCCCTAATGATCCCAAACACGCAAGCATAGGTGGTGGGAATGTGATAGGAGCATGAACAGACATGGGCAAGAAGGAAAATCGGGACATGGAGGGGCCCTTCGTCATGGTATATAGGACGGTACTGAGAGCAGGAGCAGTGGCCGAAGACCGGTGTGTTTCCATTGTAAAAAGGCAGATCACTGAAGAGCTGACTGCTGGAATTTACAGGGAATACCTGTAGGATTAATTAGGGTCCACCAGATCAGTGCTGGCAAATGGGCCCTGATGGAAAGCACCACAGATCAGGCTGTGGCTTTAACTGCGGCAGTCAGACCCAGTAAGCCTAATGAGCATAAGGGAAAACTTAACAAAATCCTTGAGAGTTACCAGGATTTTGGATCCCTAATAAATGTGACGCCATACCCTTCGACTGAGGCAAGCAAGCCCATAGCTATAGTCAAGGATACAGGGGCCAGCCAATCCCTTCTTCCATGAAAAGGCATGACCTTTCTCCCAGAGTGTTCAGTGAATGCAAAGTGTCTGGTCAAAGTTAATAGGTCCTTGATGGCACCCCTTCGCTTTGGGAGAGGAGTGAACAAAGAACAAAGAACAAAGAAAATTACAGCACAGGAACAGGCCCTTCGGCCCTCCAAGCCTGCGCCGATCCAGATCCTCTATCTAAACATGTCGCCTATTTGTTAAGGGTCTGTATCTCTTTGCTTCCTGCCCATTCATGTATCTGTCAAGATACATCTTAAAAGACGCTATCATGCCCGTGTCTACCACCTCCGCTGGCAATGCGTTCCAGGCACCCACCACCCTCTGCGTAAAGAACTTTCCACGCATATCCCCCTAAACCTTTGCCCTCCCACTTCGAATGCGTGACCCCTCGTAATTGAATCCCCCACTCTGGGAAAAAGCCTCTTGCTGTCCACCCTGTCTATACCTCTTATGATTTTGTACACTTCAATCAGGTCCCCACTCAACCTCCGTCATTCTAATGAAAATAATCCTAATCTACTCAACCTCTCTTCATAGCTAGCGCCCTCCATACCAGGCAACATCTTGGCGAACCTCCTATGCACCCTCTCCTAAGCATCTACATCCTTTTGGTAATGTGGCGACCAGAACTGCACGCAGTATTCCAAATGTGGCCGAACCAAAGTTTTATACAACTATAACATGACCTGCCAACTCTTGTACTCAATACCCCGTCCGATGAAGGAAAGCATGCCGTATGCCTTCTTGACCACTCTATTGACCTGCATTGCCGCCTTCAGGGAACAATGGACCTGAACACCCAAATCTCTCAGTACATCAATTTTCCCCCGGACTTTTCCATTTACTGTATAGTTCACTCTTGAATTGGATCTTGCAAAATGCAACACCTCGCATTTGCCCTGATTGAACTCCATCTGCCATTTCTCTGCCCAACTCTCCAATCTATCTATAATCTGCTGTATTCTCTGACAGTCCCCTTCACTATCTGCTACTCCACCAATCTTAGTGTCGTCTGCAAACTTGCTAATCAGACCACCTATACTTTCCTCCAAATCATTTATGTATATCACAAACAACAGTGGTCCCAGCACGGATCCCTGTGGAACACCACTGGTCACACGTCTCCGTTTTGAGAAACTCCCTTCCACTGCTACTCTCTGTCTCCTGTTGCCCAGCCAGTTCTTTATCCATCTAGCTAGTACACCCTGGACCCCATGCGACTTTACGTTCTCCATCAGCCTAGCATGGGGAACCTTATCAAACACCTAAAGTGCGACAGGGATGCCCCATGTCCGGCCAGTTGTACACCATCTGATTTGAGCCGTTACTGTGCCTGCTTCGCATGAGGTTGACGGGATTGACTCTGCCCGAGCCGGCCAGGTGCAGCGTCATCTTGGCTTACACCGATGACGTGCTCCTCGCAGTCATCGATCCTGTTAACTTACGCAGGATGTACGACTGTCAGCAGACCTTTTATACTGCGTCCTCTCAGAGGATCAATTGGGAGAGATGATCTGGACTCCTGGTGGGTCAGTAGCAGATAGTCTCCCTACCACAGGAGTGAGCACCTTTTCGCACCACGCATCTCCTCTATCTGGGAGTCCACGGTCGTCCCGCTGTGGAGGCCTGGCTGGCAAACTGGCAGGAGTTGGAGGCGAACGTCACCACTCGGCTGCGGCACTGGACAGGACTGCTCCGAGTGCTTTCCAACAGGGGCTCAGCGCTAGTCATAAATCAACTCGTGGCCTCGATGCTGTGTTACCGGTTTGTCGCTTTGGTCACGCCCCCTGCACTCGCCACCAAGATCCACAGGAAACCTGCCGATTTCATCTGGGGCAAGAGGAAACAGTGGGTTTATGCTGCGATCTTGAGTCTCCCGATCGAGGAGGGTGGCAGTCATTGGTATGCATCCGCAACCAGACTGTTACTCTCCGCCTTTGGACCCTGCAGAGATACCTGTATATTGAGCATCCTCCCATATGGTGTGAACTGGTGATGTATTTTTTCCACCAATTTCATTGCCTTCAAGACGGCAGCAGCTCCCGGCTTACACCATAAGCCATGCCTCTCTCACAGAGTTTTACCAGGATCTATTCCGAGTCCCTAGGACGCTCCCTTGCTGTTCAACACTATCCATGGCCATCTGCTCCCATTCTTAATGTTTTCTCCCTCAATAGAACATAGAACATAGAACAGTACAGCACAGTACAGGCCCTTCGGCCCACGATGTTGTGCCGTAACTTTAACCTACTCTAAGATCAAACTAACTACCTACCCTTCATTCTACTATCATCCATGAGCCTATCCAAGAGTCGCTTAAATGTCCCTAATGTATCTGCTTCTACTACCACCGCTGGCAGCGCATTCCACGCACCCACCACTCTCTGTGTAAAGAACCTACCTCCGACATCTCCCCGAAACCTTCCTCCAATCACTCGAAAATTATGCCCCCTGGTGATAGCCCTTTCCACCCTGGGAAAAATTCTCTGACTATCCACTCTATCTATGCCTCTAATCATCTTGTACCTCTCATCCTTCTTCGCTCCAATGAGAAAAGCCCTAGCTCCCTCAATCTTTCTTCGTAGCACATGCCCTCCAGTCCAGACAGCATCCTGGCAAATCTCCTCTGCACCCTCTCTAAAGCTTCCACATCCTTCCTATAATGAGGCGACCAGAACTGAACACAATATTCCAAGTGTGGTCGAACCAGGGCCTTACAGAGCTGCAGCATAACGTCGCGGCTCTTAAGCTCAATCCCCCTGTTAACGAAAGCCAACACTCCATACGCCTTCTTAACAACCCTATCAACTTGGGTGGCAACTTTGAGCGATCTATGGAAATGGACACCAAGATTGCGCTGTTCCTCCACACTACCAAGAATCCTGTCTTTAAGCCTGTATTCCGCATTCAAATTCGACCTTCCAAAATGAATCACTTCACACTTGTCCAGGTTGAACTCCATCTGCCACTTCTCAGCCTAGCTCTGCACGCTGTCAATGTCCCGTTGCAACCTACAACAGCCTTCCACACTGTCCACAACTCCAGCAACCTTCGTGTCATCGGCAAACGTGCTAACCCAGCCTTCCACTTCCTCATCCAATTCATTTGGATCCACCCTCTTAAACTGTTTAAACTCCCCTGGCTCTTTAATCAGTCCATTTGTTCCCTAACTACAAGCGATCAACTAGTTTATATTTCCTGGGCCCACTGCCGACCCACAGCCATACCTTCCCTTTGTTTTCTCAACGAAATTGATCGCTGCCCGGATGAAACTGTAAAGTACAGCTGGTGATACTTTGATCTCCGATCATGCTGTCTTCACCGTCCAGAATGTCCGTGGCCATGGCGTGCGGTAAGTCCATTGAAGAGAAGTAGGAGCAGCGGGACCCGAGGGAAGCCTTGCAAAAATATGCCCCGAACACCCAAAAAGACACGAACGGCTCCTCCGCCACAACTTCAAAGCGCCCGCGGGAGATGGCTCGGAGAGCATCAGAAGCGCTCTGTCGGCAATGCTGGTTCTGGTGCACCAGGATTTCGCTCAGCTCCCGAAGGACGGGGAGGAGATTTCCAGGCGTCGATGGTGGGGTCTGAGGAAATGGCTTATTACCTGCACCCCCTTTCCCACCCTTCCCCTTCCCCCTTCCACCCCCCATCCCCTTCCCAGCTCCACTCTCTCAGCTCACCAACCCCACCGCACCTCCCTCCGCCTCACAACGCCGTCCCAGCCACCCATCGCACCATATTCCCCCTACACGCCTTCCCCTGCACCTCCACACCCCCTTACAGCCCCCTTCCCAGCTGCCCCTCGCAACCCCTTCCCTCCACCCCTCCCCCTCGAACCCCCTCCTCCCACTGGCATCATCCTACACCTGTGTAAGGGCCCTAACAACCCCACTACCTTGTGGGCATCTCGGGAGAGACTATGGCTAAGGAAGTAAACACCAACAGAAAATCCAGAGCGGAACACCGTATGCGTGTTGTGACACCTTCAGAATGTTTCTGTCAGTTCCTACAGCCGTACCGGTGCCAACAGTCGTGCTCTGCACTCCTTTGGACCCCACCAGAAAGGCCGAGAGGGGGGTTTGGACTATTGGGGATCTCACAACCTCCATAAGTTCGCCCAGGAATGCGCCATGGAGAGGTCACTACATAGTTGCCTCACAGCGACTGAAACATGGAAGGTAGCCGTTACGGGTTATAAGTCCAGCTAAATTGGCGTACAGATTGGGAGCCACGGGTTGCCTTTGTCGGTGGGAGAGGTCATCGTAGCTCACTGGACAGCTACCGGCCGCCTCAAACCGAGCAGCCCCCGGTCAATAAGGTTCAGTTCCGCCACAGTTTACCTGCTTCAATGGGTGCTTGTTTCTCAGGGTCATTGCCCGAAAGGTGGACTACAACACCGCACCAAGCAACACGAAAAAAGGAAAGAAGGTACCAGCCCTTCGCTTTGCAAGCTGGAACGTCAGAACTATGTGTCCTGGCCTGTCGGAAGACCTTACACAAATCAACGATTCTCGGAAGACCGCCATCATTAACAGCGAGCACAGTGGACTCAATGTAGACATTGCAGCAATTCAGGAGACACGCCTCCCCGCGAGTGGATCTCTAGCAGAGCAAGACGACAACTTCTTCTGGCAGGGCATGGATCCTGAAGAACCAAGACAGCATGGAGTGCGCTTCGCCATCAGAAACAACTTGCTCAGCATGATAGAGCCCCCCTCAAATGGCTCGGAATGCACACTGTCCATCCGACTGCTCACCACATCTGGTCCAGTACACCTACTCAGCATCTATGCTCCAACACTCTGCTCCCCACCTGAAGATAAAGATCCGTTCTACGAGGAACACCTATTCCTGCTGGGGGACTTTAATGCCAGGGTTGGGGCCGACCATGACTCATGGCCCTCCTGCCTTGGGCGCTGTGGCGTTGGAAAGATGAATGAGAACGGGCAGAGACTGCTTGAGTTGTGTACCTATCATAACCTCTGCATCACCAAATCGTTCTTTCACACTAAACTCTGTCACCAGGTTTCATGGAGGCATCCAAGATCTCGTCGTTGGCACAAACTAGACCTCATCGTCACAAGGCGAGCCTCCTTAAACAGTGCTCAAATCACACGCAGCTTCCTAAGTGCAGACTGCGACACTGACCACTCCCTGGTGAGCAGAAAGGTTTGACTCAGACCAAAGAAGTTGCATCATTCCAAGCAGAAGGGCCAGCTGTGCATCAACACGAGCAGAATTTCTCATCCACAGCTGTTGCAAAGATTTCTAAATTCACTTCCAACAGCCCTTCCAAACACTCCAACAGGGGATGCTGAGACCAAGTGGGCCCACATCAGAGACGCCATCTATGAGTCAGCTTTGACCACCTATGGCAAACGTGCAAAGAGAAATGCAGACTGGTTTCAATCTCATAATGAAGAGCTGGAACCTGTCATAGCCGCTAAGTGCATTGCAATGTTGAACTACAAGACAGCCCGCAGCGATTTAACATCCGCAGCACTTAAAGCAACCAGAAGCACTGCACATAGAACAGCCAGGCGCTGCGCAAACGACTACTGGCAACACCTATGCAGTCATATTCAGCTGGCCTCAGACACCGGAAACATCAGAGGAATGTATGATGGCATTAAGAGAGCTCTTGGGCCAACCATCAAGAAGATCGCCCCCCTCAAATCTAAATCAGGGGACATAATCACTGACCAACGCAAACAAATGGACCGCTGGGTTGAGCACTACCCAGAACTGTACTCCAGGGAGAATGTTGTCACTGAGACTGCCCTCAATGCAGCCCAGCCTCTACCAGTCATGGATAAGCTGGACATACAGCCAACCAAATCGGAACTCAGTGATGCCATTGATTCTCTAGCCAGCGGAAAAGCCCCTGGGAAGGACAGCATTACCCCTGAAATAATCAAGAGTGCCAAGCCTGCTATACTCTCAGCACTACATGAACTGCTATGCCTTTTCTGGGACGAGGGAGCAGTACCTCAGGACATGCGCGATGCCAATATCATCACCCTCTGTAAAAACAAAGGTGACCGCGGTGACTGCAACAACTACCGTGGAATCTCCCTGCTCAGCATAGTGGGGAAAGTCTTTGCTCGAGACGCTCTAAACAGGCTCCAGAAGCTGGCCGAGCGCATCTACCCTGAGGCACAGAGTGGCTTTCGTGCAGAGAGATTGACCTTTGACATGCTGTTCTCCCTTCGTCAGATACAGGAGAAATGCCGCGAACAACAGATGCCCCTCCACATTGCTTTCATTGATCTCACCAAAGCCTTTGACCTCGTCAGCAGACGTGGTCTCTTCACACTACGAGAAAAGATTGGATGTCCACCAAAGCTACTAAGTATCATCACCTCATTCCATGACAATATGAAAGGCACACTTCAACATGGCGGCACCTCATCTGACCCCTTTCCTATCCTGAGTGGTGTGAAACAGGGCTGTGTTCTCGCACCACACTTTTTGGGATTTTCTTCTCCCTACTGCTTTCACATGCAATCAAGTCTTCTGAAGAAGGAATTTTCCTCCACACAAGATCGGGCGGCAGGTTGTTCAACCTTGCCCGTCTAAGAGCGAAGTCCAAAGTACGGAAAATCCTCACCTTGGAACTCCTCTTTGTTGACGATGCTACTTTAACATCTCACACTGAAGAGTGCCTGCAGAGTCTCATCGACAGGTTTGCGGCTGCCTGCAATGAATCTTTCCTCACCATCGGACTCAAGAAAACGAACATCAAGGGGCAGGACGTCAGATCTGCTCAATCCATCAGTATTGGCGACCACGCTCTGGAAGTGGTTCAACAGTTCACCTACCTCGGCTCAACTATCACCAGTAACCTGTCTCTAGATGCAAAAATCAACAAGCGCATGGGAAAGGCTTCCACTGCTATGTCCATAGTGGCCAAGAGAGTGTGGGAAAATGGCGCACTGACACGGACACAAAATTTCGAGTGCATCAAGACTGTGTCCTCAGTACCTTGCTCTGTGGCAGCGAGGCCTGGAGAACGTATGTCAGCCAAGAGCGACGTCTCAATTCATTCCATCTTCGCTGCCTCCGGACAATACTTGGCATCAGGTGGCAAGACCGTATCTGCAACACAGAAGTCCTCGAGGCGGCCAACATCCCCAGCTTATACAGTGTACTGAGTCAGCGGCACTTCAGATGGATGGCCATGTGAGCCGCATGGAAGATGGCAGGATCCCCAAAGACACATTGTACAGCGAGCTCGCCACTGGTATCAGACCCACGGGCCGTCCATGTCTGCGCTTCAAAGACTTCTGCAAACGCGACATGAAGTCCTGTGACACTGATCACAAGTCGTGGAAGTCAATTGCCAGCGTTCGCCAGAGCTGGCAGGCAGCCATAAAGGCGGGGCTAAAGTGTGACGAGTCAAAGAGACTTAGCAGTTGGCAGGAAAAAAGGCAAAAGCGCAAGGGGGGGCTAACTGTGCAACAGCCCCGAGAACACATTTTTCTGCAGCACCTGTGGAAGAGCCTGTCACTCTGGAATTGGCTTTATCGCCACTCCAGGCGCTGCTCCACACACCACTGACAACCTCCAGGCGCTTAACCATTGTTACTCGTGATAAGGAGGCCAAAGAAGGATTTCGAGTCTGAACATTGTCGGTTTCAGTCAGGGCACTCCCCCGCCGACGGACGAGAGCGCCTCGGGTGTCCGGGCGTCCGACTCCGGGTATAGACCAGCGGGTAGCGGAGTAGCCAAAGCCCCCGAACGCCCCTCACTGCGAGTGGCGAGGGGGCTCGGGAACGCTCTGCGCTCCCGGCTGAGCTGACCCCCGCTCGGCCAGTTCTGCTCATCGGACCCAGGCCCCAAAACGCTCCTCTGGACCCGGTCCCACCCGTGCCACCTCTCAGAAATGCCCTCCATGCCATTCTAATCAGCGCGGAGGCGTTTCCTTTACGAGCTTCTCCTACACAATCTCCACTTCCTCGCCCTTGTCTGCCAGCCGGACACACCCTGGTGGTCCATGTTGCCATCTGGCAGCGACGGAAAACACCGATGTAGGACTCTCGAAGCGGGAGTCCTCCCCCTTTACATCGGAGACTTGGCACGGGTGGAGGGTGCTGCACAGGGCATTCCCCTGCACTAGACTTTTAAGTTGGTTCATGGACTCCCAGGCTGCTGGCAATTTCTGCAGTCTGGACGAGTCTGTGTTCACGTATATATGGAGTGTGCGAGGTTGCAGCCCCTCTTTGAGTATTTGAAGGTGCTGCTCCTCAAGTTTTGCCTGAACTTCAGCCCCACGCTCCTGATCTTTGGGTACCTTGAGTGGAGGGGTGTGGGCCACTCCTCGTTGGTCCGCTCCTGGGCCTGGCCAAGGTGGCAATTCACAGGTCCAAGCTGCGGGCCGTCGGAGGGTACGTCCGCCCTGAATGTCTGCCCCTCTTCCGCGGTTACGTTCGCACCCGGGTGTCCCAGGAGAAACAGCATGGGGCGGCCACCGGCACACTTGAGGCCTTCCGCGACCGGTGGGCACCGTAGGGGCTGGAGTGCATCGTCGACGCCAACAATGGCATTTTAATTTGATTTTTTGTTTTATTTATCCTTTCGTTAATAAAGTAATTTTAAAATGTCAATCAAGGGGGCCTGGAAGATAAAGGCCCTTTAGACAAAAAAAACGGGTTTCAGTACAAAGTAAACAAAAAAAAGGGTCAGATACAGAGTAAAGCTCCCTCTACACTGCCCCAGCAAACACTCCCAGGGCAGGGACAGCACAGCGCTAGATACAGATTAAAAAATAAACCGGGTTATGTACAGATTAAAGTTCCTTCTACAGTGTTCAAGGTAGATGGAGAGCAGCTGGAGGCTGGTGCAAATGGACATTGATTATGGAAAAATCTCTTTCCCTCCTCCAGGAAATCATATAACAGAACAGGACAGATCGAAATTGAAACAAGCGACATTTTTTTATTGTAGCAGATATGCATTGCATGGCTTTTGAGGTAATTACCTGCTGAACGTTGAAAACCTGATCTGCTGAGCGCAAGACTATTACAATTATATTAATTAGCTAGTTTCTGCTTTGTGATCTGTTGTAAAATTAAGATAGTTCATGGTTCATGTTAATGAAATTAATTAGAATAGTTAAAGATGCAAGCTGATCTACAGGCTCAAAAAACAACAAATATCATTCAATTATAGCATCGGTATCACGCTCCCCCTCAACCATGCCAGAGGGTCACTCTCACGAATGGAAACATTAAAAAGCAACCGACTGTCCCCTGCAGCTTCCCTGTTCCGTGACTGTGCCTGTGCGAAATGCAACAACTGGCTTTCTAATAACCTCACAAAACCTGATGAAAATTAACTATTTTTATTTTGGAAATAGCTTTGTCTGTCTATCTAGCTATCTATCTATCTATCCATCCAGCTATCTGTCTATCTATCTGTCTATCCATCCATCTATCTACGCATCTATTTATCTATCTATCTATCTATCTATCTATCTATCTATCTATCTATCTATCTATCTATCTATCTATCTATCTATCTATCTATCTATCTATCTATCTATCTATCTATCTATCTATCTTTCTATCCATCTATTTTTCTCATGAAGAAAGATTCTACAGCAGTCAGCAGGGCTGACAGACACAGGACCATGTAAGAGTGTTATCTCTGCCAAGGGCATAACTCCAACACAGCATCTGGAACAAGACATTCCTAAAGCTGTTTAGATGGAGCCTCAAACTCTCTCTGCACAACTGTCTGGCAGATATTTACACGCTGTACCAAACACAATATAAGGTGAAAAGTGAGTTCGGGGCAGAGTGATGGGCAGAGGTGGAATTTGCTTTGTTTACCTATCCCTTGGTGATTGGACAATTGGAATTTAAAAAAAAATCATTGACCAGAGACACTGATCAGCCCCTAGAAATGACGTATCTAAACAAGTGTTCAGGAGGGAAATCTTCAGTCTTCTTCGGACAGAAGGGGAATTTCCCGAAGCTGAGCTTCAGCTGAGTGTTAAGCTGGAGCCTAACATTTTGGCTAGCTCAAGAAGACTGAGGACCTAAGAGACATTCAATACCTTGCCTGTCTCACCTGTCAGCAAGACTGCCACCACCGTTCTCTCTCATTGTCCAATCTCGGATTGGTAAACCGTTCAACCTGTTCTGTTCGTATGTATTTTCTGTGTACTTAGCTTATGTATCATCATATTCAAACAGCTGTCTCTTAAGAAACAACTTTAGAAATACGCCTGTGACTTCAATCCCCGTTTTTGGGTATCTGTGACTTCCAAACCAAATCTTACCCAAAGGCATGCCCAGCAGCAGTTAGTTAGGAGACAGGCGCTGAAAGCAATTTCACAACTCAGCCCTGTGGGGTACAGAGAATTTTACAAGCACTAAGTGCGGCCCGTCTCCATTGCCAACTGAATTATACAACTATTTGACATAATGTGACCCTGAACAACCCATCCGTAACCAGCTTTTTATTTTTCAGTAACCTGTGAATGATCTTTAAAGGGATCCTTTTCAAAGAACTGAACAAACTCTGACACAAATTGCGTCAAAACCCTCAATGTATGGTAGCATACTCTGTGGTCTGTGGAAGACTGCAGTTAACAGTCACAGCCTCTGCGACCGCCTGCTGACAGCATGCTCAACCTTCTGGGTGCCCTACAGTTGGCGCTATCGATAAGCCAGAGATGCTTCATCTCCGCCTCATTGAGAAGTGTGATTAGACTTTTATCAGTAAAGTTTTCATACTTTCTCCTCCCATCCGCCTTTTGCGCTGCTATTTTCCTTTTTTTTGGCAGCAAGTAGATCCGTGTTTTTTCCGAGACAGTTAATTAATTACTCTGTATTTTTTTAAAACTGCTAATTTCACTTCGGTAATCTGAACACTATCTTTCAAATGCACGGCTGCTTTTAAAAAAAGGTTTTTTAGGCTATTTCTTATCTGCCTTCGGAAGGTTGTAGAATTATTTCAACGCTTTAAAAGTTCTGACACGTTTGTAAAAGTTTTTAACCGTTAAAAAGCTCAGGAAGCAATTCTCACCTGATGATGAGCTGCAAGCTAACCGTAATGGGCATGTCTTCCACTCCTTACTGTCTTGGTACATTCTCTGGGCGTTGCCTCCAGGCCTCTTTGCCATTGTTCCAGTACATCAGGGAAACTTCAACCTGGATGATGAAATTCCTGCCCCCACCATCACATTAGGAAACAACAAAACAACTGTCATGAAAGTGATTCTGTTTTGTTAAAAAAAAAACATATTTTCAATGGAATTTATAGTTAAACTGATTCAATGTTGGAGCAAGCATTTTTTTTTAAAGAAGCCATTAGAGGACACTGAGGGAGCCGGATTGGCAGCAATGTTTCTGGTTATCACATGGCTTGGGTTGGGGATGGAGTGGAAACCCTGGTAACAAGGGCAGAAATGTGACAAGTGCTCCTTTAATTGGACAAGCCCAGTAGTAGCAGAGCACCTGGGATGGGCAGAGGCAAAAGCTGGCAAGCTTTTTGCTTGTCATTCAAGGTGTTTATATTTCACCTTCTGGAAGGAGATAAAGTCACGTGCTCATGAACTTTCAGCAAAAGAACAGAAGACCACAACACAGCTCGCTTTATGGAAAATCCCAAGAAAAGACCCTGTGAAGTCCACTGTGTCGATTCATCTTGTTTCCTGTATTTGAAGAAAGCCTGCTAAAATAATTATCAACATCCCCTAAAAAGAACTGTGTGTGGAAGATTCTAGTGACCTGTCTGCGTGTACTCGGAGGTTGGTCTGTGTGCCAGTTTGATGCAGCGTGTCTCATCTCCTATTTTTCTTCAGCGGTGGACAACTGATCTGCCCGGTGTTTTGTTGTATGTAATAGAGTTCTGATCCAAAAATCCCTTACATATTAGAATTAGAATTAGAACATTACAGCGCAGTACAGGCCCTTCGGCCCTCGATGTTGCACCGACCTGTGAAACAATCTGACCTACACTATTCCATTTTCATCCATAAGTCTATCCAATGACCACTTAAATGCCCTTAAAGTTGGCGAGTCTACTACTGTTGCAGGCAGGGCGTTCCACGCCCCTACTACTCTTGAGTAAAGAAACTACCTCTAACATCTGTCCTATATCTATCACCCCTAAACTTAAAGCTATGTCCCCTCGTGTTTGCCATCACCATCCGAGGAAAAAGACTCTCACTATCCATTCTATCTAACCCTCTGATTATCTTATATGTCTCTATTAAGTCACCTATTCTCCTCCTTCTCTCCAACGAAAACAACCTCAAGCCCCTCAGCCTTTCCTCGTAAGACCTTCCCTCCATACCCGGCAACATCCTGGTAAATCTCCTCTGCACCCTTTCCATAGCTTCCACATCCTTTCTATAATGCGGTGACCAGAGCTGCACGCAATACTCCAGGTGCGGCCTCACCAGAGTTTTGTCAGCTGCAGCATGACCTCGTGGCTCCGAAACTCGATCCCCCTACTAATAAAAGCTAACACACCATATGCCTTCTTAACAGCCCTATTAACCTGGGTAGCAACTTTCAGGGATTTATATATATATATATATATATATATATATATATATTTGTGGCGAAACGGTGTGTGCATGTGTGTGTCTTTGTGATTGTGAACGTTCTAAGATATAAAGGAAGGACTTTAACATTTGGTTATGAAAGAAAAGGGACTTTTAATATTTGAGTTGGATTCTTTTTCAAATTAATATTTCTAATGTTGCTTTTTTCATTATTAATTCAGACCTTTTTATTATGTAGCTAATTTCGCTGTTCAGTAAATAAATCGTGTTAGTGTGCTCTATTCTGTGGAAGATAGTCTATCTGATTGACTGTTTCAATAAATGGGAAAACTTTAAAAAGTATGTTGTGTGCTTTGGAGAAGTGGGACTGTATTAATAGTGCACTGCTCCCACCTCAGTCTTAACATATTTAATTGTGGGCTGGTCTGGGATAAACCCATGGCCGATGACATACAATTGTACGTGGGGTAACAATAAATGGAAAAGTGAGAAAAGAACCAGGTTTCTTGTGCAATAGAGCAAAGTTTAAACCAATGGAATGTCTTTAACAGTTGCTATGCTTTTTCCACAGAAGTAAATCTATCCCTCATTGCTTTCAGATGCTTCTGCAAAATTCAACTAAGGCATTTGAATGATCTGTGGGCATTAGAGTTCCAACCAGGGGCGAAGAAAACAGACGTAATTGCAGTAATAGCACAACATTTTGAATTGGAGGAAGGAGAACAAAGAAAACCGGGTGTAATGCAGTTCAAGTAGCTAAAATGCAGTTACAGATGAAAACAATTGAGCAGGAAAAATAATTAAGTAGTAACTTGAGCTTGAGAAAGAATTGACAATGAAAAGCTTGAACTTCAGGTAAAGGAAAGAGAAAGAGAATGCCAGATTAGAAAGCTGGAATTAGTGAAAAGTGTGGTATTGACTTCAGTGAAATTCTGGTGGGGAAACATTTGTCTCCAGCTCAGGACCCAGTGGAGAGCTGTTTGATTGATTAAGCAGTGTTGTCTGCTCTGAACTTTATTACGTCCTTCAAGGTAGTAATTGAAGCTAGCGACCTAGGGGTCAGTGGAGTCATGTTGCAAATGATAAAATGGGAAAAGAAAGGCCAGTGGGATACATTTTCAAAAATCTAAATTCGCATCAAAACGATATTCCATAGTGGAAAAAGAAAACTTAGTTCTGTTATTGGCTCTGAAGCATTTTGAAATCTATGCTCGCCACGACAACAGAGAGACATTGGTATATACTGATCACAACCTCCTAACCTTTGTGGAAAAAATATATCAGAATGCCAGATTATTCCAATGGATAATACTATTGTAACGTTATCACTTAAGGATTATTAACATTGCAGGTAAAATTAATGTTGTTGCAGATGTTTTATCGAGAATCGAACTTTGTTCAAATAATTGAATGAAAAGAGAGTATGGAATAGATTTTTATTGACGACAAGAAAAGATTGAATGTGTATTAGTTGTAAAATGTGTTTTCTATCTTCCTACACGTTGTACCGAAATGCAATTAAATATGATGTTTCATTCCTCCGAGGATGGAGGTGTTATGAAAATGATTCTGTAATCTTAAAAATATTTTAACGGTAATTGTGGTTAAACTGAATAAACGTCAAAGCATTTTTTTTTAAAGGAAGCCATCAATAGGACACTGAGGGATCCAGATTGGCAACAGTATTGCTGGTGGTCACATGGTCTGGGTTGGAAATGCACCAGAAACCAGGGAAATGGGCAGAAACATGACAAGCACTCATTCGATTGGACAAACCCAGTAGTAGCAGAGCACGTGGGATCGGCTCAGAAAAAAAAATCTGACAATCTTTTTTTGTCAGTCAGTGTGTTTGTGTGTTTTACCTTCCGGAAGGAGATAAAGTCAAGTGCTGCTGAGGTGTTTAAAAAGGACAGAAGACCACAACCCCACTCACTTTCCAGAAACTTCCATCCTGTTCCCTGTATTTGAAGAAACCTGTTCAAAATAATTCTCAACGTCGTCTGAAAAGAACTGATATGGAAGATTCTTGTGACCTGTCTGCATGTCCTCGGAGATTGGACTGTGGCCAGATTGAGCCAGAGTGTCTCATCTGATGTTTCTCGTCAGTGGTGGGGAAGTGATGTGTCCATGTGTTTTTGTCTGAAATAGTGCTGTTTTCCAAGATACCTTTTTTGTTTCATTTTCGGTTAATTGAATGAAATCTATTGAATCGATGTGTTGTGCGTGAGTGTAAAGGAATTAAGTTAAAAAGGGACTTTAACATTTGTTTAAGGTAGAAATGGGACTTTTTCAAAATGAAATGTTGGATTTTTTTAATTATTGAAATATGTGATCCTAAGACCTGCTTTATAATACATTTTTGCCCTTCAGTAAATAGACCTGGTTAGTGTGTTCCATTCTGGGAAAGTAGTGTATTGATTGACTGTTTCGGTAAGTGGGAACATTTTTTAAAAATGTTGTGACTGGTGTAGAAATAAGACTGAATTAATAGTGCAATCCTCCCACCTTAGTTGTAACATTTCTTATTTTTACATAACGCTTTTAACATAAAAAAACATTCCAGGGCGCTTCACAGGAGCGTTATCAAATAGGATGTGGCACGGAGAAACATAAGGAAATGTTAGATTAGCTGAACAAAAGCTTCACCAAATAGTTTGTTTTTAAGGAAAGATGTAAAGGAGGAAATCAAGGTGGACAGCCGGAGATGTGCAGGGAGAAAATTGCAGACGCGATGGCCTGGTCAACTAAAAGTGCGACCACAAATGGTGGAGTGATTAAAATCAGGGATTCACAAGAGGACAGTATTAGGGAAGCGCTGATATATGGCAGGGTTGTGGCTCTGGAGAAGTTTACGGAGATAAGGAAGGGTGAGACCATGCAGGGATTTGAAATCAAGGGTGATAATTTTAAAATCAAGACATTGTTTGACCGGGTGTCAATGTAGGTCAGCGAACACAGGGGTGATAAGGGAACAGGAATTGATGCGAGCAAAGATACGGGCAGCATAGTTTTGCATGACCTCAAGTTTTTGGAGAGTAGCATGTGGGAGATCAGCTAGCAGCGTGTTCGAATAGTCAAGTGTAGATGTAGCCAAAATCATGAAGGAGAGCTTCAGCAGCAGATGAGCAGAGCCATGGATGAATTCGGGCAATGTTATGGAGGTATGAATAGGTGGTTTTAATGTTGAAGTGAACTCACCTCAGAAACAGAAACTCACCTCAAGGACAAATCTGACACCAAGTCTGCAAACATACTGCGGTCATGGAGAAAGATGGAATCGATAGCTAGGGAAAGGAACTTGAAGCAGGGACCAAAATCAATGTCGAAAGTGTTTCCAATATTTAATTTTAGGATTTGTTTTTGCTCATCCAGTACTGGATGTTGTTTTGACCAGGCGGACAACTTAGCAATAGTGAGGTTTGCTGATGTACAAAGAACAAAGAACAAAGAACAGTACAGCACAGGAACAGGCCATTCGGCCCGCCAAGCCTGCGCCGATCTTGATGCCTGCCGAAACTACCACCTTCTGCACTTCCGGGGCCCATATCCCTCTATTCCATTCCAATTCATATATTTGTCAAGCTGTCGCTTAAACGTCGCTATCGTATCTGCTTCCAACACCTCCCCTGGCAGCAAGTTCCAGGCACTCACCACCCTCTGTGTAAAAAACTTGCCTCACACATCCCCTCTAAACTTTGCCCCTCGCACCTTAAACATAAGTCCCCTAGTAACTAACTGTTCCACCCTGGGAAAAAGCTTCTGACTATCCACTCTGTCCATACCGCTCATAACTTTGTAAACCTCTATCATGTCGCCCCTGCACCTCCGTCGTTCGAGTGAAAACAATCGGAGTTTTTCCAACCTCTCCTCATAGCTAATGCCCTCCAGACCAGGCAACATCCTGGTATACCTCCTCTGTACCCTCTCCAAAACCTCCACGTCCTTTTGGTAGTGTGGTGACCAGAATTGCACGCAATATTCTAAGTGTGGCCTAACTAAGGTTCTGTACAGCTGCAACATGACTTGACAATTTTTATACTCTATGTACTGCTGGGTGACGTCAGTGTACTTGTGAAAATTAATGCTGCGCTTCTTGGATGATGTCATTGAGGGGCAGCATGGATTTAAAAATGCGAGGGGTCAAGGATCGATCCTAGGGTACCCACAGAGGTAAAAGTGCAGGAGCAGGAAGAGAAGACTTTGAAGGTGATTGTCTAGCTCCGACTGGAGAGGTAAGAATGGAACCAGGTGAGTGCAGTCCCAGCCTGATGGACGGCAGTGAAGAGACGTTGGAGGAGGATGGTGTGGTCAACGGGCTGCCGACAGGTCGAGAAGGACGAGGGGGGAAAGTTTAAACTTTTCAATATCACATGGGATGTCATTTGTGACTTTACTGAGAGCCGTTTCAGTACAGTGAAAGGGGTAAAAACGTGATTAGAAGGATTGAAACTTGGAGTTCCAGGAAAGCTAGTTCCTTGGCGTTTCTGACTCCTCCTGCCAATGTACATTCAGTCCTCCAACTGTCAGCGAACATGCCCGACGCTCCCAGTTCTTTTGCGTTTTTCACTTCTCCTGACCTTTTCCTTCTTCTCGTCCGGTAATCACCTCATGTCCCTTACCAGCGACATCTTCGTGATTCCTGCTGTCATTCAGTTGATATAAGTATTGAGATTAATATTACATTCAGTAAATGAAAACACTGGGACGGGCCTCTGGACTGCTCTCAGTTGTTTTGCTTATTCATCAATTGAATAATTGATGTAACTAGATATTACATTGCATTTTTGATCTGCTCTCTGAATTTGGACTGAGTCGCCATATAAATAAATGTGTTTATGCAGCAACTTAAAGTCCGCAACAAAAATCCAACTTCTCCAAATATGTATTCAGAATCGGTGTAATCGCTGTGATCTGTTCCTGTAATGTTATAATATAAGAAATCCATAACATACACCAACCACAGAAGTATGAAGCTGCCGGATATGCTGAAGAGTAAAATCATAGACCTCCTTCTGCTCTCCATCTCTGGATCAGTGTGATTTTCTCCCCTGCTCTGACACTTCAGTCCCTTCCGGACTCGACTGGCCATTAAAACGTGTCTGATTGTCAGAGCGTTGAGCAACAGGATTAAAGCGAATGGTAGCAATGGGGTTAAAACCACAGCAAACCAGTCAAATCCCACCCATCCGGGTGCAGTATAATAGCTTGGATTTGTATAACAGTCCCACGGCACGTTGTCAATTATCTCTCTAGGTTCAAATGTACAGTAGAAGAAAACGTTTTTTAAACAGAGCAGAATGCAGCTTGTTGCTAGAACCACAGCTGCAGTTTTCTTGGTGCAATATTTAATATTCAGCTCCTGGCAAGAAATAGCCACAAGTCGATCAAAGGAGAAAGTGACGGTAAACAGGAAAGAACAGTCTGTGGCTGTACGACTTCGAACAGCGATAACACTACACACAGGGGTGATGTCCAGGAAAGATCCCGGGAAATAATAATAACTGATCCGCCACAGTATGACCTCAGAGATAATGACCAGTAGATCCGCCATTGCCATGGCCACCAGGTAGCGAGTGGTGCAGGTGGAGAGTCCGCACTTGCCCCGGGACAGCAACCCAATCGCCAGTAAATTAACTGCATGAGAGAGAAGAGAAAAGAAACTGTAAAGTAACTGATCAAACATTCTCTGTGTGTGATCCAGACAGGAAGGGCAGGATTTTAGCATGAATAGGAGTAATTGACACACACTCAATAAATTTTTACCGTGACAGATACTCCCAGTAGTACATGGTCACTGGGATCAGATGTTCCTCTCCGGTTAATGATCCACACGCAGTGTAGTTCTGCAGTGAGAGATCGTGCCATGATAAATGGCCACTGGGGTCAGGTGTTCCATTCTGCTTAATCACCAACAGTCACTAAAATTCTACAGTGACGGGCACTCCCATTCATACATGTTCAATGGGATCCGGTGTTCTACGAAACTTAGTGACCCCCACACAGTAAAATTCACAGCAATAGCTATACCATGTGATACATGGTCACTGGGATCAGGTGTTCGACTCCGGTTAGTTTCAGGCACTATCTGAAATTCTACATTGACAGATATTCTTAGTACTACATAGCCACTGGGTTCAGGAGTTCCACTCCCGTTAGTGGCCCACAGTCAGTACAATTCTACAGTGACAGATGCTCCCACCAATACAGGCCACTGTGCTAAGCTGTTTCACTCTGGTTCTTGACTCACATGCAGGACAGTTCTCCAGTGACCAATACTCCCAGCAATACATGATCACTGGGATTAGGTATTTCTCACTGGTTAGTGACCCACATTCGGGACCATTCTACAGTGACCAATACTCCAGTAATACATGGCCACTGGGATTAGGTTTTCCTCACCTGTTAGTGACCCACACTCAGTACAATTCCACCTTGACAGCTACTCTCAATAATACATGGCCAATGCGATGAAGTGTTGCACTCTGGTTAGTGACTCACACTCAGTGCTGTTCTACAGTGGCAGAGATTCCTATTAATATTTGATCACTGTGATCAGGTGTTTCACTAAAATAAAAGCAAAATACTGCGGATGCTGGAAATCTGAAACAAAAACAAGAAATTCTGGATTCACTCAGCAGGTCTGGCAGCATCTGTGGAAAGAGAAGCAGAGTTAACGTTTCGGGTCAGTGACCCTTCGTTAACTCTGCTTCTCTTTCCACAGATGCTGCCAGACCTGCTGAGTGAATCCAGCATTTCTTGTTTTTGTATCAGGTGTTTCATCCTAGTTAGTGACACAAACACTCAGCAGAATTCTGCAGTGAAAGATACTTCCAGAGATGCAGGGCCTCTGGGATCACGTGTACAGCTCTTGTAAGCGACTCAAACTCAGTTAAATTCTATACTAACAGATATCCCCAGTAATACATAATGACTAGGATCAGGTGATCCACTCCCGTTAGTGATCCAAATTGATTACAATTCGATAGTAACTGATACTCCTGGTAATAACTGGTCACTATGGTCATGGGTTTAACCCCGTTTCGTGACCCACAGACAGAAATATTCTGCAGTGACAGGTATTCCCAATGATACATTATCACTGGTATAAAGTGTTTCACTCCATCTGGTGACCCACACACTGTGCAATTCCACATTGACAGATACTTCCTGCAATGTGTTGTCAATGTAATCAGCTGTTTCTTTCCAGTTAGTGACAAAAGCTCAGTACAATTTTGCAGTGACACATACCCACTGTAATAAATGCGCACAGGGATTAGCTGTTCCACATTGGTCAGTGTCCAACATTGAGTAAAATTATACTGTGACAGCTACTCTCAGTAATACATGGTCACTCGTTTAGGTGTTCAACTCCATGAATCAGGTGTACAAATCTGGAATGTGATCAAACTCAGTGCAATTCTGCACAGAAAAATACTTCCAGTGATACCTGGTCACTGTATTCAGGTTTTCCATTCTGGATAGAGACACCCACACTGAAAACAATTCTGTAGTGAAAGATACTCCCAGGAATACAGGAATACATAGCCACTGGGATCATGTGTTCCTGTCTGACGAGTGACCCAAGCTCAGTACAATTCTACCGTGATGGATACTCCCAGTGACAGATGCTCGCTGGGAACAGGTGTTTCACTCCGGTTTGTGAGCCACACTCAGTACAAATCTGCATTGGCATATGCTCCCACTACTACATTATCAGTTGTGTCAGGTGTTTCACTCTGGTTAGTGACCCACAGTCAGTACAATTGTACAGTGACAGACGCTCCCAATAATGCATGGCCACTCTGAGTGGGTTTTCTCACCGGTTGGCGACAACAGAAAGTACACATCTACATTAACAGACACACCCAGCAATGCATTTTCAGTTGTGTCTTGTGTTCCAATCCGGTTAGTCACCCAAAATCAGTGCAATGCCACAGTGGCAGAAATTCTCAGCAACACATAGTCACTGGGATCAGGTGTTCCACTCCTGTTGCTGACCCACACACACTCCAATTCTATGCTGACATATATTCCCATGTTCGCTGCAGTCAGGTGCTACACTTCGTTGAGTGACCTACATTTAGTATGATATCACACTGAATGATACTCCAAATAATATCTTTACTGAGAAATTTGCCTTCAGTTTGTTTAATTTAACAGTACAAGATATTCACCTAAACGCAATAGCTTGATATTTCGGAATGCCTGTGAGTTACTTAGCGATTTTTAACAAAGCTACAGAGATAATTCAAGATATTTGAGTTAATAAAGTCATATGTTACCTTTCCAGTTTTCTGTATAACGGTGACCACTAAATCACCATCTAACGTTATCAGTCACCCCAATATACCAGACAGCAGGCCATGCACAGACCTACATAACTTCAATGTTGATCATCACTTACCAGGAACACCAATGCCAGTGAAGATCAGGTAAGATATTTTCCTGATAGTGTAAAATGTTTCCTTCATTTTCTGTGTGAAATGGTGTGTCCCTTTGTGCTGCAGGCAGCCTCTCTGGATTAAACTCTAAGGCGAAACATTCCCAGAGTCTGCAATTTATACCCTATGGGATCTCCTTGGGGATATTGAAGTTGCAACATCATTCAGACTGTTTTTTTTTTAATTGAACCAACAGATTACAAAATCGAGTAAAGTCTCTGCTGTGATAAAATATAATAATACAGATATGAACAGCGTCTGGCTCACAAAACGAAGTGGAACACCTTATCGAAATTTCAGTCACTGAAGAGTTGTACTGAGTAAGGTACAGTAACCACAGTGGAACATTTGATTTGGAAAGCTGCAAAGAGTGGACAATTCTTGTCACGTTAATTAACTAATGAAGTTTTGAACGCGCTTTCTCCCAACAATTAAGTTGTTCCTTCAAACACCATCAATCGATTTCATTTTGTATATATATATATATATATTCGTTTGTGGGATACTGGCTGATATTTATTGTTCACCCCTAATTGCTCTTGAACTGTGTGGCTTGCTAGGCCATTTAAGAGTCAACCACATTATTTCGGTCTGGAGTCGCATGCAGGCCAGACCAGGTCAAGATGTGAATGAGCCCGATTTTTTTTCTTTTTTACAACAACCGACAATTAATTTTTGGTTACAGATTAATAATTGAATTCATACTTCACCGTCTGTTGCGATGGGATTCGATCCCAAGGCACCCAGAGCATCATCCTTGGCTTTGGATTATTATTCCAGTGACATTATCACTATGCCACCGTCTCCCCTCGACTGCTGCCACTGAGTACTTAAATTCCAAAATTTAGAATGTCTCTCAGGGCTGCTCTACTGCAATCTCAGATGCGGCTGTCCCGTTTAACTATGGTCATTCAGTTCCATTATTAAAGTGGAATATTTATGACAATGTATTACAGAATTCAACTAATATAGTAACTAACACTAATCAACACAACAAACTGGCACAACCTCTGAATCTAATACAGCACCTCAAACTAATACAACTTTTTGCACCAACAGAACAACTCAGGTAAGACAGAAGATTCAACAGGTACAACCCGTCCAACTGTTAAAGCCCCTTCAACCGAAGCCGACTTTCAAGCTCATGCAGCCCCTGCAATTGAAGCGGCATCTCAAACAAATACAACTCAAAATAATAGTTCAACTGAAGCTAGTTATGTCCTGAAGCTAATACCTTACCTTACCTTACGCCCCTCACAGTCAAACACAGCCTCTCAAGATAATGCAGCACTTTATGTTAATACAGTATCTCAAGCAAATACCTCATACTAGCACAACACCTCAAAGTAACACAGCTCCTCAAACTAGTATAGCACACCAAACTGATGCAGCATGGAAATATAGGATAATTCAAATTTAGAGCAAATGAGGAGGCCATTCTGCCCATCATGTGTGTGCCAGCCACAAACTGGCTATTTAAACCAATCCCGCCGTATGTAGTCCTGTAGGTTACATCACCTTAAATGGAATGAGGGTATCCACCTCGACCATTGTTTCAGGCAAATGGTTCCAGATACCCATCAACCTCTGGGTGAAAACATTTCTCCTTAACTCCCCTCTAATCCTTCCACCAATTACTTTAAGTCTATCTACCCTGATTACTGGCTTCTGTGTTGAGGGAAACAAATCCTTCCCATTCACTCTGTGCAGGGACTTCATAACTAAGTACACCTTAATTGAATCTCTCCCTCATCCTTCTCTATTCCAAAGACAACATCCCCAGCCTAGCCAATCTTCCCTGATCGTTGAAAGCCAATCCCAGAAGCATCCTCTGTAAATCTCCGCCCTGCCATCTCTAATGTGATCTCATGCTTACTGTAATGTGGTGACCAGAATCGTTCATTGTCCGAGCTGTGGTCTACACTGTGTGGCACAGAGCAGTCAAAGAACAAAGAACAAAGAACTGCATGGCGCAGAAACAGGCCATTCGACCCTCCAAGCATGCGCCGATCTTGATGCCTGACTAGACTAAAACCTTCTGCTATTCCGGGGACTGTATCCCTCTATTCCCATCCTGTACACGTATTTGACAAGATGCCTCTTAAAAGTCGCTATCGGACCTGCTTCCACCACCTCCGCCGGCAGCAAGTTCCAGGCATTCACCACCCAGTGTGTAAAGAGCTTGCCTCGCACATTCCCTCTAAACTTTGCACCTCTCACCTTAAAACCAGGTCCCCTCGTAACTGACTCTTCCACCATGGGAAAAAGCTCCTGACTATCCACTCTGTCTATACGGCTCATAACTTTGTAAACATCATGTCGCCCCTCCACCTCCGTCGTTCCAGTGAAAACAATCCGAGTTTATCCAACCTCTCCTCATGGCTAATGCCCTCCAGACTAGGTAACATCCTGGTAAACCTCCTCTGTACCCTCTCCAAAGCCTCCACGTCCTTCTGGTAGTGTGGCGACCAGAATTACACGCAATATTGTAAGTTTGGCCTAACAAAAGTTCTGGACAGCTGCAGCATGACTTGTCAATTTTTATACTCTATGCCCCGACCTATGAAGGCAAGCATGCCGTATGCCTTCATGACTACCTTATCCCCCTGCGTTGCCACTTTCAGTGACATGTGGACCTGTACACCCAGATCTCCCTGCCTGTCAATACTCCTAAGGGTTCTGGCATTTGTTGCATACTTCCCACCTGCATTAGACCTTCCAAAATTCATTACCTCACATTTGTCCGGATTAACCTCCATCTGCTATTTCTTCGCCCAAGACTCCAACCGATCTATATCCTGCTGTATCTCTGACAATCCTCATCCTTATCCGCAACTCCACCAACATTTGTGTCGTCCGCAAACTTACTAATCAGACCAGCTACATTTTCTTCCAAATCATTTACATATACTACAAACAGCAAAGGTCCCAGCACTGATCCCTGTGGAACACCACTGGTCACATCCCACCATTCTGAAAAGTACCCTTCCACTGCTACACTCTGTCTTCTATGACAGAGCCAGTTCTGTATCCATCTTAACAGCTCTCCTCTGATCCCTTGTGACTTCACCTTTTGTACCTGTCTGCCATGAATGACCTATCAAAGACTTTACTGAAGTCCATATGGATAACATCCACTGCCCTTCCTTCATCAATTATCTTCGTCACTTCCTCAAAAAACTCAATGAAATTAGTGAGGCACGACCTCCCCCTCATAAAACCATGGTGCCTCTCGCTAATAAGCTCGTTTGTTTCCAAATGGGAGTAAATCCTGTCCCGAAGAATCCTCTCTAATAATTTCGCTACCACTGATGTAAGGCTACCGGCCTATAATTTCCTGGATTATATTTGCTACCCTTTTTAAACAAAGGAACAACATTGGCTCATCTCCAGTTCTCTGGGACCTCACCTGTAGCCAATGAGGATGCAAAGATTTCTGTCAAGGCCCCAGCAATTTCTTCCCTTGCCTCCCTCAGTATTCTGGGGTAGATCCCATCAGGCCCTGGGGAATTATCTACCTTAATGCTTTGCCAGGCACCCAACACCTCCTCCTTGTTGATAATGAGATGACTGAGACTCTCTTCACTCCCTTCCCTAGTTTCATCATTCACCACATCCTTCTTTTTGGTAAATACTGATGCAATGTACTCATTTAGTACCCCGCCCATTTCCTCTCGCTCCACCCATAGATTCCCTTCTCTGTCCTTGAGTGGGCCAACCCTTTCCCTAGTTACCCTCTTGCTCATTATATACGTATGAAAAGCCTTGGAATTTTCCTTAACCCTGTTTGCCATTGAGTTTTCATGACCGCTTTTAGCCCTCCTGACTCCTTGCTTAAGTCCCTTCCTACTGTCTTTATATTCCTCAAGGGATTTGTCTGTTCCTCGCCTTACAGCCCTTATGAATGCTTCCCTTTTCTTTTTGAGTAGGCTCACAATATCCCGCGTTATCCAAGATTCCCCAAACTTGCCAAAATTATCCGACTTCCTCACAGGAACATGCTGGTCCTGGAAATTGATTAACTGACGTTTGAAAGACTCCCACATGTCAGATGTTGATTTACCCTCAAACAGCCACCCCAAATCGAAATCCTTCAATTCCTGCCAAATATTGTTGTAATTAGCCTTCCCCCAATTTAGCACCTTCACCCGAGGACTACTCTTATCCTTATCCACAAATACCTTAAAACTTGTGGAATTATGGTCACTGTTCCCAAAATGCTCCGCTACTGAAACTTCGACCAGCTGGCCTGGCTCATTCCCCAATACCAGGTCTTGTATGGCCCCATTCCTAGTTAGACTATCTACATATTGTTTCAAGAAGCCTTCCTGGATGTTCCTTACAAACTCTGCCCCATCCAAGCCCCTCGCACTATGTGAGTTCCAGTCAATATAGGGGAAGTTAAAATCAGCTACCACTACAACCCTGTTACCGTTGCATCATTCCAAAATCTGTGAACATGTCTGCTCCTATACCTCCCGCTGGCTGTTGAGAGGCCTGTCGAAAATCCTCAACATCGTGACTGCACCCTTCCTATTCCTGAGCTCCGCCATATTGCCTTGCTGTACGACCCCTCCGAGATGTCCTCCCACAGTACAGCTGTGATATTCTCCTTAACAAGTAATGCAACTCCGCCACACCTTTGACATCCCCCTCTATCCCGCCTGAAGCTTCTAAATCCTGGAACATATAGCTGCCAATCCTGTCCTTCCCTCAACCAAGTCTCTGTAATAGCAACAACATCATAGTTCCAAGTACTAATCCAAGCTCTAAGTTCATCTGCCTTACCTGTTATATTTCTCACATTGAAACAAGTGCACTTCAGACCACCAATCCCGCTGTGCTCTGCAACATCTCCCTGCCTGCTCTTCCTCTTGGCCTTACTGGCCTTATTTACTAGTTCCCCCTCATTTATTTCACTTGCTGTTCGAATGCTCTGGTTCCCAACCCCCTGCCACACTACTTTAAACCCTCCTGAGTGACGCTCGCAAACCTCGCAGCCTGGATTTCTGTGCCCCTCCAGTTTAGATACAACCCGTCCTTCTTGTACAGGTCTCACCTGTCCTGGAAGAGATCCCAATGATCCAGATATCTGAAACCCTCCCTCCTACACCAACTGAACAGCCACGTGTTTAGCTGCACTATCTTCCTATTTCTAGCCTCACTGGCATGTGGCACAGGGAGTAATCCTGAGATTACAACCCTGGAGGTCCTGTCTTTTAACTTTCTACCTAACTCCCTAAAGTCCCCCTCGCAAGATATTGTCACTCATCCTGCCTAAGTCATTGGTAACGATGTGTACCACAACCTCTGGCTGTTCACCCACCCCCTTCAGAATGTCCCCTGCCTGTTCAGAGCCATCCTTGATCCTGGCACCAGGGAGCCAAGATATTATCCTGGAGTCTCTTTCACGTCCACAGAAGCGCCTATCTGTGCCCCTGACTATAGAGTCCCCTATAACTATTGCTCTTCTGCGCTTTGTTCCTCCCTGCTAAACAGCAGTGCCAGCCATGGTGCCACTGCTCTGGCTGCTGCTGTTTTCCCCTGATAGGCCATGCCCCCCAACAGCATGCAAAACTGTATACCTGTTAGAGAGGGGGATAGCTGCACTGACTGTCTGCCCCTTCTAGCGGTCACCCATCTATCTGCCTGTACCTTGGGTGTTATCACTTCTTTAAAACTCCTATCTATGACACTTTCTGCCACCTGCATGCTCCTAAGTGCATCCAGTTGCCGCTCCAACCTATCCATATGGTCTGTGAGGAGCTGCACTGGGTACACTTCCTACAGATGTAGTCGTACGGAACGCTGGAAGCGTCACGGACCTCCCACATCTCACAGGTGAAGCACTTCAACACTCTAACTGACATTTCTAGCACTAATCAATAAATTAATTTAAAATAAATACTTATTAAATCCTCACTAAATTGATATAATTAACTTTATGGTCCTCAGTGCTAGATTCCTGCTATAAATATTAAATGCTAACTAAATACAGTAATCTCCTCCCTCTGGTTTAGTTACTCTACTTAATTAGTTAATTAGGGTTTTAATCAATTTCTATCAATGTTTTATTTTCAAATTCCGTAAACAAAATCCATTCCAGCCAATAAGTTCACAGGTTTCCTGTGACGTCACTCAGCTTTTTTTTACCAGAGGTGAGGAGTTGAGAATTACCGGTCCGGAATTCCACCCTCCAAGTCTTCTCCCAGTCAGCTGTGCTCTTTGGAAGCTCTTGGTTTCCCTCACTCTGAGGTCAGGTAAGAAATGAAAGGACATCCACGCTCCCTCCTTACCGAACTTCCTCAGTTACCAATCTTCCACTGTAGCACTCTAATGCAACCCAAGTTAGCACTGTAGTGCAAACAAAGTCAGGACGTAAGATGGCTCACTTTTATACTGACTGACTCTAGCCCCTGAAAACTTGTTTAAGCCACTTCTCTGATTAACAAGGTGCAGCTGCAAGCAGAGCCTGATTGAACCCTGCTTAAGAACAAAGAACAAAGAACAAAACTGCACATGAACAGGCCATTCGGCCCTCCAAGCCTGCGCCGGTCTTGATGCTTGCCTAAACTAACACATTCAGCACTTCCGGGGCCCATATCCCTCCAGTCGCTTCCTATTCATGTATTTGTCAAGATGACTCTTAAACGTCGCTATCGTATTTGCTTCCACCACCTCCCCTGGCAGCAGGTTCCAGGCACTCACAACCATCTGTGTAAAAAAGTGTGTCGCACATCCCCTCTAAACTTTGCCCCTCGCACCTTAAACCTATGTCCACTAGTAACTGACTCTTCCACCCTGGGAAAAAGCATCGGACGATCCACTCTGTCCATGCCGCTCATATCTTTGTGAACCTCTATCATGTCGCCCCTGCCCCTTCGTCGTTCCAGTGAAAACAATTCGGATTTTTCCACCCTCTCCTCATAGCTAATGCCCTCTAGACCAGGCAACATGCTGGTAAACCTCCTCTGTACCCTCTCCAAAGCCTCCACGTCCTTCTGGTAGAGTGGCGACCAGAATTGCACGCAATATTCTAAGTGTGACCGAACTAAGGTTCTGTACAGCTGCAACATGACTTGCCAATTTTTATACTCTATGCCCCGACCGATGAAGGCAAGCATGCCGTATGCCTTCTTGACACCCTTGTCCACCTGCGTTGCCACTTTCAGTGACCTGTGGACCTGTACGCCCAGATCTCTCTGTCTGTCAATAGTCCTAAGGGTTCTGCCGTTACTGTATACCTCCCACCTGCATTAGACCTTCCAAAATGCATTACCTCACATTTGTCCGGATTAAATTCCATCTGCCATTTCTCTGCCCAAGTCTCCAACCGATCTATATTCTGCTGTATCCTCTGACAATCATCATCATTATCGGCAACTCCACCAACCTTTGTGTCATCTGCAAACTTACAAATCAGACCAGCTACATTTTCCTCCAAATCTTTTATATATACGACAAACAGCAAAGGTCCCAGCACTGATCCCTGTGGAACAGCACTAGTCACATCCCTCCATTCAGAAAAAATCCCATCCACTGATACCCTCTGTCTTCTATGACCGAGCCAGTTCTGTATCCATCTTGACAGCTCTCCTCTGATCCCGTGTGACTTCACCTTTTGTTCCAGTCTGCCATGCAGAACCTTGTCAAAGTCTTTACTAAAGTCCATATAGATAACATCCACTGCCCTTCCTTCATCAATAATCTTCGTCACTTCCTCAAAAAACTCAATCAAATTAGTAAGACACGACTATAAAAACAAGAATTGCTGGAACCACTCAGCAGGTCTGGCAGCATTTGTGGAAAGAGAAGCAGAGTTAATGTTTCGGGTCAGTGACCCTTCATCGGAAGGGTAAGACACGACGACCCCTTCACAAAACCATGCTGTCTCTCGCTAATAAGTTCGTTTGTTTCCAAATGGGAGTAAATCCTGTCCCGAAGAATCCTCTCTAATAGTTTCCCTACCACTGACGTAAGGCTCACCGGCCTATAATTTCCTGGATTATCCTTGCCACCCTTCTTAAACAAAGGAACAACATTGGCTATTCTCCAGTCCTCTGGGACCTCCCCCTCAGCCAATGAGGATGCAAAGATTTCTGTCAAGGCCCCAGCAATTTCTTCCCTTGCCTCCCTCAGTATTATCGGGTAGGTCCCATCAGGCACTGGGGACTTATCTACCATACTGCTTTGCAAGACTCCCAGCACATCCTCCTTTTTAATAATGAGATGACTCAGACTATCTGCACTCCCTTCCCTAGGCTCATCAATCACCAAGTTCTTCTCTTTGGTGAATACTGAGGTCACCACGTTCTTGATACTGTAAATCACTTCCAGAGAAACCATGGTAACCTCTTGCAACAGGGGTTTAGCGTTCCCTACCCTAACTATCCCCTCTGGAATTGGGTGGGGGGAGCGTTGTCATCCTGGGCAAGCGAGTCTGCCTTTGATACTCATAAGTACTCAAATTATAACATTGTGTATCATAACAATCATGCCTATTTATTACATATTTACACACTTCCTGACAATACTGGCCATCAAGATCCGCTTCCAAATTGAAGGGGATCAGTCCAGTCTATCCGGCTGTGCTGTTTACTTCATGAAGGATGGTGCTGCTTGCGTTATTTGTTCGACATCCATGATACTATATACCCAACCCAGTCACATTATTTTGGATACATTTACGGTTTGGTTCCGAGATTCTCGTCTGGTGTGTCTGGGTGGTGACTTGGCCCGTAATCCGGGCCTTCGGCTTTTTAACCCATTCCCTCCTCTGGGGTGCTTTGCATATTGTCCAGGTTGCAGGCAGGTGTTGTCGTGCCCATGTACCGTCGATGCCTCCGACGTCACTACCGATCCGCTCAGGATAAGGAGATACCTGCAACAATATTAACATCAGCTCCCATCGCCCGGGTCACTGTTAGATGTTTCTATTTCTATATACAGTTTCAACTGTACATAATGTTTCCAATTACTTCCCGTTTTCAATTCTATGAGCGTACACGTATCACCTGTATTAATTACCTCATGTTGTCCATGCCATCGGGGTGGACGTCCACCACGTTCGGGACCCAATCTGACCATTACCTTATCTCTACCTGTGAAACCTTCTGTTTTTCCAACTGCTCCTCCAATTCTATGTTCTTAGCTGCCTGTCTGTCCTTAATCTCTTGTCTGAGCTTGTGTAGCTATTTACCCATCTCTCTGACATACTCTCGGATTCTGCCATTAAGTAGGCCTGTGTTCATCCGAACATTATTCCTTCTGGTAACTGCGTTTCCCGTATGACATTAGCTCAAATGGAGTAAATCCGGTATTCTTATTTGAAGTGCCCCGTCGGCGCGTCAGAATTCTGGGTAAAACTGTAGTCCAGCTATTCCCTGTTTCTTGTATTGCTTTAGCTATCGAGCTTTTTAAAGTCCTATTCATTCTTACTACCATTCCAAAACATTGAGGATGATAGAGGATGCGGAATGTCTGTTTTATCCCCAGAATTCCTTTGTTAGCTATTCCATCAGCCCAATCTAAATGCCAATTCCCATTAATTATAATTCTATTTCATTCATGAGCCCTGGAGAAAATGAACAGTCATAATACTTGAAAACAGTAATCAAACATTCCCATTTGATTCCAGGCATTGCCATATTTTTATTTCCTCTATCCTGGATGACATTTTAATTTCTTCAAAGTAACTTGCTAAATTACACTGGATTTCGGCATCTCAGATTGTTGCTGGAGCGACAGGCTTTTATTAATGTTCCATTTAATATCTCCCCAAAGAAACTTTGTCTTTTATACTTAGGAACCATCTACACTGCATTTGTTTTTCTTTTATTCTCTAAATCTTAGATTGTCCTGTAAAATTTCACATAACGTTCCCTTTGAGTGCTTTGAATAACCACTCATATCAATTTAAATGTGTTTATTGATTCCAATTTCTTATACCCAGTCTTGGTGGTATTGCATTTTGTTTTACATGAAAGACAGAAGTGCTTGCAACAATCTCTGCTTCTGAAGCACTTTGTCTCATTGATAAAAATGCTGTTGTCTGTAGTTATATTCTTAAATTCTTAATGATGCTGGATTTCTTGCTGTGGCATTAGAATCCAGTTGTCCCAAAGCCCAGTGGGTCAATTGTACTTTCAGCAATGCAAACATTAAATGGAAAAACAACATCTGAAGCAAGGTTAATTTCATTGCTTGTCTCCAAGGGGGCAGAGCAAAACATTCTCAGCTGCATCACTTTGCGTAAGCGTTTTATTTTCCCTGATCGAAAAGAACAAAATTCCATTTTAAACTTTTTTTTGGATCCTTGTGGGTTTAAATCAACAAAATCATTAATAGCATTATCAACTTCAAAGGATATCATCTCCATTAGAGAAGACTGCAATTTAGATTAAACTCCTATAGTTTCCAAACTTTTAGCATCGTTTGGAAGAGGTTTCTATCCAAGGATTTCTTTATACGACCAGGATGATTCCAAATTCCAGTTTCCAGCAATAAATATTTAAAAGTTTTTTCTCAACTTAACAGGTTATTTAACCTTAACAGTATAAACTTAATTCAGACTTATTAATTTACAATACTTATTAACTGCACACAGAACAGAATATTTTTAAAGATAGGTCAACGTCATTTTTCATTTACTTTCTTCAGACGCCTTTTCAAATGACTGTAAAAAAAAACAAAAAGTAAAAAAAAAGTTACTTAGAATTCTTCAACAAGGGATTTAACACCAGCTTCTTACACAAACTTTGACCTTTCCCATAACTCCTTTGCTTACCTTTCTCTCCCATAAAACAATATTCAATTTCTGACATTTGCTACTTTAAACCAGTCAGAAAAACATATCTTCAATTTTAAACGGCAAAATAAACCAATAGCAGATTTTCAACGTTGGTCCAATTAAAGCAATGTTTTAAACTTCAAATTGGATTTCTGCCAGACATCTTCAGCCTTTCAAGGCTGAAGGTTGTCTCATAGAACATTGTTCATTGCCTTTTGACAGTTGCAAAACCAAATTTTAAAATAAAAACTAAATTTAACTTGAAAAAGGTAATTCAATTTATCGCCCATTCCTGGGTGCACAATCTTAAATTGAAATTAACACATGCAACAATCATTTTCACGTTCATTCAATTCCAAACATCTTAGAAAATTGATTCCTGTAATGAGTTATGAATTCAATGTCCCAAAATATCTGTCAAATGCCCTGTTACGACGCGAAGGAATACATACAGGTTCAACTATTTCACAACAAAAACATGACTCAAGTTTCTCACAAAATGTACAGTGTAAAAATAGAACAAGTAACAGACTCATGCTTTCAACATAAAAGCAGAACAACAATGAGTTAACGACTGTCAGTTCCACAGAACACAAGCTGCACATCCCAAGGACATTCATTTCATTCGTGGAAGCTTCCAACATTCACACATTCGAATCAAAAGACACAATAATTTGTTTCCTATATTTACGAGCGAGGTACAGAGACATAGTCCCTTCGCCTCACCACTCCGCAACCAACTCAAGTTCCATTTTCTCAGCCGTCGCCACTTTGTGCGTGCTCTACTTTTCAATCTGGGATCCAATTGTCCCACGGGACACACTCATCTCAAATTATTCGTGCACTCGGGGATCCAATCGTCACTCCGGGGTGCTATTCACCCCACGCCTGAGTCTCAGGCCTAAATTCCGGCCACACCCGGTGGACCTCCGATCTAGTCTGTCTAAACTAAACTAAACTAAACAACAACAGGCCACTATTCTTTCAAATGAAATAATATTCACCATTGTTTTCGCCTTCATAGAGGACTGGGTGCATCCTGACGACTATGCCATGGAAAGGGATTTCAGTCACCCTCCGATTCCACGATAGGCCAGACGAGATGCAAGCTCCTTTGTTCACCGGCTTATTGCAAGAATATGCAGGCCAGACCGCACCCATGCAATATGGCGTAAAAATTCCCTGAGTAGTTTCAAAACATCAGTTTTATACCATTTTAAAGATAACAGTTAGTTTCCATTTACCAATCCTTCTATTACACATTCTTATTCTCTTATCTCTATACAATTGTATGTACTTGTATATAGCTGTGTTACACCATTACATTCTGAGCAGGTATACATTATACTATCCAATCATTAACAAGGCAGGTAGACGTGAAACTTTGACCCTTGTCTGGCCTTTGTCACTCATGACAGCTTGTGGTTCATCAGGCCTATTACTTTGTTCACTGCCCTTGTCGTTTGCTCCCCCTTCAGCATTGTTCATGGGTGAATGTAATCTACATATAGATTGGTCAAACCAAATTAGCAATAATACTGTGCAGGTAGATTTCCTGAACATGGCGGTTTTTTACACCAATGCCTTGGGGAACCTACTAGAGAACCGGTCATCCCAGACTGGGTATTGTGCAATGAAAAAGGATTAATTAACAATACTGTTCTGCGGTGTCCCTTGGGGAAGAGCGACCATAACATGACCGAATTCTTCATTTAGATGGAGAGTGAAGCAGTTGAATCCGAAACTGGGATCCTGAATGCAAATAATTGAAACTACGAAGGTATGAAGCGTATTTGGCCATGGTAGATTGGGGAACTTTCCAAAAGGATTGACGTTGGATGGGCAATTGATAATATTTAAAGGACGTGCGCATGAATTACGGCAATTATTCATTTCTGTCTGCCGCAAAAATACAACTAGGAAGGTGGCTCAACCGTGGCCTACAAAATAAATTTGGGATACTACGAGGTCCAAAGAGGAGGCATATTAAATTGTCAGAGAAAGCAGCAACCCTGAGGATTGGGAGCAGTTTAGAATTCAGCAAAAGTGGACAAAGAGTTTGACTTGGCGAGGGAAAATAGAGTATGAGAGTAAACTTGCGGGAAACATAAAAAAACTGACTGTAAAAGCTTCCATAATTATGTAAAGTGAAAACGATTTGGTGAAGAGAAATATAAGTCACCTACATCAGAAACGGGGGAAATTATACTGGGGAACAAAGAAGTGGCAGAACAATTAAACACATACTTTGAGTCTGTCTTCACAAGGGGTGGAACTAATAACATCCAGAAATGTTACGGAACCAAGGGTCTAATGAGAGGCAGGAACTGAAGGAAATCAGTATCAGGAAAAACAAAATCGAGCCCGGGATATTACTGAGGTTAAGGTTTGACAAATCTCTAGGGCCTGATAACCTACATCCCAGAGTTCTAAAATATGTGGCCTTGGATGCATTGGTGGCCATCTTCCAAAAACCGATGGACTCTGGATAAATTCCTACAGATTTTAAATAGCCCCTCTATTTAAAAAAGGAGAGAGAGAAACAAAGGGAATTACAGACCAGTTAGCCTCACATCAGTAGTGGGGAAATGCTACAGTCTATTATGAAGGGTGTGATAACAAAACACCTCGAAAGCTTAAATGGGATTGGACAATGTCAGCATGGGTTTACGAAATGGAAATCCTGCTTAACAAATCTACTGCAATTTTATGAGGATCTAACTAGTAGAATAGATAAGGGAGGACCAGTGGATGTATTTGGATATCTCGAAGGCTTTTGAAGACTTTTGGATATACAGAAGGCCCCAGATAAGAGGTAAGTAGGCAAAATTCAAGCACATGGAATTGGGAATATATACTGACATGGATTGAGAAGTGGTTTACAGACAAGAAACAGAGAGTAGGAATAAATGGGTGTTTTTCTGGATATCAGCCGTTAACCAGAGGGGTAGCACAGGGATCAGTGCTTGGGCCCCTGCTATTCACAATATATATTAATGACTTGGGTGAGGGAACGAATGGTAACATTTTCAAGTTGACAGATGATACAAAGCTGGGAGGACTGTGAGCTGAGAAGAGGATGCAAACAGGCTCCAATATGATTTGGACATATTGGGTGAGTGGGCAAATGCATGGCACTTGGAGTATAACGTCGATAAATAGAAAATTATCCACTTTGCTTGTAAAAACTGAAAGGAAGAATATTATCTGAATGGTGATAGATTGGGACAGGGGGAGGTGCAACGAGACCTGGTTTCCTTATACACCAGTCGCTGAAAGCAAGTATTCAGGTTCAGCAGGCAATTAGGAAGCCGAATGATATAAAAACAAGAAATGCTGGAACCACTCAGCTGGACTGGCAGCATCTGTGGAAAGAGAATTTTTTAGAATTAGAATATTATAGCGCAGTACAGGCCCTTCGGCACTCGATGTTGCGCCGATCATCTGACCTACACTATTCCACTTACATCCATATGTCTATCCAATGACCACTTAAATGCCCTTAAAGTTGGCGAGTCTACTACTGTTGCAGGCAGGGCGTTCCACGCCCCTACTACTCTCTGCGTAAAGAAATTACCTCTGACATCTGTCCTATATCTTTCACCCCTCAACTTAAAGCTATGTCCCCTCGTGTTTGCCATCCTCATCCGAGGAAAAAGACTCTCACTATCCACCCTATCTAACCCTCTGATTATCTTGTATGTCTCTATTAAGTCACCTCTCCTCCTCCTTCTCTCTAACGAAAACAACCCCAAGTCCCTCAGCCTTTCCTCGTAAGACCTTCCTTCCATACCAGGCAACATCCTAGTAAATCTCCTCTGCACCCTTTCCAAAGCTTCGACATCCTTCCTATAATGCGGTGACCAGAACTGCACGCAATACTCCAGGTGCGGCCTCACCATAGTTTTGTCCAGCTGCATCATGACCTCGTGGCTCCGAAACTCGATCCCCCTACTAATAAAGGCTAACACACCATATGCCTTCTTAACAGCCCTATTAACCTGGGTAGCAACTTTCAGGGATTTATGTACCTGGATACCAAGATCTCTCTGCTCATCTACACTACCAAGAATCTTCCCATTAGCCCAGTACTCTGCATTGCTGTTACTCCTTCCAAAGTGAATCGCCTCACACTTCTCCGCATTAAACTCCATTTGCCATCTCTCAGCCCAGCTCTGCAGCCTATCTATGCCCCTCTGTACCCTACAACACCCTTCGACACTATCCACAACTCCACCGACCTTCGTGTCATCCGCAAATTTACTAACCCACCCTTCTGCACCCTCATCCAGGTCGTTTATAAAAATGACAAACAGCAGTGGCCCCAAAACAGAACCTTGCGGTACACCACTAGTAACTAAACTCCAGGATGAACATTTGCCATCAACCACCACCCTCTGTCTTCTTTCAGCTAGCCAATTTCTGATCCAAAGCTCTAAATCACCTTCAACCCCATACTTCCGTATTTTCTGCAATAGCCTACCGTGGGGAACCTTATCAAACGCCTTACTGAAATCCATATACACCACATCCACGGCTTTACCCTCATCCACCTGTTTGGTCACCTTCTCGAAAAACTCAATAAGGTTTGTGAGGCACGACCTACCTTTCACAAAACCGTGCTGACTATCGCAAATGAACTTATTCTTTTCAAGATGATTATAAATCCTGTCTCTTATAACCTTTTCCAACATTTTACCCACAACCGAAGTAAGGCTCACAGGTCTATAATTACCAGGGCTGTCTCTACTCCCCTTCTTGAACAAGGGGAGAACATTTGCTATCCTCCAGTCCTCCGGCACTACTCCTGTCGACAATGACGACTTAAAGATCAACAACAACGGCTCTGCAATCTCCTCCCTGGCTTCCCAGAGAATCCTAGGATAAATCCCATCTGGCCCAGGGGACTTATCTATTTTCACTCTTTCCAAAATTGCTAACACCTCCTCCTTGTGAATCTCAATCCCATCTAGCCTGGTAGGCTGTATCTCAGTAATCTCCTCGGCAACATTTTCTTTTTCTACTGTAAATACTGACGAAAAATATTCATTTAACGCTTCCCCTATCTCCTCTGATTCCGCACACAACTTCCCACTACTATCCTTGATTGGCCCTGTTCTAACTCTTATCATTCGTTTATTCCTGATATACCTATAGAAAGCCTTAGGGTTTTCTTTGATCCTATCCGCCAATGACTTCTCGTGTCCTCTCCTTGCTCTTCTTCGCCCTCCCTTTAGATCCTTCCTGGCTAGCTTGTAACTCTCAAGCGCCCTAACTGAGCCTTCACGTCTCATCCTAACATAAGCCGCCCTCTTCCTCTTGACAAGCGCTTCAACTTCTTGAGTAAACCACGGCTCCCTCGCTCGACAACTTCCTCCCTGCCTGACAGGTACATACTTATCAAGGACACGCATTAGCTGCTCCTTGATTAAGCTCCACATTTCGTTTGTGCCCATCCCCTGCAGTTTCCTTCCCCATCCTACACATCCTAAATATTGCCTAATCGCGTCATAATTTCCTTTCCCCCAGCTATAATTCTTGCCCTGCGGTATATACCTGTCCCTGCCCATCGCTAAGGTAAACCTAACCGAATTGTGATCACTATCGCCAAAGTGCTCACCTACATCTAAATCGAACACCTGGCCGGGTTCATTACCGAGTACCAAATCCAATGTGGCATCGCCCCTGGTTGGCCTGTCCACATACTGTGTCAGAAAACCCTCCTGCACACACTGGACAAAAACAGACCCATCTAAAGTACTCGAACTATAGTATTTCCAGTCAATATTTGGAAAGTTAAAGTCCCCCATAACCACTACCCTGTTACTCTCGCTCCTTTCGTTAATCATCTTCGCTATCCTTTCCTCTACATCTCTGGAACTATTCGGAGGTCTATAGAAAACTCCCAACAGGGTGACCTCTCCTCTCCTGTTTCTAACCTCGGCCCATACTACCTCAGTAGACGAGTCCTCAAACGTCCTTTCTGCCGCTGTAATACTTTCCTTGATTAACAATGCCACACCCCCCCCCCCCCTCTTTTACCCTCTACTCTGTTCTTACTGAAACATCTAAATCCCGGAACCTGCAACATCCATTCCTGCCCCTGCTCTACCCATGTCTCTGAAATGGCCACAACATCAGGATCCCAGGTACCAACCCATGCTGCAAGCTCACCCACCATATTCCGGATGCTCCTGGCGTTGAAGTAGACACACTTTAAACCAAGTTCTTGCTTGCCAGTGCCCTCTTGCGTCCCTGTAACCTTATCCCCTACCTCACTACTCTCAACAGAGTTAATGTTTCAGGTCAGTGACCCTTCTTCGGAACTGACCTGAAACGTTAACTCTGCTTCTCTTTCCACAGATGCTGCCAGACCTGCTGAGTGGTTCCAGCATTTCTTGTTTTTATTTCAGATTTCCAGCATCCACAGTATTTCAGAGCCGAATGGTATGTTGGTCTTCATTGGAAGAGTGTTTGAGCACATAAGCAATGATGTCTTACTGCAGTTATACAGGACCTTGGTGAGACCACTTCTGGAGTATTGTATGCAGTCTGGTCTCCTTCTCTGAGGAAGGATATTCTTTCCATGGAAGGATTGCAAATAAGATTTACGAGGCTGAATCTTGGGATGGCAGGATCAACGTAAGAGGAGAGATTTGATCGACTTGGCCTACATTCACAAGAGTTTAGAAGAATTACAGGGTATCTCATAAAAACCTATAAAATTCTAACAGGATTAGACAGACTAGATGCAGGGAGAATGTTCCCGATAGCTGAGGAGTCCAAAACAATGGGTCAAAGTCTAAAGATATGGCGTATGCCATTTAGAACCAACGTGAGGAGAAATGTCTTCACGAAGAGGATGGTGAACCTGTGGAGTTCTCTACAGCGGAAGGCAGTGAATGTCAAGTCATTATATATATTCAGGAAGGAGATAGATGTATATTTTAATGCCAAAGGGGTCCAGGGATATGGAGAGAAGGCGGGAACACGGTACTGAATTAGACAAACTGTCATGATCATTTTTGAATGCCGGAGCAGGCCCAATGGATCGAAGGGCCTACTCCTGCTCCTATTTTCTATGTTTATATGTTTCTATGGTTCAAGATGAATGCCCACATTTTGCTCTTAGTAACCAGGGATAGAAAACTAATTCTGGCCTTTCCAGTGTCACCCATATCCTGAGAACAAATAGACATGAAATAATATACAAATAAAATCAATGAGTTTGTAATTGACTGTTTGAAACCAGGAGAGGTCTTTGATCAGAGTGGACGTCATAAACCAATAAACACATTTTCAACAGAATTTACCTCATCAGCTCCTTGTGTTTGCCATTCTGCTGTTGTCTTCATCAGAAAACAAGTTACAATTAATCTCTGGCATAAAAACTGCTGACCATCAATTGTACAGATGCTCAATGGTTTCTGTTATCAGATAGTCACAGAATCACACAGCACAGGAGGAGACTATTTAACAAATCGTACCAGTTCCAGATCTTTAACGGAGATTTCCAATTATTCTTCTCCCCTGTTCTTCTCCCCCAGTCCAGCAAATCACCCTGTTAGTATTGATCCAATTCCCTTTAGAAAGTTTCTGTTAAATCTGCTTCCACAACCCTTTCAGGAAGTGAATTCCAAATCATAAACACTCGCTGTGTAAGGAAATGAAGATCTCGTCATCGGTCCTCTGTTTGTGTGTTAATTAACATTAAACTGTATTATCTGGTTACTGACCCTTGGGCCAGTGAAACCAGGTCCTCCTTTTATATTCAATCAAAACAATTCATGATTTTCAGCCCCTCTATTTAATCTCCCTTTTACCTTATCTGCTGTAAAGGGAACAATCCCAGCTTTTTTCCACAGAATTGAAGTCCCTCATCCCTGTTACCATTCTAATATATCACGTGGGCACCATCTCCAAGGCCGTTAAATCCTTCATAAAGTGTGCTGTCCAGAAGGGGAGACGATATTCCAGCTGAGGCTTAACCAGTGATTTATCTAGGCTTAGCAGAATGCACCTGTGTTCTTTTTTAATCTTTGCTTCCAGTTATAAAGCTGAGGATCCCGTACTTCTTTTTAAAACCTTCACAACTTGTGCTGCCACCATTGAAGATTTGTGCATATACACACCCAGGGCTCTGTGCTCCCATACCATCTGTTAAATGGTTCAATTCAGTTTCTATTCACTCCCCTTAATATCCCTCCCTAAATGATCACTTCTCCAAATCGATGTGGTAAATTTCATGCTCCACACGTATTGTTATTTTGCCATCTCACTTTCCATGTCCTCCTGAAGCCTACTGCTTTTTCCCAGACTGGTCACTGCATTCATGAGTTTGATGTCATCTGCAAGAGTTGACATTATGTGTGTTTTTTTACATACAAGTCTATGTAATTTATATATCTACATCCATATCTATATCTATATATATATATAGCACTGGCTCCAATACTACCCCTGACAGACAGCCCTGTATACTCCTCTCCCCCCATTCTGAACAATGTCTGTTCACCACTTTTTTGGCCTCCTTATCTCGAGAGACAATGGGTAAGCGCCTGGAAGTGGTCAGTGGTGTGTGGAGCAGCGCCTGGAGTGGCTATAAAGGCCAATTCTGGAGTGACAGGCTCTTCCACAGGTGCTGCAGAAAATATTTGATTGCCGGGGCTGTTACACAGTTGGGTCTTCCCTTGCACCTCTGTCTTTGTTCCTGCCAACTGCTAACTCTATTCGACTCGCCACACTTTAGCCCTGTCTTTATGCCTGTCCGCCAGCTCTGGCACACGCTGTCAACTGACTTCCACGACTTGTGATCAATGTCACAGGATTTCATGTCGCGTTTGCAGACGTCTTTAAAGTGGAGACATGGACGGCCGATGGGTCTGATACCAGTGGCGAGCTCGCTGTACAATGTGTCTTTGGGAATCCTGCCATCTTCCATGCGGCGCACATGGCCAAGCCATCTGAACCGCCGCTAACTCAGTAGTATGTATAAGCTGGGGATGTTGGCCGCCTTGAGGACTTCTGTGTTGGAGATACGGTCCTGCCACCTGATGCCAAGGATTCTCCAGAGGCAGCGAAGATGGAATGAATTGAGACGTCGCTCTTGGCTGACATACGTTGTCCAGGCCTCCCTGCCATGGAGCAAGGTACTGAGGACACAGGCTTGATACACTCGGACTTTTGTGTTCCGTGTCAGTGCGCCATTTTCCCACGCTCTCTTGGCCAGTCTGGACATAGCAATGGAAGCCTTTCCCATGCGCTTGTTGATTTCTGCATATAGAGACAGCTTACTGATGATAGTTGAGCCTAGGTAGGCGAACTCTTGAACAACTTCCAGAGCGTGGTCGCCAATATTGATGGATGGAGCATTTCTGACGTCCTGCCCCATGATGTTAGTTTTCTTGAGACTGATGGTTAGGCCAAATTCATTGCAGGCAGCCGCAAACCTGTCGATGAGACTCTGCAGGCACTCTTCAGTGTGAGATGTTAAAGCAGCATCCTCAGCAAAGAGGAGTTCCCTGATGAGGAATTTCCATACTTTCGACTTCGCTCTTAGACGGGCAAGGTTGAACAACCTGTCCCCTGATCTTGTGTGGAGGAAAATTCCTTCTTTCGAGGACTTGAACGCATGTGAAAGCAGTAGGGAGAATGAAAATCCCAAAAAGTGTGGGTGCGAGAACACAGCACTGCTTCACGCCTCTCAGGATAGGAACGGGGTCTGATGAGGAGCCACCATGTTGAATTGAGCCTTTCATATTGTCATGGAATGAGGTGATGATACTTAGTAGCTTTGGTGGGCATCCAATCTTATCTAGTAGTCTGAAGAGACCACGGCTGCTGACGAGGTCAAAGGCTTTGGTGAGATCAATGAAAGCAATGTAGAGGGGCATTTGTTGTTCGCGGCATTTCTCCTGTATCTGACGAAGGGAGAACAGCATGTCAACGGTCGATCTCTCTGCACGAAAGCCACACTGTGCCTCAGGGTAGACGCGCTCGGCCAGCTTCTGGAGCCTGTTTAGAGCGACTCGAGCAAAGACTTCCCCACTATGCTGAGCAGGGAGATTCCACGGTAGTTGTTGCAGTCACCTCGGTCACCTTTGTTTTTATAGAGGGTGATGATATTGCCATTGCGCATTTCCTGAGGTAAAGCCCCCTCGTCCCAGCAAAGGCATAGCAGTTCATGTAGTGCTGGGAGTATAGCAGGCTTGGCAATCTTTATTATTTCAGGGGTAATACTGTCCTTCCCAGGGCCTTTTCCGCTGGCTAGAGAATCAGTGGCATCACTGAGTTCCGATTTGGTTGGCTGTATGACTGGTAGAGGCTGGGCTGCATTGAAGGCAGTCTCAGTGACAACATTCTACCTGGAGTACAGTTCTCAGTACTGCTCAACCTAGCGGTCCATTTGTTTGCGTTGGTCAGTGATTATGTCCCCTGATTTAGATTTGAGGGGGGCGATCTTCTTGATAGTTGGTCCAAAAGCTCTCTTAATGCCATCATACATTCATATATATATATATTTTTTAATTTAGAGATACAGCACTGTAACAGGCTCTTCGGCCCACCGAGTCTGTGCCGACCAACAACCACCCATTTATACTAACGCTACAGTAATCCCATATTCCCTGTCACCTCCCTACACTAGGGGCGATTTACAACGGCCAATTTACCTATCACCTGCAAGTCTTTTGGATGTGGGAGGAAATCGGAGCACCGGGCGGAAACCCACGCAGACACAGGGAGAACTTGCAAACTCAGCACAGGCAGTACCCAGAATAGAACCCAGGTCCCTGGAGCTGTGAGGCTGCGGTGCTAACCACTGCGCCACTGTGCCTCCCTAAATGGGCTTTCTTGTTCGTGGATGCTTGTTCTGAGTTTTTTATGCTCAAAGCTGTACATAAAGCCTATTAATAAGCTGTTCATAATGGCTATCCAGTCAAACCATTCTAATTCCTTATCAGACTATTAAACCAAAGGGTGATACACTAAAGTAATTTCCATTCTACTTCCACACACTAATTAACTTTCGCATTCCAGCTCTGCTTCTCCATTTCCAAAACCACAGTAGATTTGGCTATCATGGGGAGACAGTGGCGTTGTGGTAATGTCACTGGACTAGTAAACCAGAGAGCCAGGCTAATGCTTTGGGGGCATGGGTTCAAATCCCACTGTGACAGTTGATGTAAGTTAAATTCAATGAATTAATTATACAAAATCTGGAACTGAAAGCTAGTCACAGTCATGATGCCATGAAACTATCATCGACTGTCATAAAAACCCATCTGAGATAATGTCTCCCCACCCCATGTACGACACAGGTGGAATCAGGAGAAGGAAGAGGCCATTCGACCCCTCAAGCCTGTTCTGCCATTCCAAGAGATAATGGCTGACTGGTATGTTCATTACACTTCAAGTAAGATGCCCTTCTGATACAGGCCTGGGCTGATAAGGTGAAAGTAACATTTGCCCCACACACATGCTAATCAGTTACCTTGTCAACAGGAGAGAGTCAAACCACCTCATTTCGAAATAATACGACACTACCATCGCCGAATACCACAACATTAACATCCTGGAGATAACCATTGACTAGACACTTTACTGGACCAGATATTGAAATACTGTGGCTACAGGAGTAGGTCAAATGCTCGGTATACAACAGCCAACAACTCATCTACCGTCTCCACAAAGACATTTCACCATCTACAAAGCACAAGTCTACTGGTGGAATAGTTCCCACTTGCCTGCCGAGAGCAGCTTCAACTATTTATAACAATTAGTTGCAGTTTCCATGGAAAACATGTCGTGACTGCATGGCTCTCGGTCCACTCACTAATGTCAATCTGCACCTTTCAGTCGCACCAGAAACGGATAGAATTCGGATCATTGAATATCAATCCCAGTATTTATGAGGAATGAAGGACTATTTAATTGTGAAGTGTTATATATAGTTACCACGATAGTTTAAATTTTAATCAAACTGCTGTTTTAATGTGTGAACTGACGTGTTTCCACTCCAGATCTATCCAAATGTAGTTGTCCATCCAGCAGAAGCGTAGCTGGGGGATTTGACAAGTGAATCTAGTCACCAATCCATTCAGAAAATGAGGTGTTCAATAGTTTAGAGTTTATTTTACACCCCCTAAAAGTGAGCACGAGATGATGGAGTTATTCTGTAAGAGAAGCTCAGAAAAACATAAACATGGTTTAAACTTCAGTTACACTAATATAGTCTGGGACAGACCATAGTAAAGGAGAAGGTGAGATCAGCTACTTCTTATTTACGTAATATCCTTACATAGTTAAAATATCCAAATCATATTATCAAAGACAGCTTGATAGTGAGCAGCGTTAAAAGATATTATGGCAAATGACCAAATGTTTCGTCAACGTGGTAAGTTTTAAGCAGCATCTTAAAGGGGGAAAAGATATAGTGAGGCAGAGGTTTATGGATGGAATTCCAGAATTTAGGATCTTGGCTGATGAAAACAAGATCACAAGCGGTGGAGCGATTAAATTCGGGAATGCTCATGATTCCGGAATTGAAGGAGCACAAATATCTGATAGGGCTGAAAGAGATTACAGAGATAGTGAGGAAAGAGGTCACGGAGAGATTGGAAAATTAGCTTGGGAATTTCAATATTGTTAAGGTGAATGACCAGAAGCTAATGCAAGTGCAGCAATAATGGATGAACGGGACCTGGTGCGTGTTGGAGATAGGCAGCAGAGGTTTGGATGTCCTCAGTTTAACTGAGGATGCAAAGACGGAGGCTGGCCAGGACCTGCATTGGAATTGTCACGTCTGGAGGTGAAGATGGGGAATTAAATGCTGCACCCTCTGGATGAAAGATGAATTTTCAGTTCAAGCCAAAGAGAAAGAAGAGATTCATTACAAATTCCAATTCAAGAATATAATCCAAAACCAAATAGAAGGCAGAATGTATAGGGAGAAATAGAAAAAGAATACAATAAGGGCAAAGGGAGAGTAGAGAAAAGATTAGCAGCTAACAGTAATGGGGATCATAAATCTTGTAAAATACAGAAAAGTAAAAGGGATAGTTAAAGGGACGGTGAGGCTGATTATGGAGAAAGAAGTAAATATTCCTGTCGAGTCAGAGGGCGTGACTGAGTTACTGAATGAATAATTTGCATCTGCCTTCACAAAGGAAGAGGCTGAAATTAATCTCGCATTCGAGGAGAGGGAAGCCGAGATCTTGCATAGGATAAAATAGACGGCATGGGGGTGCTAAACATTTTAACGTCACAAAATGTCGACAACACCCCTGGTCCAGATGGGAAGCATCCTAGTTTGTGAAAGGAATCTGGGTTGGGGATAACAAAAGCTCTGACTACAATGTTTTAATCCTCATTGTATATCACACTGGGGTCAGAGGACCGGAATTGGCAATTGTTAGACTCCTTTTCGAAACAAGAGAGGGTAAGCCTTGTGACTACAGGCTGATCTATCTAACAACAGTGACACTTGAAATAGCTACTAGAGGCCTTCATCAAGGACAAAATTAATTCTCACTTGCAGACGTACGGGTTAAGATGAGAAAACGATATCGGATTTGTAAAAGGCCAATCGCGTGTAACTAACCTGACTGAGTTCTTTAATCCGGTAAGAGACTGAAGTAGGCCTTGTGTATGTGGGCATCCAATGTTGGCGAAGTACCTCATAACAGACCTATTCAGAAAATAGGAATGCATATTATTAAAGGGACGATGTCAGCTCGTGTAGTCGATTGGGTAAGAGATAGGAGGAAGAGAATAGTGGTGAATGGATGTTCTTCTGAGAGGAGAGAGTGGGGTTGCCTGGGGGTTGGTTTTAAGACTACTGTTTTTCTTTCTACACATAAATGGCATAGATTTAGGTTTAAAATGTATTAATTTTGACATTTGTGGTTGGTGAAAACATGGCTCTGTAGTAATTCCTGAATATTCTAATAGCAGACTTCAGGGTAGACAGTCTGCTGAAATGGGCAGATCAAAGGCAGATGCAACTTATTGTGATCAAGTCAGAAGTGATGATCATTGGGAAAACATCATGTCAGTATAGTATAAATGGTACCATTTTCATGGGATGCAGGAACAGAGGGAGCCGGGGAATGCATGTCCATAAATCTTTGAGGATTGCAGGGCAAGTAGAGCAGCTGATTAAGAAAGTGTATCAGATACTTGTTTTAAAAATGGCGTTATTGAATTCAAACATAAACGAAATCAAGATAAGCCTTTACAAATCAATTGTTATGGCTCAGCTGGCGTCTTGTGTGCAATTCCGGGCACGAATACCTTGCAAGAATGTCAGGGCCCTGGAGAGGGTACAGAGGAGGTTTAGTAAGAAGGCACCATGGGTGAGGGAATTCATTTACGTGGAGAGAATGGAGGAGCCTGGAACTTTATCTTCAGAGCAGAGAAGGTTCGTTGGGATCGCAACATAGAAACAGAGAAACTAGGAGCAGGAATAGGCCATTCGGCCCTTTGAGCCTGTTCCGCCATTCACTATGTTCATGGTTGGGCATCCGACTCAGTAACCAGTTCCCACTTTCGCCCCATACTGTTTGATCCCTTTGACCCAAGAGCTATACCTAACTCCTTCTGGAAAACATACAATGTTTTGGCCTCAACTGCTTTCTGTGCTGGTGAATTACACAGACTCACCACTCTCTGGGTGAAGACATTTCTCCTCACCTCAGTCCTGAAATGAATACCCCATACAATTATCCAATGGCCCTTGGTTCTGGACTCCCCCACCATCGGGAATATCCTTCCTGCATGTACCCTGTCAAGTCCTGCGACAATTGTATAGGTTTCAAAGAGATTCCCCCTCACTCCTCTGAGCCCCAGCGAATATAATCCTAATCGACACAATCTCTCCCCATACGTCAGTCGCGCCATCCCAGATCTAATAGAGCTCAGAAAAATTAAAGATTATGATAGGGTAAGAATGCCGAAATTATTTCGTCTCATGAATACGTTTGTCATCAGAGATGATGGGCAGGAATTACTGTCCTCCAGAGGCGTGATTTGAAGCCTGGAGGGGTGAGGAGGGGGCACAGAAAAAAGCGGTGGGTGGCAGGGGATGTGGCAGGTTGGAGATCCCATCTCCTCCCCACCGTCCAGTGATCTCGGGGTGGGATAGACCGACAACAACCTTCTCGCCCAGTGGCAGACTGAGGATCATAAGTGGCCTATTAAAGTCAGTGAGGACCTCCACCAAATGGAGAGGGCACCTTGTAAAACGAAGCAATGTCCCTGTGGTCTTGTGGGTGGGGAGGGACGTTGCCTCCTTCGTAGGTAATTTGAGGCCGACAAAGAAACCCACCACGAACCAGTTCATTCCCTGTGACATCCCTCCTACTGCACCACAGACATGGCCCTCTCACCGGGCCCTACGGACTGGCTTCAGTGACCCCGTGTCATCTACCTTTTCTCTGGGCTTCCACAGCTGCGTCTGGGACAGAGGCCTTCCATAGAACCAGCTGAATAACTAGAGGGGGAATCAATTTCTTCACACAGAGGCATGTTAAGATCTGGAAAGCACGACCTGAAAGAATGATGAAATCAGATTCCAGAGGAAACTTTAAAGACAATTAAACAAGAGCTTGCAGTGGAATAATTTGCAGGGTTACGAGAAAAAGCTACAATTGTGACAATAAATGAGACAGCTCTTTCAATGGGACGACTCTGACTAAAGAAGCCGAATGGTCATTCCTGTGGGAACCAAATGGCAACCAAATGAGGAGGTCAGTGGACAGTAAGGAGATAGTAACTAAAGCCTGTAAGGAACTAGATTATGAAGTCAGCGTTACTAAGGAAAAGAGTAGGCAGGGAGCAGATGAAGAACGCAAAGGGACTGGTGGTCTGAAGTGCATTTGTTTTAATGCAAGAAGTGTAGCAGGTAAGGCAGATGAACTTAGGGCCTGGATTAGTACCTGGGAGTATGATGTTATTGCTATTACTGAGACTTGGTTGAGGGAAGGGCATGATTGGCAACTAAATATCCCAGGATATCGATGTTTCCGGCGGGACAGAGAGGGAGGTAAATGGGGTGGAGGAGTTGCAGTACTGGTCAAAGAGGATATCACAGCTGTGCTGAAGGAGGGCACTATGGACGACTCGAGCAGTGAAGCAATATGGACAGAACTCAGAAATAGGAAGGGTGCGGTAACAATGTTGGGGCTGTACTATAGGCCTCCCAACAGCGAGCGTGAGATAGAGGTACAAATATGTAAACAGATTATGGAAAGATGTAGGAGCAACAGGGTGGTGGTGATAGGAGATTTTAATTTACCCAACATTGACTGGGATTCACTTAGTGTTAGAGGTCTAGATGGAGCAGAATTTGTAAGGAGCATCCAGGAGGGTTTTCTAGAGCAGTATGTAAATAGTCCAACTCGGGAAGGGGCCATAATGGACCTGGTGTTAGGGAATGAGCCCGGCCAGGTGGTTGAAGTTTCAGTAGGGGACTACTTTGGGAATAGTGATCACAATTCTGTAAGCTTTAAAATACTCTTGGACAAAGATGAGAGTGGTCCTAAAGGAAGAGTGCTAAATTGGGGGAAGGCCAACTATACCAAAATTCGGCAGGAGCTGGGGAATGTAGATTGGGAGCAGCTGTTTGAAGGTAAATCCACATTTGATATGTGGGATGCTTTTAAAGAGAGGTTGATTAGCGTGCAGGAGAGACATGTTCCTGTGAAAATGAGGGATAGAAACGGCAAGATTAGGGAACCATGGATGACAGGTGAAATTGTGAGACTAGCTAAGAGGGAAAAGGAAGCATACATAAGGTCGAGGCGGCTGATGAAAGACGAAGCTTTGAAAGAATATCGGGAATGTAGGACCAATCTGAAACGAGGAATTAAGAGGGCTAAAAGGGGTCATGAAATATCTTTAGCAAACAGGGTTAAGGAAAATCCCAAAGCCTTTTATTCATATATAAGGAGAAAGAGGGTAACTAGAGAAAGGATTGGCCCACTAAAGGACAAAGGAGGAAAGTTATGCTTGGACTCAGAGAAAATGGGTGAGATTCTAAACGAGTACTTTGCATCGGTATTCACCGAGGAGAGGGACATGACGGATGTTGAGCTTAGGAACAGATGTTTGATTACTCTAGGTCAAGTCGGCATAAGGAGGGAGGAAGTGTTGGGTATTCTAAAGGGCATTAAGGTGGACAAGTCCCCAGGTCCGGATGGGATCTATCCCAGGTTACTGAGGGAAGCGAGAGAGGAAATAGCTGGGGCCTTAACAGATATCTTTGCAGCATCCTTAAACATGGGTGAGGTCCCGGAGGACTGGAGAATTGCTAATGTTGTCCCCTTGTTTAAGAAGGGTAGCAGGGATAATCCAGGTAATTATAGACCGGTGAGCCTGACATCAGTGGTAGGGAAGCTGCTGGAGAAGATACTGAGGGATAGGATCTATTCCCATTTGGAAGAAAATGGGCTCATCAGTGATAGGCAACATGGTTTTGTGCAGGGAAGGTCATGTCTTACCAACTTAATAGAATTATTTGAGGAAGTGACAAAGTTGATTGATGAGGGAAGGGCTGTCGATGTCATATACATGGACTTCAGTAAGGCGTTTGATAAGGTTCCCCATGGCAGGCTGATGGAGAAAGTGAAGGCGCTTGGGGTCCAAGGTGTACTAGCTAGATGGATAAAGAACTGGCTGGGCAACAGGAGACAGAGAGTAGCAGTAGAAGGGAGTTTCTCAAAATGGAGACGTGTGACCAGTGGTGTTCCACAGGGATCCGTGCTGGGACCACTGTTGTTTGTGATATACATTAATGATTTGGAGGAAAATATAGGTGGACTGATTAGCAAGTTTGCAGACGACACTAAGATTGGTGGAGTAGCAGATAGTGAAGGGGACTGTCAGAGAATACAGCAGCATATAGATAGATTGGAGAGATGGGCAGAGAAATGGCAGATGGAGTTCAATCAGGGCAAATGCGAGGTGATGCATTTTGGAAGATCCAATTCAAGAGTGAACTATACAGTAAATGGAAAAGTCCTGGGGAAAATTGATGTCCAGAGAGATTTGGGTGTTCAGGACCACTGTTCCCTGAAGGTGGCAACGCAGGTAAATAGAGTGGTCAAGAAGGCATACGGCATGCTTTCCTTCATCGGAAGGGGCATTGAGTACAAGAGTTGGCAGGTCATGATACAGTTGTATAGGACTTTGGTTCGGCCACATTTGGAATACTGCGTACAGTTCTGGTCGCCACATTAGCAAAAGGATGTGGATGCTTTGGAGAGGGTGCAGAGGAGGTTCACCAGGATGTTGCCTGGTATGGAGGGCGCTAGCTATGAAGAGAGGTTGAGTAGATTAGGATTATTTTCATTAGAAAGACGGAGGTTGAGGGGGGACCTGATTGAGGTGTACAAAATCATGAGAGGTATAGACAGGGTGGATAGCAAGAGGCTTTTTCCCAGAGTGGGGGATTCAATTACTAGAGGACACGAGTTCAAAGTGAAAGGGGAAAAGTTTAGGGGGATATGCGTGGAAAGTTCTTTACACAGAGGGTGGTGGGCACCTGGAACGCATTGCCAGCGGAGGTGGTAGATGCGGGCACGATTGAGTCTTTTAAGATGTATCTAGACAGATACATGAATGGGCAGGAAGAAAAGAGATACAGAACCTTAGAAAATAGGCGACATGTTTAGAGAGAGGATCTGGATCGGCGCAGGCTTGGAGGGCCGAAGGGCCTGTTCCTGTGCTGCAAATATCTTTGTTCTCTTAAAAACCTTCCCCACACACTGAACCCCTTCCTCACACACTGAAACACCTTCCCCAAACAGTGGAACCCTTCCCCACACAATAAAACCCTTCCCCACACACTGAAACCCCTTCTCCACACACTGAAACCATTCCCCACACAGTGAAACCATTCCCCACACACTGAAAACCCTTCCCCTCACAGTGAAACCCTTTGCCCACACATTGAATACCTTCCCCACACACTGAAACCATTCCCCACACACTTAAAACTTTCCCCACACACTGAAACCCCTTCCGCACACAGTGAAACCCCTTCCCCACACACTGAAACCCTTCCCCACACACTGAACCCCGTCCCCACACACTGAAATCCTACCCCACACACTGAAACCCCTTCCCCACACACTGAAACCCAGTCCCCACACACAGAAAACCATGCCCCACACACTGAAACCATTCCCCCCACACTGAAATCCTTCCCCACACACTGAAATCCTTCCCCACACAGTGAAACCCCTTCCCCACACACTGAAAACATTCCCCACACAGTGAAACCATTCCCCACACACTGCAACCCTTCCCCACACACTGCAACCACTTCCCCTCACACTGAAACCCTTCCCCACACACTGAAAGCCTTCCCCACACATTGAATCCCCTGCCCCACACACTGAAACACCTTGGCCACACAGTGAAACCCTTCCCCACACACTGAAACCCTTCCCCACACACTGCAACATTTCCCCACACACTGAAACCCCTTCCCCACACAATTAAAACCTTCCCCACACACTAAAACCCTTCCCCACACACTGAAACCCTTCCCCACACACCGAAACCCCTTCCCCACACACTGAAACTCCTTCACCCCACACTGAACCACCTTCCACACACAGTGAATCCCCTTCCCCACACACTGAAACCATTCCACTCACAGTGAAACCATTCCCCACACACTGAAACCCTTCCCCTCACAGTGAAACGCCTTCCCCACAGACTGAGTACCTTCCCCACACACTGAAAACATTCCCCACACACTGAAGCCCCTTCCCCACACAGTGAAACCCCTTCCCCACACACTGAAACACTTCCCCACACACTGAAACCCGTCCCCACACACTGCAACCATACCCCACACACAGAAACCCCCTCCCCACACACTGAAACCCCGTCCCCACACACTGAAACCCCTTCCCTACACACTGAAACCCTTCACCACACACGGTAACCACTTCCCCACACACTGAAACCATTCCCCACACACTGAAACCCCTTCCCCACACACTGAATCCCCTTCCCCACAGAGTGAAAACCCTTCCCCACACACTGCAACCATTCGCCACACACTGAAACCCCTTCCCCACACACTGAAACCCCGTCCCCACACACTGAAACCCCTTCCCTACACACTGAAACCCTTCACCACACACGGAAACCCCTTCCCCACACACTGAAACCATTCCCCACACACTGAAACCCCTTCCCCACACAGTGAAACCCCTTGCCCACATACTGAAACCATTCCCCACACACTGAAACCCCTTCCCCACACACTGAAACACATTCCCCACACACAGAAACCATTTCCACACACACTGAACCCCCTTCCCCACACACTGAAACCATTTCCCACACACTGAAACCCCTTCCACACACACTGAAACCCCTTCCCCACACACTGAAACCCTTCCCCACACACTGAAACCGTTCCCCACGCACTGAAACCCCTTCCACACACACACTGAAACCCCTTCACTACACATTGAAACCAAGTCACCACACACAGAAACCCCTTCCCCACATACTGAAACCCATTCCCCACATAGTGAAACCCCTTCCCCACACACTGAAACACCTTCCCCACAGACTGACACACCTTCCCCACACAGTGAAACCTCTTCCCCACACAGTGAAACCCCTTCCCCACACACTGAAACACCTTCCACACACACTGAAACCCCTTCCCCACACCCTGCAACACCTTCCCCACACACTGAAACAACGTCCTCACACACTGAACGCCCTTCCCCACACACTGAAACCCCTTCCCCACACAGTGAAACCCCTTCCCCACACAATGAAACCCCTTCCCCACACACTGAAACCCCTTCCCCACACACTGTAACAACGTCCCCACACACTGAAACCCCTTCCCCACACACTGAAACCCCCTCCGCACACAGTGAAACCCCTTCCCCAGACACTGAAACCCCTTCCCCACACAGTGAAACCCCTTCCCCAAACACTGAAACACCTTCCCCACACACTGAAACACTTCCCCACACACTGAAACCCCTTCCCCACACACTGAAACCCTTCCCCACACACTGAAACCATTCCCCACGCACTGAAACCCCTTCCCCACACACTGAAACCCCTTCCCCACACACTGAAACCATTGCCCACAAACTGAAACCCCTTCCCCACACACTGAAACACTTCCCCACACACTGAAACCCCTTCCCCACAGAGTGAAAACCCTTCCCCAGACACTGAAGCCATTCCCCACACACTGAAACTGCTACCCCACTCACTGAAACACATTCCCCACGCATTGAAACCATTTCCACATACACTGAACCCCCTTCCCCTCACACTGAAACATTTCCCCACAAACTGAAACCCCTTCCACACACACTGAAACCCCTTCCCCACACACTGAAACCCTTCCCCACACACTGAAACCATTCCCCACGCTCTGAAACCCCTTCCCCACCCACTGAAACCCCTTCCACACACACACTGAAACCCCTTCACCACACACTGAAACAACGTCCCCACACACTGAAACACCTTCCCCACATACTGAAACCCATTCCCCACACAGTGAAACCCCTTCCCCACACACTCAAACACCTTCCCCACACACTGACACACCTTCCCCACACAGTGAAACCCCTTTCCCACACAGTGAAACCCCTTCCCCACACACTGAAACACCTTCCAAACACACTGAAACCCCTTCCCCACACCCTGCAACCCCTTCCCCACACACTGAAACAACGTCCTCACACACTGAAACCCCTTCCCCAGACACTGAAACCCCCTCCCCACACAGTGAAACCTCTTCCCAACACAATGAAACCCCTTCCACACACATTGAAACCCCTTCCGCACACACTGAAACAACGTCCCCACATACTGAAACCCTTCCCCACACACTGAAAGCATTCCCCACGCACTGAAACCCCTTCCCCACACACTGAAACCCCTTCCACACACACACTGAAACCCCTTCCCCACTCACTGAAACAACGTCCCCACACACTGAAACCCCTTTCCCGCATACTGAAACCCATTCCCCACACAGTGAAACCCCTTCCCCACACACTGACACACCTTCCCCACACACTGACACACCTTCCCCACACACTGAAACCCCTTCCCCACACAGTGAAACCCCTTCCCCACACACTGAAACACCTTCCACACACACTGAAACCCCTTCCCCACACCCTGCAACCCCTTCCCCACACACTGAAACAACGTCCTCACACACTGAAACCCCTTCCCCATACATTGAAATCCCTTCCCCACACAGTGAAACCCCTTCCCCACACAATGAAACCCCTTCCCCACACACAGAAACCCCTTCCCCACACACTGAAACAAATTCCCCACACACTGAAACCCCTTCGCCACACACTGAAACCCCTTCAGCACATAGTGAAACCCCTTCCCCACACAGTGAAACCCCTTACCCACACAGTGAAACCCCTTCCCCAAACACTGAAACCCCTTCCCCACACACTGAAACCCTTCCCCACACACTGAAACACCTACCCTACACACTGAAACCCCTTCTTCACACACTGAAACCCCGTCCCCACACAGTGAAACACCTTCACCACACACTTAAACCCCATCCCCACACACTGAAACCATTCCCCACACACTGAGACCCATACCCACACACTGAAACCCTTCCCCACACACTGAAACACATTCCCCACACACTGAAATCCATTCCCCACACAATGAAACCATTCCCCACACACTGAAACCATTGCCCACACACTGAAACCCTTCCCCACACACTGAAAGCCCTTCCACACACAATGAAACCCTTCCACACGCAATAAAACCCTTCCCCACACACTGAATCCCCTTCCCCACACACTGAAACACCTTCCCCACACAGTGGAACCCTTCCCCACACAATGAAACCCTTCCCCACACACTGAAACCCCTTCCCCACACACTGAAACCATTCCCCTCACAGTGAAACCCCTTCCCCACACACTGAAACCCGTCCCCACACACTGAAATCATTCCCCACACACTGAAACCCCTTCTCCACACACTGAAACCCGGTCCCCACACACTGAAACCCCCTCCCACACACTGAAACCCTTCACCACACACTGAAACCCCTTCCCCACACTCTGAAACCCCTTCCCCACACACTGAAACACTTCCCCACACACTGAAACCCCTTCCCCACGCACTGAAACCATTTCCCACACACTGAAACCCCATCCCCACACAGGGAAACCCCTTCCCCGCGCACTGAAACCATTCCCCACACACTGAAACCCCTTCCCCACACACTGAAACACATTCCCCACACACTGAAACCCCTTCCCCACACACTGAAACCATTCCCCACACACTGAAACACCTTCCCCACACACTGAAACCCCTTCCCCACACACTGAAACAACGTCCCCACACACTGAAACCCCTTTCACAAATACTGAAACCCCTTCCCCACACACTGAAACCCCTTCCCCACACACTGAAACACCTTCCCAACACACTGAAACACCTTTCCCACACACTGAAACCCCTTCACCACACTGTGAAACCCCTTCCCCACACACTGAATCACCTTTCCGACACACTGAAACCCCTTCTCCACACCCTGCAATCCCTTCCCCACACACTGAAACAACGTCTTCAAACACTGAAACCCCTTCCGCACACACTGAAATCCCTTCCGCATACAGTGAAAGCCCTTCCCCACACAATGAAACCCCTTCCCCACACAGTGAAACCCCTTCCCCACACACTGAAACCCCTTCCCCACACACTGAATCCCCTTCCCCACACACTGAAACAACGTCCCCACACACTGAAACCTTTTCCCCACACACTGAAACCCCTTCCGCACACAGTGAAACCCCTTCCCCACACACTGAAACCCCTTCCCCACACAGTGAAACACCTTCCCCACACACTGAAACCCCTTCACCACACACTGAAACCTTTCCCCACACACTGAAACCCCTACCCTACACACTGAAACCCCTTCCCCACACACTGAAACCCCGTCCCCACTCAGTGAAACACCTTCATCACACACTGAAACCTCATCCCCACACAATGAAACCCTTCCCCAGACACTGAAACCCCTTCCCCACACACTGAAAACCTTCCCCACACACTGAAATCCTTCCCCACACACTGAAACCCCTTCACGACACACTGAAACCATTCCCCACACACTGAAACCATTGCCCACACACTGAAACCATTGCCCACACACTGAAACCCCTTCTCCACAAACTGAAACCCCGTCTCCACGCAGTGAAACACCTTCACCACACACTGAAACCGCTTCCCCACACACTGAAACCCATACCCACACACTGAAACCCTTCCCCATACACTGTAACACCTTCCCAACACACTGAAACCCATTCCCCACACACTGAAACCATTCCCCACACACTGAAACCATTGCCCACACACTGAAACTCTTCCCCACACACTGAAAGCCCTTCCCCACACAATACAACCATTCCCCACACACTGAATCCCCTTCCCCACACACTGAAACTCCTTCTCCACACAGTGGAACCCCTCCCCACACAATGAAACCCTTCCCCACACACATAAACCCCTTCCACACACACTGAAACCATTCCCCACACAGTGAAACCATTCCCCACACACTGAAAACCCTTCCACTCACAGTGAAACCCCTTCCCCACACAATGAATGCATTCCCCACACACTGAAACCATTCCCCACACACTGAAACCCCTTCCGCACACAGTGAAACCCCTTCCCCACACACTGAAACACTTCCCCACACACTGAAACCCGTCCCCACAAACTGAAATCATTCCCCACACACTGAAACCCCTACTCCACACACTGAAACCCCGTCCCCACACACTGAAACCCTTTCCCCACACACTGACACCCTTCACCACCCACTGAAACCCCTTCCCTACACACTGAAACACCTTCCCCACACACTGAAACACTTCCCCACACACTGAAACCCCTTCCCCACACACTGAAACCATTCCCCACAAACTGAAACCCCTTCCCCACACAGTGAAACCCCTTCCCCACACACTGAAACCATTCCCCACACACTGAAACCCCTTCCCCACACACTGAAACACATTTCCCACACAGTGAAACCATTTCCACACACACTGAAACCCCTTCCCCACACACTGAAACCATACCCCACACAACGAAACCCCTTCCACACACACTGAAGCCCCTTCCCCACACACTGAAACCTGTCCCCACACACTGAAACCATTCCCCACACACTGAAACCCCTTCCCCACACACTGAAACCCCTTCCCCACACACTGAAACAACGTCCCCACACACTGAAACCCCTTCCCCACAGACTGAAACCCATTCCCAACACAGTGAAACCCCTTCCCCACACACTGAAACACCTTCCCAACACACTGAAACACCTTCCCCACACCCTGAAACCCCTTCAACACACAGTGAAACCCCTTCCCCACACACTGAAACACCTTCCCCACACACTGAAACCCCTTCCCCATACCCTGCAATCCCTTCCCCACACACTGAAACAACGTCTTCACACACTGAAACCCCTTCCCCACACACTGAAATCCCTTCCCCACACAGTGAAAGCCCTTCCCCACACAATGAAACCCCTTCCCCTCACAGTGAAACCCCTTCCCCACACACTGAAAACCCTTCCCCTCACAGTGAAACCCCTTCCCCACACACTGAAACCCGTCCCCACACACTGAAATCATTCCCCACACACTGAAACCCCTTCTCCACACACTGAAACCCGGTCTCCACACACTGAAACCCCTTCCCCACACACTGAAACCCTTCACCACACACTGAAACCCCTTCCCCACACTCTGAAACCCCTTCCCCACACACTGAAACAATTCCCCACACACTGAAAACCCTTCCCCACACACTGAAACCATTTCCCACACACTGAAACCCCATCCCCACACAGTGAAACCCCTTCCCCACGCACGGAAACCATTCCCCACACACTGAAACCCCTTCCCCACACACTGAAACACATTCCCCACACACTGAAACCCCTTCCCCACCCACTGAAACCATTCCCCACACACTGAAACCCCTTCCCCACACACTGAAACCCCTTCCCCACACACTGAAACAACGTCCCCACACACTGAAACCCCTTTCCCAAATACTGAAACCCATTCCCCACACAGTGAAACCCCTTCCCCACACACTGAAACACCTTACCAACACACTGAAACACCTTCCCCACACACTGAAACCCCTTCACCACACAGTGAAACCCCTTCCCCACACACTGAATCACCTTCCCCACACACTGAAACCCCTTCCCCACACCCTGCAATCCCTTCCCCACACACTGAAACAACGTCTTCAAACACTGAAACCCCTTCCCCACACACTGAAATCCCTTCCGCATACAGTGAAAGCCCTTCCCCACACAATGAAACCCCTTCCCCACACACTGAAACCCCTTCCCCACACACTGAAACCCCTTCGACACACACTGAATCCCCTTCCCCACACACTGAAACAACGTCCCCACACATTGAAACCTTTTCCCCACACACTGAAACCCCTTCCGCACACAGTGAAACCCCTTCCCCACACACTGAATCCCCTTCCCCACACATTGAAACACCTTCCCCACACACTGAAACCCCTTCACCACACACTGAGACCTTTCCCCACACACTGAAACCCCTACCCTACACACTGAAACCCCTTCCCCACACACTGAAACCCCGTCCCCACTCAGTGAAACACCTTCATCACACACTGAAACCCCATCCCCACACAATGAAACCCTTCCCCACACACTGAAACCCCTTCCCCACGCACTGAAAACCTTCCCCACACACTGAAATCCTTCCCCACACACTGAAACCCCTTCACGACACACTGAAACCATTCCCCACACACTGAAACCATTGCCCACACACTGAAACCATTGCCCACACAATGAAACCCCTTCTCCACACACTGAAACCCCGTCCCCACACAGTGAAACACCTTCACCACACACTGAAACCCCTTCCCCACACACTGAAACCCATACCCACACACTGAAACCCTTCCCCATACACTGTAACACCTTCCCAACACACTGAAACCCATTCCCCACACACTGAAACCATTCCCCACACACTGAAACCATTGCCCACACACTGAAACTCTTCCCCACACACTGAAAGCCCTTCCCCACACAATACAACCATTCCCCACACACTGAATCCCCTTCCCCACACACTGAAACTCCTTCCCCACACAGTGGAACCCTTCCCCACACAATGAAACCATTCCCCACAGACAGAAACCCCTTCCCCACACACTGAAACCATTCCCCACACAGTGAAACCATTCCCCACACACTGAAAACCCTTCCACTCACAGTGAAACCCCTTCCCCACACACTGAATACATTCCCCACACACTGAAACCATTCCCCACACACTGAAACCCCTTCCGCACACAGTGAAACCCCTTCCCCACACACTGAAACACTTCCCCACACACTGAAACCCGTCCCCACAAACTGAAATCATTCCCCACACACTGAAACCCCTACTCCACACACTGAAACCCCGTCCCCACACACTGAAACCCTTTCCCCACACACTGACACCCTTCACCACACACTGAAACCCATTCCCCACACACTGAAACACCTTCCCCACACACTGAAACACTTCCCCACACACTGAAACCCCTTCCCCACACACTGAAACCATTCCCCACAAACTGAAACCCCTTCCCCACACAGTGAAACCCCTTCCCCACACACTGAAACCATTCCCCACACACTGAAACCCCTTCCCCACACACTGAAACACATTTCCCACACAGTGAAACCATTTCCACACACACTGAAACCATACCCCACACAACGAAACCCCTTCCACACACACTGAAGCCCCTTCCCCACACACTGAAACCCGTCCCCACACACTGAAACCATTCCCCACACACTGAAACCCCTTCCCCACACACTGAAACCCCTTCCCCACACACTGAAACAACGTCCCCACACACTGAAACCCCTTCCCCACATACTGAAACCCATTCCCAACACAGTGAAACCCCTTCCCCACACACTGAAACACATTCCCAACACACTGAAACACCTTCCCCACACCCTTAAACCCCTTCAACACACAGTGAAACCCCTTCCCCACACACTGAAACACCTTCCCCACACACTGAAACCCCTTCCCCATACCCTGCAATCCCTTCCCCACACACTGAAACAACGTCTTCACACACTGAAACCCCTTCCCCACACACTGAAATCCCTTCCCCACACAGTGAAAGCCCTTCCCCACACAATGAAACCCCTTCCCCTCACAGTGAAACCCCTTCCCCACACACTGAAAACCCTTCCCCTCACAGTGAAACCCCTTCCCCACACACTGAAACCCGTCCCCACACACTGAAATCATTCCCCACACACTGAAACCCCTTCTCCACAAACTGAAACCCGGTCCCCACACACTGCAATCCCTTCCCCACACACTGAAACCCTTCACCACACACTGAAACCCCTTCCCCACACTCTGAAACCCCTTCCCCACACACTGAAACAATTCCCCACACACTGAAAACCCTTCCCCACACACTGAAACCATTTCCCACACACTGAAACCCCATCCCCACACAGTGAAACCCCTTCCCCACGCACGGAAACCATTCCCCACACACTGAAACCCCTTCCCCACACACTGAAACACATTCCCCACACACTGAAACCCCTTCCCCACCCACTGAAACCATTCCCCACACACTGAAACCCCTTCCCCACACACTGAAACCCCTTCCCCACACACTGAAACAACGTCCCCACACACTGAAACCCCTTTCCCAAATACTGAAACCCATTCCCCACACAGTGAAACCCCTTCCCCACACACTGAAACACCTTCCCAACACACTGAAACCCCTTCACCACACACTGAAACCCATTCACCACACAGTGAAACCCCTTCCCCACACACTGAATCACCTTCCCCACACACTGAAACCCCTTCCCCACACCCTGCAATCCCTTCCCCACACACTGAAACAACGTCTTCAAACACTGAAACCCCTTCCCCACACACTGAAATCCCTTCCGCATACAGTGAAAGCCCTTCCCCATACAATGAAACCCCTTCCCCACACACTGAAACCCCTTCCCCACACACTGAAACCCCTTCGACACACACTGAATCCCCTTCCCCACACACTGAAACAACGTCCCCACACATTGAAACCTTTTCCCCACACACTGAAACCCCTTCCGCACACAGTGAAACCCCTTCCCCACACACTGAAACCCCTTCCCCACACAGTGAAACACCTTCCCCACACACTGAAACCCCTTCACCACACACTGAAACCTTTCCCCACACACTGAAACCCCTACCCTACACACTGAAACCCCTTCCCCACACACTGAAACCCCGTCCCCACTCAGTGAAACACCTTCATCACACACTGAAACCCCATCCCCACACAATGAAACCCTTCCCCACACACTGAAACCCCTTCCCCACGCACTGAAAACCTTCCCCACACACTGAAATCCTTCCCCACACACTGAAACCCCTTCACGACACACTGAAACCATTCCCCACACACTGAAACCATTGCCCACACACTGAAACCATTGCCCACACAATGAAACCCCTTCTCCACACACTGAAACCCCGTCCCCACCCAGTGAAACACCTTCACCACACACTGAAACCCCTTCCCCACACACTGAAACCCATACCCACACACTGAAACCCTTCCCCATACACTGTAACACCTTCCCAACACACTGAAACCCATTCCCCACACACTGAAACCATTCCCCACACACTGAAACCATTGCCCACACACTGAAAATCTTCCCCACACACTGAAAGCCCTTCCCCACACAACACAACCATTCCCCACACACTGAATCCCCTTCCCCACACACTGAAACTCCTTCCCCACACAGTGGAACCCTTCCCCACACAATGAAACCATTCCCCACAGACAGAAACCCGTTCCCCACACACTGAAACCATTCCCCACACAGTGAAACCATTCCCCACACACTGACAACCCTTCCACTCACAGTGAAACCCCTTCCCCACACACTGAAACCATTCCCCACACACTGAAACCCCTTCCGCACACAGTGAAACCCCTTCCCCACACAGTGAAACACTTCCCCACACACTGAAACCAGTCCCCACAAACTGAAATCATTCCGCACACACTGAAACCCCTACTCCACACACTGAAACCCGTCCCCACACACTGAAACCCTTTCCCCACACACTGACACCCTTCACCACACACTGAAACCCCTTCCCCACACACTGAAACACCTTCCCCACACACTGAAACACTTCCCCACACACTGAAACCCCTTCCCCACACACTGAAACCATTCCCCACAAACTGAAACCCCTTCCCCACACAGTGAAACCCCTTCCCCACACACTGAAACCATTCCCCACACACTGAAACCCCTTCCCCACACACTGAAACACATTTCCCACACAGTGAAACCATTTCCACACACACTGAAACCCCTTCCCCACACACTGAAACTATACCCCACACAAAGAAACCCCTTCCACACACACTGAAGCCCCTTCCCCACACACTGAAACCCGTCCCCACACACTGAAACCATTCCCCACACACTGAAACCCCTTCCCCACACACTGAAACAACGTCCCCACACACTGAAACCCCTTCCCCACATACTGAAACCCATTCCCAACACATTGAAACCCCTTCCCCACACACTGAAACACCTTCCCAACACACTGAAACACCTTCCCCACACCCTGAAACCCCTTCAACACACAGTGAAACCCCTTCCCCACACACTGAAACACCTTCCCCACACACTGAAACCCCTTCCCCATACCCTGCAATCCCTTCCCCACACACTGAAACAACGTCTTCACACACTGAAACCCCTTCCCCACACACTGAAATCCCTTCCCCACACAGTGAAAGCCCTTCCCCACACAATGAAACCCCTTCCCCACACACAGAAACCCCTTCCCCACACACTGGCACACCTTGCCCACACAGTGAAACCCCTTCCCCACACAGTGAAACCCCTTCCCCACACACTGAAACACCTTCCACACATACTGAAACCCCTTCCCCACACACTGGAACCCCTTCCCCACACACTGAAACAACGTCCTCACACACTGAAACCCCTTTCCCACACACTGAAACCCCGTCCCCACACACTGAAACCCTTTCCCCACACACTGACACCCTTCACCACACACTGAAACCCCTTCCCCACACACTGAAACACCTTCCCCACACACTGAAACACTTCCCCACACACTGAAACCCCTTCCCCACACACTGAAACCATTCCCCACAAACTGAAACCCCTTCCCCACACAGTGAAACCCCTTCCCCACACACTGAAACCATTCCCCACACACTGAAACCCCTTCCCCACACACTGAAACACATTTCCCACACAGTGAAACCATTTCCACACACACTGAAACCCCTTCCCCACACACTGAAACCATACCCCACACAACGAAACCCCTTCCACACACACTGAAGCCCCTTCCCCACACACTGAAACCCGTCCCCACACACTGAAACCATTCCCCACACACTGAAACCCCTTCCCCACACACTGAAACCCCTTCCCCACACACTGAAACAACGTCCCCACACACTGAAACCCCTTCCCCACATACTGAAACCCATTCCCAACACACTGAAACACCTTCCCCACACCCTGAAACCCCTTCAACACACAGTGAAACCCCTTCCCCACACACTGAAACACCTTCCCCACACACTGAAACCCCTTCCCCATACCCTGCAATCCCTTCCCCACACACTGAAACAACGTCTTCACACACTGAAACTCCTTCCCCACACACTGAAATCCCTTCCCCACACAGTGAAAGCCCTTCCCCACACAATGAAACCCCTTCCCCACACACAGAAACCCCTTCCCCACACACTGGCACACCTTGCCCACACAGTGAAACCCCTTCCCCACACAGTGAAACCCCTTCCCCACACACTGAAACACCTTACACACATACTGAAACCCCTTCCCCACACACTGGAACCCCTTCCCCTCACACTGAAACAACGTCCTCACACACTGAAACCCCTTTCCCACACACTGAAACCCCTTCAGCACACAGTGAAACCCCTTCCCCACACACTGAAACCCCTTCCCCATACCCTGCAATCCCTTCCCCACACACTGAAACAACGTCTTCACACACTGAAACCCCTGCTCCACACACTGAAATCCCTTCCCCACACAGTGAAAGCCCTTCCCCACACAATGAAACCCCTTCCCCACACACAGAAACCCCTTCCCCACACACTGAAACAACGTCCCCACACACTGAAACCTTTTCCCCACACACTGAAACCCCTTCCGCACACACTGAAACCCCTTCCCCACACACTGAAACCCCTTCCCCACACAGTGAAACCCTTTCCCCACACACTGAATCCCCTTCCCCACACACTGAAACCTTTCCCCACAAACTGAAACCCCTACCCTACACACTGAAACCCCTTCCCCACACAATGCAACCCCGTCCCCACTCAATGAAACACCTTCACCACAAACTGAAACCCCATCCCCACACAAGGAAAACCTTCCCCACACACTGAAACACCATCCCCACACACTGAAACCCCTTCCCCACACAGTGAAAACCTTCCCCACACACTGAAATCCTTCCCCCCCACACTGAAACCCCTTCACCACACACTGAAACCATTCCCCACACACTGAAACCATTGCCCACACACTGAAACCCCTTCCCTACACACTGTAACCCTTCCCCACACAATAAAAACCTTCCCCACACACTGAATCCCCTTCCCCACACACTGAAACACCTTCCCCACACAGTGGAACCCTTCCCCACACAATGAAACCCTTCCCCACACAGTGAAACAACGTCTTCAAACACTGAAACCCCTTCCCCACACACTGAAATCCCTTCCGCATACAGTGAAAGCCCTTCCCCATACAATGAAACCCCTTCCCCACACACTGAAACCCCTTCCCCACACACTGAAACCCCTTCGACACACACTGAATCCCCTTCCCCACACACTGAAACAACGTCCCCACACATTGAAACCTTTTCCCCACACACTGAAACCCCTTCCGCACACAGTGAAACCCCTTCCCCACACACTGAAACCCCTTCCCCACACAGTGAAACACCTTCCCCACACACTGAAACCCCTTCACCACACACTGAAACCTTTCCCCACACACTGAAACCCCTACCCTACACACTGAAACCCCTTCCCCACACACTGAAACCCCGTCCCCACTCAGTGAAACACCTTCATCACACACTGAAACCCCATCCCCACACAATGAAACCCTTCCCCACACACTGAAACCCCTTCCCCACGCACTGAAAACCTTCCCCACACACTGAAATCCTTCCCCACACACTGAAACCCCTTCACGACACACTGAAACCATTCCCCACACACTGAAACCATTGCCCACACACTGAAACCATTGCCCACACAATGAAACCCCTTCTCCACACACTGAAACCCCGTCCCCACCCAGTGAAACACCTTCACCACACACTGAAACCCCTTCCCCACACACTGAAACCCATACCCACACACTGAAACCCTTCCCCATACACTGTAACACCTTCCCAACACACTGAAACCCATTCCCCACACACTGAAACCATTCCCCACACACTGAAACCATTGCCCACACACTGAAAATCTTCCCCACACACTGAAAGCCCTTCCCCACACAATACAACCATTCCCCACACACTGAATCCCCTTCCCCACACACTGAAACTCCTTCCCCACACAGTGGAACCCTTCCCCACACAATGAAACCATTCCCCACAGACAGAAACCCCTTCCCCACACACTGAAACCATTCCCCACACAGTGAAACAATTCCCCACACACTGACAACCCTTCCACTCACAGTGAAACCCCTTCCCCACACACTGAAACCATTCCCCACACACTGAAACCCCTTCCGCACACAGTGAAACCCCTTCCCCACACAGTGAAACACTTCCCCACACACTGAAACCAGTCCCCACAAACTGAAATCATTCCGCACACACTGAAACCCCTACTCCACACACTGAAACCCGTCCCCACACACTGAAACCCTTTCCCCACACACTGACACCCTTCACCACACACTGAAACCCCTTCCCCACACACTGAAACACCTTCCCCACACACTGAAACACTTCCCCACACACTGAAACCCCTTCCCCACACACTGAAACCATTCCCCACAAACTGAAACCCCTTCCCCACACAGTGAAACCCCTTCCCCACACACTGAAACCATTCCCCACACACTGAAACCCCTTCCCCACACACTGAAACACATTTCCCACACAGTGAAACCATTTCCACACACACTGAAACCCCTTCCCCACACACTGAAACTATACCCCACACAACGAAACCCCTTCCACACACACTGAAGCCCCTTCCCCACACACTGAAACCCGTCCCCACACACTGAAACCATTCCCCACACACTGAAACCCCTTCCCCACACACTGAAACAACGTCCCCACACACTGAAACCCCTTCCCCACATACTGAAACCCATTCCCAACACAGTGAAACCCCTTCCCCACACACTGAAACACCTTCCCAACACACTGAAACACCTTCCCCACACCCTGAAACCCCTTCAACACACAGTGAAACCCCTTCCCCACACACTGAAACACCTTCCCCACACACTGAAACCCCTTCCCCATACCCTGCAATCCCTTCCCCACACACTGAAACAACGTCTTCACACACTGAAACCCCTTCCCCACACACTGAAATCCCTTCCCCACACAGTGAAAGCCCTTCCCCACACAATGAAACCCCTTCCCCACACACAGAAACCCCTTCCCCACACACTGGCACACCTTGCCCACACAGTGAAACCCCTTCCCCACACAGTGAAACCCCTTCCCCACACACTGAAACACCTTCCACACATACTGAAACCCCTTCCCCACACACTGGAACCCCTTCCCCACACACTGAAACAACGTCCTCACACACTGAAACCCCTTTCCCACACACTGAAACCCCTTCCCCACACACTGAAACCCTTTCCCCACACACTGACACCCTTCACCACACACTGAAACCCCTTCCCCACACACTGAAACACCTTCCCCACACACTGAAACACTTCCCCACACACTGAAACCCCTTCCCCACACACTGAAACCATTCCCCACAAACTGAAACCCCTTCCCCACACAGTGAAACCCCTTCCCCACACACTGAAACCATTCCCCACACACTGAAACCCCTTCCCCACACACTGAAACACATTTCCCACACAGTGAAACCATTTCCACACACACTGAAACCCCTTCCCCACACACTGAAACCATACCCCACACAACGAAACCCCTTCCACACACACTGAAGCCCCTTCCCCACACACTGAAACCCGTCCCCACACACTGAAACCATTCCCCACACACTGAAACCCCTTCCCCACACACTGAAACCCCTTCCCCACACACTGAAACAACGTCCCCACACACTGAAACCCCTTCCCCACATACTGAAACCCATTCCCAACACACTGAAACAACTTCCCCACACCCTGAAACCCCTTCAACACACAGTGAAACCCCTTCCCCACACACTGAAACACCTTCCCCACACACTGAAACCCCTTCCCCATACCCTGCAATCCCTTCCCCACACACTGAAACAACGTCTTCACACACTGAAACTCCTTCCCCACACACTGAAATCCCTTCCCCACACAGTGAAAGCCCTTCCCCACACAATGAAACCCCTTCCCCACACACAGAAACCCCTTCCCCACACACTGGCACACCTTGTCCACACAGTGAAACCCCTTCCCCACACAGTGAAACCCCTTCCCCACACACTGAAACACCTTACACACATACTGAAACCCCTTCCCCACACACTGGAACCCCTTCCCCTCACACTGAAACAACGTCCTCACACACTGAAACCCCTTTCCCACACACTGAAACCCCTTCAGCACACAGTGAAACCCCTTCCCCACACACTGAAACCCCTTCCCCATACCCTGCAATCCCTTCCCCACACACTGAAACAACGTCTTCACACACTGAAACCCCTGCTCCACACACTGAAATCCCTTCCCCACACAGTGAAAGCCCTTCCCCACACAATGAAACCCCTTCCCCACACACAGAAACCCCTTCCCCACACACTGAAACAACGTCCCCACACACTGAAACCTTTTCCCCACACACTGAAACCCCTTCCGCACACACTGAAACCCCTTCCCCACACACTGAAACCCCTTCCCCACACAGTGAAACCCTTTCCCCACACACTGAATCCCCTTCCCCACACACTGAAACCTTTCCCCACAAACTGAAACCCCTACCCTACACACTGAAACCCCTTCCCCACACAATGCAACCCCGTCCCCACTCAATGAAACACCTTTACCACAAACTGAAACCCCATCCCCACACAAGGAAAACCTTCCCCACACACTGAAACACCATCCCCACACACTGAAACCCCTTCCCCACACAGTGAAAACCTTCCCCACACACTGAAATCCTTCCCCCCACACTGAAACCCCTTCACCACACACTGAAACCATTCCCCACACACTGAAACCATTGCCCACACACTGAAACCCCTTCCCTACACACTGTAACCCTTCCCCACACAATAAAAACCTTCCCCACACACTGAATCCCCTTCCCCACACACTGAAACACCTTCCCCACACAGTGGAACCCTTCCCCACACAATGAAACCCTTCCCCACACAGTGAAACCATTCCCCACACACTGAAAACCATACCCGTCGCAGTGAAACCCCTTCCCCACACACTGAATACCTTCCCCACACACTGTACCATTCCCCACACACTGAAACCGCTTCCGCACACAGTGAAACCCCTTCCCCACACACTGAAACCCTTCCCCACACACTGAAACCCGTCCCCACACACTGAAATCATTCCCCACACACTGAAACCCCTTCTCCACACACTGAAACCCCGTCCCCACACACTGAAACCCCTTCTCCACACACTGAAACCCCGTCCCCACACCCCGAAACCCCTTGCCCACACACTGAAACCCTTCACCACACACTGAGACCCCTTCCCCACGCACTGAAACCATTCCCCACACACTGAAACCATTCTCCACACACTGAAACCCATTCCACACACACTGAAACCCCCTCCCCACACACTGAAACCACTCCCCACACACCGGAACCCCTTCCACACACAATGAAACCCCTTCCCCATACACTGAAACTCCTTCCCCACACACTGAAACAACGTCCCCACACACTGAAACCCCTTCCCCACACACTGAAACCCATTCCCCACACAGTGAAACCACTTCCCCACACATTGAAACACCTTCCCCACACACTGAAACACCTTCCCCACACACTGAAACCCTTTCCCCACATAGTGAAACACCTTCCCCACACACTGAAACCCTTTCCCCACATAGTGAAACCCTTTCCCCAGACACTGAAACCGCTTCCCCACACACTGAAACCCCTTCCCCACACAGTGAAACCCCTTCCCCACAGACTGAAACACCTTCCCCACACACTGAAACCCCTTCCCCACACACTGAAACAACGTCCCCACACACTGAAACCCCTTCCCCACACACTGAAACCCCTTCCCCACACACTGAAACCCCTTCTCCACACAGTGAAACCCCTTCCCCACACACTGAAACCCTTTCCCCACACGCTGAAACCCCTTCCCCACACACTGAAACCCCATCCCCACACACTGAAACATCTTCCCCACACACTTAAACCTCATCCCCACACTGTGAAACACCTTCGCCACACACTGAAAACCCTTCTTCACACACTGAAACCCTTCCCCACTCACTGAAACCCCTACACTACACACTGAAACCTCTTCCCAACACACTGAAACCCCGTCCCCACTCAGTGAAACACCTTCACCACTCACTGAAACCCCTTCCCGACACACTGAAACCCTTCCCCACACACTGAAACCCTTTCCCACACACTGAAATACTTCCCCACACAGTAAAATCACCTTCCGCACACGGTGAAACCATTCCCCACGCACTGAAATCATTCCCCACACACTGAAACCCTTCCCCACACACTGAAACCCCTTTACCACACACTGACACCCGTGCCCACAAACTGAAACCCTTCCGCACACACTGAATCCCCTTCCACACACATTGAAACACATTCCCCACACAGTGAAACCCTTCCCCACACACTGAAATCCTTCCCCACACACTGAAACCCCTTCCCCACAGACTGAAACCCTTCCCCACACACTGAAACCCTTCCCCACACACTGAAACCGCTTCCCCACACACTGAAACACATTCCACACACAGTGAAACCCCTTCCCCACACAGTGAAACCCTTTCCCCACACACTGAATCCCCTTCCCCACACACTGAAACCTTTCCCCACAAACTGAAACCCCTACCCTACACACTGAAACCCCTTCCCCACACAATGCAACCCCGTCCCCACTCAATGAAACACCTTCACCACAAACTGAAACCCCATCCCCACACAAGGAAAACCTTCCCCACACACTGAAACACCATCCCCACACACTGAAACCCCTTCCCCACACAGTGAAAACCTTCCCCACACACTGAAATCCTTCCCCCCACACTGAAACCCCTTCACCACACACGGAAACCATTCCCCACACACTGAAACCATTGCCCACACACTGAAACCCCTTCCCTACACACTGTAACCCTTCCCCACACAATAAAAACCTTCCCCACACACTGAATCCCCTTCCCCACACACTGAAACACCTTCCCCACACAGTGGAACCCTTCCCCACACAATGAAACCCTTCCCCACACAGTGAAACCATTCCCCACACACTGAAAACCATACCCGTCGCAGTGAAACCCCTTCCCCACACACTGAATACCTTCCCCACACACTGTACCATTCCCCACACACTGAAACCGCTTCCGCACACAGTGAAACCCCTTCCCCACACAGTGAAACCCTTCCCCACACACTGAAACCCGTCCCCACACACTGAAATCATTCCCCACACACTGAAACCCCTTCTCCACACACTGAAACCCCGTCCCCACACACTGAAACCCCTTCTCCACACACTGAAACCCCGTCCCCACACCCCGAAACCCCTTGCCCACACACTGAAACCCTTCACCACACACTGAGACCCCTTCCCCACGCACTGAAACCATTCCCCACACACTGAAACCATTCTCCACACACTGAAACCCATTCCACACACACTGAAACCCCTTCCCCACACACTGAAACCACTCCCCACACACCGGAACCCCTTCCACACACAATGAAACCCCTTCCCCATACACTGAAACTCCTTCCCCACACACTGAAACAACGTCCCCACACACTGAAACCCCTTCCCCACACACTGAAACCCATTCCCCACACAGTGAAACCACTTCCCCACACATTGAAACACCTTCCCCACACACTGAAACACCTTCCCCACACACTGAAACCCTTTCCCCACATAGTGAAACACCTTCCCTACACACTGAAACCCTTTCCCCACATAGTGAAACCCTTTCCCCAGACACTGAAACCGCTTCCCCACACACTGAAACCCCTTCCCCACACAGTGAAACCCCTTCGCCACAGACTGAAACACCTTCCCCACACACTGAGACCACTTCCCCACACACTGAAACAACGTCCCCACACACTGAAACCCCTTCCCCACACACTGAAACCCCTTCCCCACACAGTGAATACCCTTCCCCACACAGTGAAACCCCTTCTCCACACAGTGAAACCCCTTCCCCACACACTGAAACCCTTTCCCCACACGCTGAAACCCCTTCCCCACACACTGAAACCCCATCCCCACACACTGAAACATCTTCCCCACACACTTAAACCTCATCCCCACACAGTGAAACACCTTCGCCACACACTGAAAACCCTTCTTCACACACTGAAACCCTTCCCCACTCACTGAAACCCCTACACTACACACTGAAACCTCTTCCCAACACACTGAAACCCCGTCCCCACTCAGTGAAACACCTTCACCACTCACTGAAACCCCTTCCCGACACACTGAAACCCTTCCCCACACACTGAAACCCTTTCCCACACACTGAAATACTTCCCCACACAGTAAAATCACCTTCCGCACACGGTGAAACCATTCCCCACGCACTGAAACCATTCCCCACACACTGAAACCCTTCCCCACACACTGAAACCCCTTTACCACACACTGAAACACGTGCCCACAAAATGAAACCCTTCCGCACACACTGAATCCCCTTCCACACACATTGAAACACATTCCCCACACAGTGAAACCCTTCCCCACACACTGAAATCCTTCCCCACACACTGAAACCCCTTCCCCACAGACTGAAACCCTTCCCCACACACTGAAACCCTTCCCCACACACTGAAACCGCTTCCCCACACACTGAAACACATTCCACACACAGTGAAACCGCTACCCACACACTGAAACAACGTCCCCACACACTGAAACCCCATCCCCACTCACTGAAACTCCTTCCCCACACAGTGAAACCCCTTCCCCACACACTGAAACACCTTCCCCACACACTGAAACACCTTCCCCACTCACTGAAACCCTTCCCCACACACTGAAACCCATACCCACACACTGAAACTATTCCCCACACACTGAAATCCCTTCCCCACACACTGAAACACCTTCCCCACACACTGAAGCCCTTCCCCACACACTGAAACCCTTCCCCACAAACTGAAACCCCTTCCCCACACACTGAAACCATTCCCCACACTCTGAAACAACTTCCCCACAAACTGAAACCCTTCCCCACACACTGAAACCCCTTCCCTACACACTGAAACCCTTCCCCACACACTGAAACCCTTACCCACATACTGAAAACCTTCCCCACACACTGAAACACCATCCCCACGCACTGAAACCCCTTCCCCACACAGTGAAAACCTTCCCCACACACTGAATTCCTTCCCCCCACACTGAAATCCCTTCACCACACACTGAAACCATTCCCCACACACTGAAACCATTGCCCACACACTGAAACCCCTTCCCTACACACTGTAACCCTTCCCCACACAATAAAACCCTTCCCCACACACTGAATCCCCTTCCCCACACACTGAAACACCTTCCCCACACAGTGGAACCCTTCCCCACACAATGAAACCCCTTCCCCACACAGTGAAACCATTCCCCACACACTGAAAACCATACCCGTCGCAGTGAAACCCCTTCCCCACACACTGAATACCTTCCCCACACACTGTACCATTCCCCACACACTGAAACCGCTTCCGCACACAGTGAAACCCCTTCACCACACACTGAAACCATTCCCCACACACTGAAACCATTGCCCACACACTGAAACCCCTTCCCTACACACTGTAACCCTTCCCCACACAATAACACCCTTCCCCACACACTGAATCCCCTTCACCACACACTGAAACACCTTCCCCACACAGTGGAACCCTTCCCCACACAATGAAACCCCTTCCCCACACAGTGAAACCATTCCCCACACACTGAAAACCATACCCGTCGCAGTGAAACCCCTTCCCCACACACTGAATACCTTCCCCACACACTGTACCATTCCCCACACACTGAAACCGCTTCCGCACACAGTGAAACCCCTTCCCCACACACTGAAACCCTTCCCCACACACTGAAACCCGTCCCCACACACTGAAATCATTCCCCACACACTGAAACCCCTTCTCCACACACTGAAACCCCGTCCCCACACACTGAAACCCCTTCTCCACACACTGAAACCCCGTCCCCACACACCGAAACCCCTTGCCCACACACTGAAACCCTTCACCACACACTGAGACCCCTTCCCCACGCACTGAAACCATTCCCCACACACTGAAACCATTCTCCACACACTGAAACCCATTCCACACACAATGAAACCCCTTCCCCATACACTGAAACTCCTTCCCCACACACTGAAACCCCTTCCCCACACACTGAAACCCATTCCCCACACAGTGAAACCCCTTCCCCACACATTGAAACACCTTCCCCACACACTGAAACACCTTCCCCACACACTGAAACCCCTTCCCCACATAGTGAAACCCTTTCCCCAGACACTGAAACACCTTCCCCACACACTGAAACCCCTTCCCCACACCCTGCATCCCCTTCCCCACACACTGAAACACCTTCCCCACTCACTGAAACCCTTCCCCACACACTGAAACCCATACCCACACACTGAAACTATTCCCCACACACTGAAATCCCTTCCCCACACACTGAAACACCTTCCCCACACACTGAAGCCCTTCCCCACACACTGAAACCCTTCCCCACAAACTGAAACCCCTTCCCCACACACTGAAACCATTCCCCACACTCTGAAACAACTTCCCCACAAACTGAAACCCTTCCCCACACACTGAAACCCCTTCCCTACACACTGAAACCCTTCCCCACACACTGAAACCCTTACCCACATACTGAAAACCTTCCCCACACACTGAAACACCATCCCCACGCACTGAAACCCCTTCCCCACACAGTGAAAACCTTCCCCACACACTGAAATCCTTCCCCCCACACTGAAACCCCTTCACCACACACTGAAACCATTCCCCACACACTGAAACCATTGCCCACACACTGAAACCCCTTCCCTACACACTGTAACCCTTCCCCACACAATAAAACCCTTCCCCACACACTGAATCCCCTTCCCCACACACTGAAACACCTTCCCCACACAGTGGAACCCTTCCCACACAATGAAACCCCTTCCCCACACAGTGAAACCATTCCCCACACACTGAAAACCATACCCGTCGCAGTGAAACCCCTTCCCCACACACTGAATACCTTCCCCACACATTGTACCATTCCCCACACACTGAAACCGCTTCCGCACACAGTGAAACCCCTTCACCACACACTGAAACCATTCCCCACACACTGAAACCATTGCCCACACACTGAAACCCCTTCCCTACACACTGTAACCCTTCCCCACACAATAAAACCCTTCCCCACACACTGAATCCCCTTCCCCACACACTGAAACACCTTCCCCACACAGTGGAACCCTTCCCCACACAATGAAACCCCTTCCCCACACAGTGAAACCATTCCCCACACACTGAAAACCATACCCGTCGCAGTGAAACCCCTTCCCCACACACTGAATACCTTCCCCACACACTGTACCATTCCCCACACACTGAAACCGCTTCCGCACACAGTGAAACCCCTTCCCCACACACTGAAACCCTTCCCCACACACTGAAACCCGTCCCCACACACTGAAATCATTCCCCACACACTGAAACCCCTTCTCCACACACTGAAACCCCGTCCCCACACACTGAAACACCTTCCCCACACACTGAAACCCCTTCCCCACATAGTGAAACCCTTTCCCCAGACACTGAAACACCTTCCCCACACACTGAAACCCCTTCCCCACACCCTGCATCCCCTTCCCCACACACTGAAACACCTTCCCCACTCACTGAAACCCTTCCCCACACACTGAAACCCATACCCACACACTGAAACTATTCCCCACACACTGAAATCCCTTCCCCACACACTGAAACACCTTCCCCACACACTGAAGCCCTTCCCCACACACTGAAACCCTTCCCCACAAACTGAAACCCCTTCCCCACACACTGAAACCATTCCCCACACTCTGAAACAACTTCCCCACAAACTGAAACCCTTCCCCACACACTGAAACCCCTTCCCTACACACTGAAACCCTTCCCCACACACTGAAACCCTTACCCACATACTGAAAACCTTCCCCACACACTGAAACACCATCCCCACGCACTGAAACCCCTTCCCCACACAGTGAAAACCTTCCCCACACACTGAAATCCTTCCCCCCACACTGAAACCCCTTCACCACACACTGAAACCATTCCCCACACACTGAAACCATTGCCCACACACTGAAACCCCTTCCCTACACACTGTAACCCTTCCCCACACAATAAAACCCTTCCCCACACACTGAATCCCCTTCCCCACACACTGAAACACCTTCCCCACACAGTGGAACCCTTCCCCACACAATGAAACCCCTTCCCCACACAGTGAAACCATTCCCCACACACTGAAAACCATACCCGTCGCAGTGAAACCCCTTCCCCACACACTGAATACCTTCCCCACACACTGTACCATTCCCCACACACTGAAACCGCTTCCGCACACAGTGATACCCCTTCACCACACACTGAAACCATTCCCCACACACTGAAACCATTGCCCACACACTGAAACCCCTTCCCTACACACTGTAACCCTTCCCCACACAATAAAACCCTTCCCCACACACTGAATCCCCTTCCCCACACACTGAAACACCTTCCCCACACAGTGGAACCCTTCCCCACACAATGAAACCCCTTCCCCACACAGTGAAACCATTCCCCACACACTGAAAACCATACCCGTCGCAGTGAAACCCCTTCCCCACACACTGAATACCTTCCCCACACACTGTACCATTCCCCACACACTGAAACCGCTTCCGCACACAGTGAAACCCCTTCCCCACACACTGAAACCCTTCCCCACACACTGAAACCCGTCCCCACACACTGAAATCATTCCCCACACACTGAAACCCCTTCTCCACACACTGAAACCCCGTCCCCACACACTGAAACCCCTTCTCCACACACTGAAACCCCGTCCCCACACACCGAAACCCCTTGCCCACACACTGAAACCCTTCACCACACACTGAGACCCCTTCCCCACGCACTGAAACCATTCCCCACACACTGAAACCATTCTCCACACACTGAAACCCATTCCACACACAATGAAACCCCTTCCCCATACACTGAAACTCCTTCCCCACACACTGAAACCCCTTCCCCACACACTGAAACCCATTCCCCACACAGTGAAACCCCTTCCCCACACATTGAAACACCTTCCCCACACACTGAAACACCTTCCCCACACACTGAAACCCCTTCCCCACATAGTGAAACCCTTTCCCCAGACACTGAAACACCTTCCCCACACACTGAAACCCCTTCCCCACACCCTGCATCCCCTTCCCCACACACTGAAACAACGTCCACGCACACTGAAACCGCTTCCCCACACACTGAAACCCCTTCCCCACACAGTGAAACCCCTTCCCCACAGACTGAAACACCTTCCCCACACACTGAAACCCCTTCCCCACACACTGAAACAACGTCCCCACACACTGAAACCCCTTCCCCACACACTGAAACCCCTTCCCCACACAGTGAATACCCTTCCCCACACACTGAAACTTCTTCCCCACACAGTGAAACCCCTTCCCCACACACTGAAACCCTTTCCCCACACGCTGAAACCCCTTCCCCACACACTGAAACCCTATCCCCACCCACTGAAACATCTTCCCCACACACTTAAACCTCATCCCCACACAGTGAAACACCTTTGCCACACACTGAAAACCCTTCTTCACACACTGAAACCCTTCCCCACTCACTGAAACCCCTACACTACACACTGAAACCCCTTCCCAACACACTGAAACCCCGTCCCCACTCAGTGAAACACCTTCACCACTCACTGAAACCCCTTCCCGACACACTGAAACCCTTCCCCACACACTGAAACCCTTTCCCACACACTGAAATACTTCCCCACACAGTAAAATCACCTTCCGCACACGCTGAAACCATTCCCCAAGCACTGAAACCATTCCCCACACACTGAAACCCTGCCCCACACACTGAAACCCCTTTACCACACTCTGAAACCAGTGCCCACAAACTGAAACCCTTCCGCACACACTGAATCTCCTTCCACACACATTGAAACACATTCCCCACACAGTGAAACCCTTCCCCACACACTGAAATCCTTCCCCACACACTGAAACCCCTTCCCCACACACTGAAACCCTTCCCCACACACTGAAACCGCTTTCCCACACACTGAAACACATTCCACACACAGTGAAACCGCTACCCACACACTAAAACAACGTCCCCACACACTGAAACCCCATCCCCACTTACTGAAACTCCTTCCCCACACAGTGAAACCCCTTCCCCACACACTGAAACACCTTCCCCACACACTGAAACACCTTCCCCACACACTGAAACCCTTCCCCACACACTGAAACCCATACCCACACACTGAAACCATTCCCCACACACTGAAACCCCTTCCCCACACACTGAAACACCTTCCCCACACACTGAAGCCCTTCCCCACACACTGAAATCCTTCCCCACAAACTGAAACCCCTTCCTCACACACTGAAACCATTCCCCACACTCTGAAACAACTTCCCCACAAACTGAAACCCTTCCCCACACACTGAAACCCCTTCCCCACACACTGAAACCCTTCCCCACATACTGAAACCATTCCCCACACACTGAATCCCCTTCCCCACACACTGAAACACCTTCACCACACAGTGGAACCCTTCCCCCAACACTGAAACCCTTCTCCACACACTGAAACACCTTCCCCACACACTGAAACCATTCCCCCAAAGTGAAACCGTTCCCCACACACTGATAATCCTTCCCCTCACAGGGAAACCCCTTCCCCACACACTGAAAACCTTCCCCACACACAGAAACCATTCCCCACAGACTGAAACCCCTTCCGCACACAGTGAAACCACTTCCACACACACTAAAACCCATCCCCACACACTGAAACCCGTCCCCACATATTGAAATCATTCCCCACACACTGAAACCCCTTCCCCAAACACTGAAACCCCGTCCCCACACACTGAAACAACGTCCCCACACACTGAAACCATTCCCCACACTCTGAAACCTCTTCCCCACACAGTGAAACCCTTTCCCCACACACTGAAACCATTCCCCACACACTGAAACACCTTCCCCACACACTGAACCACATTCCCCACACACTGAAACCCCTTCAACACACACTGAAACCCCTTCTCCACACACTGAAACCATTCCCCACACACTGAAACCCCTTCCACACACAATGAAACCCCTTCCCCACACACTGAAACCCGTCCCCACACACTGAAATCATTCCCCACACACTGAAACCCCTTCTCCACACACTGAAACCCCGTCCCCACACACTGAAACCCCTTCTCCACAAACTGAAACCCCGTCCCCACACACCGAAACCCGTTTGCCACTCACTGAAACCCTTCACCACACACTGAAACCCCTTCCTCACACACTGAAACCATTCCCCACACACTGAAACCATTCCCCACACACTGAAACCCCTTCCCCACACAGTGAAACCCCTTCCCCACACACTGAAACCATTCTCCACACACTGAAACCCATTCCACACACACTGAAACCCCTTCCCCACACACTGAAACCACTCCCCACACACTGAAACCCCTTCCACATACAATGAAACCCCTTCCCCACACACTGAAACCCCTTCCCCACACACTGAAACAACGTCCCCATACACTGAAACCCCTTCCCCACACACTGAAACCCATTCCCCACACAGGGAAACCCCTTCCCCACACACTGAAACACCTTGCCCAAACACTGAAACACCTTCCCCACACACTGAAACCCCTTCCCCACATAGTGAAACCCTTTCCCCAGACACTGAAACACCTTCCCCACACACTGAAACCCCTTCCCCACACCCTGCATCCCCTTCCCCACACACTGAAACAACGTCCCCGCACACTGAAACCACTACGCCACACACTGAAACCGCTTCGCCACACAGTGAAACCCCTTCCCCACAGACTGAAACACCTTCCCCACACACTGAAACCCCTTCCCCACACACTGAATCAACGTCCCCACACACTGAAACCCCTTCCCCACACACTGAAACCCCTTCCCCACACAGTGAATACCCTTCCCCACACAGTGAAACCCCTTCCCCACTCACTGAAACCCTTTCCCCACACTCTGAAACCCCTTCCCCACTCACTGAAACCCCATCCCGACACACTGAAACATCTTCCCCACACACTTAAACCTCATCCCCACAAAGTGAAACACCTTCGCCACACACTGAAACCCCTTCTTCACACACTGAAACACTTCCCCACTCACTGAAACCCCTACACTACACACTGAAACCCCTTCCCAACACACTGAAACCCTTCCCCACACACTGAAACCCTTTCCTACACACTGAAATACTTCCCCACACAGTAAAATCACCTTCCGCACACGCTGAAACCATTCCCCACGCACTGAAACCATTCCCCACACACTGAAACCCATCCCCACACACTGAAACCCCTTTAGACACACTGAAACCCGTGCCCACAAACAGAAACCCTTCCGCACACACTGAATCCCCTTCCCCACACACTGAAACACATTCCCCACACAGTGAAACCCTTCCCCACACACTGAAATCCTTCCCCACACACTGAAAACCCTTCCCCACACACTGAAACCCTTCCCCACACACTGAAACCCTTCCACACACACTGAAACCCCTTCCCCACACACTGAAACACATTCCACACACAGTGAAACCGCTCCCCACACTCTGAAACAACGTCCCCACACACTGAAACCCCATCCCCAATCACTGAAACTCCTTCCCCACTCAGTGAAACCCCTTCCCCACTCACTGAAACACCTTCCCCACACACTGAAACCCTTCCCCAAACAATGAAACCCATACCCACACACTGAAACCCTTCCCCACGCACTGAAACCGCTTCCCCACACACTGAAACACATTCCACACACAGTGAAACCGCTACCCACACACTGAAACTACGTCCCCACACACTGAAACCCCATCCCCACTTACTGAAACTCCTTCCCCACACAGTGAAACCCCTTCCCCACACACTGAAACACCTTCCCCACACACTGAAACACCTTCCCCACACACTGAAACCCTTCCCCACACACTGAAACCCATACCCACACACTGAAACCATTCCCCACACACTGAAACCCCTTCCCCAAACACTGAAACACCTTCCCCACACACTGAAGCCCTTCCCCACACACTGAAACCCTTCCCCACAAACTGAAACCCCTTCCCCACACACTGAAACCCGTCCCCACACTCTGAAACAACTTCCCCACAAACTGAAACCCTTCCCCACACACAGAAACCCCTTCCCCACACACTGAAACCCTTCCCCACATACTGAAACCCTTCCCCACACACTGAATCCCCTTCCCCACACACTGAAACACCTTCACCACACAGTGGAACCCTTCCCCCTACACTGAAACCCTTCTCCACACACTGAAACACCTTCCCCACACACTGAATCCATTCCCCCAAAGTGAAACCGTTCCCCACACACTGAAAATCCTTCCCCTCACAGGGAAACCCCTTCCCAACACACTGAAAACCTTCCCCACACACAGAAACCATTCCCCACAGACTGAAACCCCTTCCGCACACAGTGAAACCACTTCCCCACACACTAAAACCCATCCCCACACACTGAAACCCTTCCCCCATATTGAAATCATTCCCCACACACTGAAACCCCTTCCCCAAACACTGAAACCCCGTCCCCACACACTGAAACAACGTCCCCACACAGTGAAACCCATTCCCCACACACTGAAATCCATCCCCACACACTGAAACCCTTCCCCACACACTGAATCCCCTTCCCCACACACTGAAACACCTTCCCCACACAGTGAAACCCTTCCCCACACACTGAAACCCTTCCCCACACACTGAAACCCCTTCCGCACACACTGAAACACCTTCCCCACACAGTGAAACAGCTTCCCCACAAACTGAAACACCTTCCCCACACACTGAAACACCTTCCCCACACACTGAACCACATTCCCCACACACTGAAACCCCTTCAACACACACTGAAGCCCCTTCCCCACACACTGAAACCATTCCCCACACACTGAAACCCCTTCCACACACAATGAAACCCCTTCCCCACACACTGAAACCCGTCCCCACACACTGAAATCATTCCCCACACACTGAAACCCCTTCTCCACACACTGAAACGCCGTCCCCACACACTGAAACCCCTTCTCTACAAACTGAAACACCGTCCCCACACACCGAAACCCCTTTGCCACTCACTGAAACCCTTCACCACACACTGAAACCCCTTCCTCACACACTGAAACCATTCCCCACACACTGAAACCATTCCCCACACACTGAAACCCCTTCCCCACACAGTGAAACACCTTCCCCACACACTGAAACCATTCTCCACACACTGAAACCCATTCCACACACACTGAAACCCCTTCCCCACACACTGAAACCACTCCCCACACACTGAAACCCCTTCCACACACAATGAAACCCCTTCCCCACACACTGAAACCCCTTCCCCACACACTGAAACAACGTCCCCACACACTGAAACCCCTTCCCCACACACTGAAACCCATTTCCCACACAGGGAAACCCCTTACCCACACACTGAAACACCTTCCCCACACACTGAAACACCTTCCCCACACACTGAATCCCCTTCCCCACATAGTGAAACCCTTTCCCCAGACACTGTAACACCTTCCCCACACACTGAAACCCCTTCCCCACACCCTGCATCCCCTTCCCCACACACTGAACCAACGTCCCCGCAAACTGAAACCACTTCGCCACACACTGAAACCGCTTCGCCACACAGTGAAACCCCTTCCCCACAGACTGAAACACCTTCCCCACACACTGAAACCCCTTACCCACACACTGAATCAACGTCCCCACGCACTGAAACCCCTTCCCCACACACTGAAACCCCTTCCCCACACAGTGAATACCCTTCCCCACACACTGAAACCCCTTCCCCACATAGGGAAACCCCTTCCCACTCACTGAAACCCTTTCCCCACACTCTGAAACCCCTTCCCCACACATTGAAACCCCATCCCGACACACTGAAACATCTTCCCCACACACTTAAACCTCATCCCCACACAGTGAAACACCTTCGCCACACACTGAAACGCCTTCTTCACACACTGAAACCCTTCCCCACTTAGTGAAACACCTTCACCACACACTGAAACCCCTTCCCGACACACTGAAACCCTTCCCCACACACTGAAACCCTTTCCCACACACTGAAATACTTCCCCACACAGTAAAATCACCTTCCGCACACGCTGAAACCATTCCCCACGCACTGAAACCATTCCCCACACACTGAAACCCATCCCCACACACTGAAACCCCTTTACCACACACTGAAACCCGTGCCCACAAACTGAAACCCTTCCGCACACACTGAATCCCCTTCCCCACACACTGAAACACATTCCCCACAAAGTGAAACCCTTCCCCACACACTGAAATCCTTCCCCACACACTGAAATCCCTTCCCCACACACTGAAACCCTTCCCCACACACTAAAACCCCTTCCCCACACACTGAAACACATTCCACACACAGTGAAACCGCTCCCCACACACTGAAACAACGTCCCCACACACTGAAACCCTTCCCCACACACTGAAACCATTCCCCACACACTGAAAACCCTTCCCCACACAGTGAAACCCTTCCCCACACACTGAAACACTTCCCCACACACTGAAACCCCTTCCCCACTCACTGAAACTCCTTCCCCACTCAGTGAAACCCCTTCCCCACACACTGAAACACCTTCCCCACTCACTGAAACACCTTCCCCACACACTGAAACCCTTCCCCACACACTGAAACCCATACCCACACACTGAAACCATTCCCCACACACTGAAACCCCTTCCCCACACACTGAAACACCTTCCCCACACACTGAAATCCTTCCCCACAAACTGAAACCCCTTACCCACACACTGAAACCATTCCCCACACTCTGAAAAAACTTCCCCACAAACTGAAACCCTTCCTCACACACTGAAACCCCTTCCCCACACACTGAATCCCTTCCCCACATACTGAAACCCTTCCCCACACACTGAATCCCCTTCCCAACACACTGAAACACCTTCAGCACACAGTGGAACCCTTCCCCATACACTGAAACCATTCCCCCAAAGTGAAACCGTTCCCCACACACTGAAAATCCTTCCCCTCACAGGGAAACCCCTTCCCCATACACTGAAAACCTTCCCCACACACAGAAACCATTCCCCACAGACTGAAACCCCTTCCGCACACAGTGAAACCACTTCCCCACACACTAAAACCCTTCCCCACACACTGAAACCCGTCCCCACATATTGAAATCATTCCCCACACACTGAAACCCCTTCCCCACACACTGAAACCCCGTCCCCACACACTGAAACCCCTTCCCCACACACTGAAACCATTCCCCACACACTGAAACCCCTTCCCCACACCGTGAAACCCTTTCCCCACACACTGAAACCATTCCCCACACACTGAAACACCTTCCCCACACACTGAACCACATTCCCCACACTCTGAAACCCCTTCAACACACACTGAAACCCCTTCCCCACACACTGAAACCATTCCCCACAGACTGAAACCCCTTCCACACACAATGAAACCATTCCCCACACACTGAAACACCTTCCCCACACACTGAAACCATTCCCCACACACTGAAACCCCTTCCCCACACACTGAAACCCCTTACCCACACACTGAAACCCCTTCCCCACACAGAGAATCCCCTTCCCCACACACTGAAACCATTCCCCAGACACTGAAACCCATTCCCCACGCACTGAAACCCCTTCCCCACACAGTGAATCACCTTCCCCACACACTGAAACCCCTTCCCCTCACACTGAAACCCTTTCCCCACACAGAGAAACCCCTTCCCCACACACTGAAACCCGTCCCCACACACTGAAACCATTCCCCACGCATTGAAACCCCTTCCCCACACACTGAAACCCCTTCCCCACACACTGAAACAATGTCCGCACACACTGAAACCCCTTCCCCACACACTGAAACGCCTTCCCCACACAGTGAATCCTCTTCCCCACACACTGAAAGACCTTCCCCACACACTGAAAACGATTCCCCACACACTGAAACCATTCCCCACACACTGAAACCCCTTCCCCACACAGTGAAACCCCTTCCCCACACACTGAAACCCCTTCCCCACACAGAGAAACCCCTTCCCCACACACTGAAACCCCGTCCCCACACACTGAAACCCTTTCCCCACACACTGAAACCCCATCCCCACACAGTGAAACCCCTTCCCCACACTCTGAAACCCCTTCCCTCTCACTGAAACCCTTCCCCACCCACTGAAACCCCTGCCCTACACACTGAAACCCCTTCCCCACACACTGAAACCCCGTCCCCACACACTGAAACTCCTTCCCCACACACGGAAACCCATCCCGACACACTGAAACCCATACCCACACACTGAAACACTTCCCCACACACTGAAATCCCTTCCCCTCACACTGCAACCCATTCCCCACACGCTGAAACCATTCCCCACACACTGAAACCATTCCCCACACACTGAACCCCTTCCCCACACACTGAAACCCCTTCCCCACCCACTGAAACCCTTCCCCACACACTGAAAACCTTCCGCACACAGTGAATCCCCTTCCCCACACACTGAAACACCTTCCCCACACACCGAAACCCTTCCCCACACACTGAAACCCCTTCCCCACACACTGAAACCCTTTCCCCACACACTGAAACCCTTCCCCACACACTGAAACCCATTCCCCACACACTGAAACCCTTCCCCACACACTGAAACCCTTTCCCACACACTGAACTACTTCCCCACACACTGAGATCACCTTCCCCACACGCTGAAACCATTCCCCACGCACTGAAACCATTCCCCACACAGTGAAACCCTTCCCCACACACTGAAACCCCTTCACCACACACTGAAACACTTGCCCACACACTGAAACCCTTCCCCACACACTGAATCCCCTTCCCCACACACTGAAACACCTTCCCCACACAGTGAAACCCTTCCCCACACACTGAAACCCTTCCCCACACACTGAAACACATTCCACACACAGTGAAACCGCTCCCCACACACTGAAACAACGTCCCCACACACTGAAACCCCATCCCCACTCACTGAAACTCCTTCCCCACACAGTGAAACCCCTTCCCCACACACTGAAACACCTTCCCCACGCACTGAAACACCTTCCCCACACACTGAAACCATTCCCCCAAAGTGAAACCGTTCCCCACACACTGAAAATCCTTCCCCTCACAGGGAAACACCTTCCCCACACACTGAAAACCTTCCCCACACACAGAAACCATTCCCCACAGACTGAAACCCCTTCCGCAAACAGTGAAACCACTTCACCACACACTAAAACCCTTCCCCACACACTGAAACCCGTCCCCACATATTGAAATCATTCCCCACACACTGAAATCCCTTCCCCTTACACTGAAACCCCGTCCCCACACACTGAAACCCCTTCCCCACACACTGAAACCATTCCCCACACACTGAAACCCCTTCCCCACACAGTGAAACCCTTTCCCCACACACTGAAACCATTCCCCACACACTGAAACACCTTCGCCACACACTGAACCACATTCCCCACACACTGAAACCCCTTCAACACACACTGAAACCCCTTCCCCACAAACTGAAAACATTCCCCACACACTGAAACCCCATCCCACCACAGTGAAACCCCTTCCCCACACTCTGAAACCCCTTCCCTCTCACTGAAACCCTTCCCCACTCACAGAAACCCCTGCCCTACACACTGAAACCCCTTCCCCACACACTGAAACCCCGTCCCCACACACTGAAACTCCTTCCCCAAACACGGAAAACCATCCCGACACACTGAAACCCATACCCACACACTGAAACACTTCCCCACACACTGAAATCCCTTCCCACACACTGAAACCCTTCCTCACACACTGAAACACTTCCCCTCACACTGCAACCCATTCCCCAAACGCTGAAACCATTCCCCACACACTGAAACCATTCCCCACACACTGAACCCCTTCCCCACACACTGAAACCTCTTCCCCACCCACTGAAACCCTTCCGCACACACTGAAAACCATCTGCACACAGTGAATCCCCTTCCCCACACACTGAAACACCTTCCCCACACAGTGAAACCCTTCCCCACACACTGAAACCCTTCCCCACACACTGAAACCCCTTCCCCACACACTGAAACCCTTCCCCACACACTGAAACCCCTTCCCCACACACTGAAACCCTTCCCCACACACTGAAACCCTTTCCCACACACTGAACTACTTCCCCACACACTGAAATCACCATCCCCACACGCTGAAACCATTCCCCACGCACTGAAACCATTCCCCACACACTGAAACCCTTCCCCACACAATGAAACCCCTTCACCACACACTGAAACACTTGCCCACACACTGAAACCCTTCCGCACACACTGAATCCCATTCCCCACACACTGAAACACCTTCCCCACACAGTGAAACCATTCCCCACACACTGAAACCCTTCCCCACACACTGAAACACTTCCCCACACACTGAAACCCCTTCCCCACACACTGAAACACATTCCAAACACAGTGAAACCCCTCCCCACACATTGAAACAACGTCCCCACACACTGAAACCCCTCCCCACACACTGTAACTCCTTCCCCACACAGTGAAACCCCTTCCCCACACACTGAAACACCTTCCCCACACACTGAAACCCCTTCCCCACACAGTGAAACCCCTTCCCCACACACTGAAGCAACTTCCCCACACACTGAAACCCCTTCCCCACACACTGAAACCAATTAACCACACACTGAAACAACGTCCCCACACACTGAAACCCCTTCCCCACACAGTGAAACCACTTCCCCACACACTGAAATCCTTTCCCCACACACTGAAACCCCTTCCCCACACAGTGAAACCCCTTCCCCATACACTGAAACCATTCCCCACACACTGAAACCACTGCCCTACACAATGAAACCCCTTCCCCACACATTGAAACCCCGTCACAACACAGTGAAACACCTTCCCCTCACAGTGAAACCCCTTCCCCACACACTGAATACCTTCCCCACACACAGAAAGCATTCCCCACACACTGAAACCCCTTCCGCACACAGTGAAACCCCTTCCCCACACACTGAAACCCCTTCCCCACACACTGAAACCCGTCCCCACACACTGAAATCATTCCACACGCACTGAAACCCCTCCGCACGCACTGAAACCCCGTCCCCACACATTGAAACCCCTTCCCCACACTCTGAAACCCTTCACCTCACACTGAAGCCCCTTCCCCACACACTGAAACCATTCCCCACACACTGAAACCCCTTCCCCACACAGTGAAACCCCTTCCCCGCACACCGAAACCATTCCCCACACACTGAAACACCTTCCCCAAACACTGAAACACATTCCCCACACACTAAAACCCCTTCCCCACACAGTGAAACCCCTTCCCCTCACACTGAAACCCTTTCCCCACACAGTGAAACCCCTTCCCCACACACTGAAACCCGTCCCCACACACTGAAACCATTCCCCACGCTTTGAAACCCCTTCCCCACACACTGAAACGCCTTCCTCACACACTGAAACCATTCCCCACGCATTGAAACCCCTTCCCCAGACACTGAAACCCCTTCCCCATACACTGAAACCCTTCCCCACACACTGAAACCCCTTACCCACACACTGAAACAACGTCCCCACACACTGAAACCCCTTCCCCACACAGTGAAACCACTTCCCCACACACTGAACCACCTTCCCCACTCACTGAAAACCATTCCCCACACACTGAAACCTTTCCCCACACACTGAAACCCCTTCCCCACACAGTGAAACCCCTTCCCCACACACTGAAACCCCTTCCCCACACAGTGAAACCCCTTCCCCACACACTGAAACAACGCCCCCACACACTGAAACATCTTCCCCACACACTGAAACCCCATCCTCACACAGTGAAACCCCTTCCCCACACTCTGAAACCCCTTCCTCACACACTGACACCCTTCCCCACACACTGAAACCCCTTCCCCACACACTGAAACCCATCCCCACACACTGAACCCCTTCCCCTCACACTGAAACCCCTTCCACACACAATGAAACCATTCCCCACACACTGAAACCATTCCCCACACACTGAAACCCTTCCCCACACACTGAAACCCCTTCCCCACACACTGAAACCCTTCCCCACACACTGAAACCCTTCCGCATACACTGAATACCCTTCCCCACACACTGAAACACCTTCCCCACACAGTGAAACCCTTCCCCACACACTGAAAATATTCCCCACACACTGAAACCCATTCCCCACGCACTGAAACCATTCCCCACACACTGAAACCCCTCCCCACACACTGAAACCCTTTCCCCACACACTGAAACACATTCCACACACAGTGAAATCCGTCCCCACACACTGAAGCAACGTCGCCACACACTGAAACCCCTTCCCCACTCACTGAAACTCCTTCCCCACACAGTGAAACACTTTCCCCACAAACTGAAACACCTTCCCCACACACTGAAACCCCTTACCCCACACTGATACCCTGTCCCCACACAGTGAAACACCTTCCCCACACACTGAAACTCCATCCCCACACACTGAAACCATTCCCCACACACTGAAACGCATACCCACACACTGAAACCCTTCCCCACCAGCTGAAACCCCTTCCCCACACACTGAAACCCTTCCCCACACACTGAAACCCTTTCCCACACACTGAAACCCTGTCCCCACACAGTGAAACACCTTCCCCACACACTGAAACTCCTTCCCCACACACTGAAACCATTCCCCACCCACTGAAACCCCTTCCCCACACACTGAATCACATTCCCCACACACTGAAACCCCTTCCCCACACACTGAAACCATTCCCCACACACTGAAACCCCTTCCACGCACAATGAAACCCCTTTCCCACACAGTGAAACCCTTCCCCACACACTGAAAACATTCCCCACACACTGGAACCCCTTCCCCACACACTGAAACCATTCCCCACACACTGAAACCCTTCCCCACACACTGAAACCCTTTCCCCACACAGTGAAACCCCTTCCCCAGACACTGAAACCCTTCCCCACACACTGAAACCCTTCCGCACACACTGAATCCCCTTCCCCACACACTGAAACACCTTCCACACACAGTGAAACCCTTCCCCACACACTGAAAACATTCCCCACACACTGAAACCCCTTCCCCACACACTGAAACCATTCCCCACACACTGAAACCCCTTCCCCACACACTGAAACCCCGTCCCCACACACTGAAACCCCTTCCCCACACACTGAAACCATTCCCCACACACTGAAACCCCTTCCCCACACCGTGAAACCCTTTCCCCACACACTGAAACCATTCCCCACACACTGAAACACCTTCCCCACACACTGAACCACATTCCCCACACTCTGAAACCCCTTCAACACACACTGAAACCCCTTCCCCACACACTGAAACCATTCCCCACAGACTGAAACCCCTTCCACACACAATGAAACCATTCCCCACACACTGAAACACCTTCCCCACACACTGAAACCATTCCCCACACACTGAAACCCCTTCCCCACACACTGAAACCCCTTACCCACACACTGAAACCCCTTCCCCACACAGAGAATCCCCTTCCCCACACACTGATACCATTCCCCAGACACTGAAACCCATTCCCCACGCACTGAAACCCCTTCCCCACACAGTGAATCACCTTCCCCACACACTGAAACCCCTTCCCCTCACACAGAAACCCTTTCCCCACACAGAGAAACCCCTTCCCCACACACTGAAACCCGTCCCCACACACTGAAACCATTCCCCACGCATTGAAACCCCTTCCCCACACACTGAAACCCCTTCCCCACACACTGAAACAATGTCCGCACACACTGAAACCCCTTCCCCACACACTGAAACGCCTTCCCCACACAGTGAATCCTCTTCCCCACACACTGAAAGACCTTCCCCACACACTGAAAACGATTCCCCACACACTGAAACCATTCCCCACACACTGAAACCCCTTCCCCACACAGTGAAACCCCTTCCCCACACACTGAAACCCCTTCCCCACACAGAGAAACCCCTTCCCCACACACTGAAACCCCGTCCCCACACACTGAAACCCTTTCCCCACACACTGAAACCCCATCCCCACACAGTGAAACCCCTTCCCCACACTCTGAAACCCCTTCCCTCTCACTGAAACCCTTCCCCACCCACTGAAACCCCTGCCCTACACACTGAAACCCCTTCCCCACACACTGAAACCCCGTCCCCACACACTGAAACTCCTTCCCCACACACGGAAACCCATCCCGACACACTGAAACCCATACCCACACACTGAAACACTTCCCCACACACTGAAATCCCTTCCCCTCACACTGCAACCCATTCCCCACACGCTGAAACCATTCCCCACACACTGAAACCATTCCCCACACACTGAACCCCTTCCCCACACACTGAAACCCCTTCCCCACCCACTGAAACCCTTCCCCACACACTGAAAACCTTCCGCACACAGTGAATCCCCTTCCCCACACACTGAAACACCTTCCCCACACACCGAAACCCTTCCCCACACACTGAAACCCCTTCCCCACACACTGAAACCCTTTCCCCACACACTGAAACCCTTCCCCACACACTGAAACCCATTCCCCACACACTGAAACCCTTCCCCACACACTGAAACCCTTTCCCACACACTGAACTACTTCCCCACACACTGAGATCACCTTCCCCACACGCTGAAACCATTCCCCACGCACTGAAACCATTCCCCACACAGTGAAACCCTTCCCCACACACTGAAACCCCTTCACCACACACTGAAACACTTGCCCACACACTGAAACCCTTCCCCACACACTGAATCCCCTTCCCCACACACTGAAACACCTTCCCCACACAGTGAAACCCTTCCCCACACACTGAAACCCTTCCCCACACACTGAAACACATTCCACACACAGTGAAACCGCTCCCCACACACTGAAACAACGTCCCCACACACTGAAACCCCATCCCCACTCACTGAAACTCCTTCCCCACACAGTGAAACCCCTTCCCCACACACTGAAACACCTTCCCCACACACTGAAACACCTTCCCCACACACTGAAACCATTCCCCCAAAGTGAAACCGTTCCCCACACACTGAAAATCCTTCCCCTCACAGGGAAACACCTTCCCCACACACTGAAAACCTTCCCCACACACAGAAACCATTCCCCACAGACTGAAACCCCTTCCGCAAACAGTGAAACCACTTCACCACACACTAAAACCCTTCCCCACACACTGAAACCCGTCCCCACATATTGAAATCATTCCCCACACACTGAAATCCCTTCCCCTTACACTGAAACCCCGTCCCCACACACTGAAACCCCTTCCCCACACACTGAAACCATTCCCCACACACTGAAACCCCTTCCCCACACAGTGAAACCCTTTCCCCACACACTGAAACCATTCCCCACACACTGAAACACCTTCGCCACACACTGAACCACATTCCCCACACACTGAAACCCCTTCAACACACACTGAAACCCCTTCCCCACAAACTGAAAACATTCCCCACACACTGAAACCCCATCCCACCACAGTGAAACCCCTTCCCCACACTCTGAAACCCCTTCCCTCTCACTGAAACCCTTCCCCACTCACAGAAACCCCTGCCCTACACACTGAAACCCCTTCCCCACACACTGAAACCCCGTCCCCACACACTGAAACTCCTTCCCCAAACACGGAAAACCATCCCGACACACTGAAACCCATACCCACACACTGAAACACTTCCCCACACACTGAAATCCCTTCCCACACACTGAAACCCTTCCCCACACACTGAAACACTTCCCCTCACACTGCAACCCATTCCCCAAACGCTGAAACCATTCCCCACACACTGAAACCATTCCCCACACACTGAACCCCTTCCCCACACACTGAAACCTCTTCCCCACCCACTGAAACCCTTCCGCGCACACTGAAAACCATCTGCACACAGTGAATCCCCTTCCCCACACACTGAAACACCTTCCCCACACAGTGAAACCCTTCCCCACACACTGAAACCCTTCCCCACACACTGAAACCCCTTCCCCACACACTGAAACCCTTCCCCACACACTGAAACCCCTTCCCCACACACTGAAACCCTTCCCCACACACTGAAACCCTTTCCCACACACTGAACTACTTCCCCACACACTGAAATCACCATCCCCACACGCTGAAACCATTCCCCACGCACTGAAACCATTCCCCACACACTGAAACCCTTCCCCACACAATGAAACCCCTTCACCACACACTGAAACACTTGCCCACACACTGAAACCCTTCCGCACACACGGAATCCCATTCCCCACACACTGAAACACCTTCCCCACACAGTGAAACCATTCCCCACACACTGAAACCCTTCCCCACACACTGAAACCCTTCCCCACACACTGAAACCCCTTCCCCACACACTGAAACACATTCCAAACACAGTGAAACCCCTCCCCACACATTGAAACAACGTCCCCACACACTGAAACCCCTCCCCACACACTGTAACTCCTTCCCCACACAGTGAAACCCCTTCCCCACACACTGAAACACCTTCCCCACACACTGAAACCCCTTCCCCACACAGTGAAACCCCTTCCCCACACACTGAAGCAACTTCCCCACACACTGAAACCCCTTCCCCACACACTGAAACCAATTAACCACACACTGAAACAACGTCCCCACACACTGAAACCCCTTCCCCACACAGTGAAACCACTTCCCCACACACTGAAATCCTTTCCCCACACACTGAAACCCCTTCCCCACACAGTGAAACCCCTTCCCCATACACTGAAACCATTCCCCACACACTGAAACCACTGCCCTACACAATGAAACCCCTTCCCCACACATTGAAACCCCGTCACAACACAGTGAAACACCTTCCCCTCACAGTGAAACCCCTTCCCCACACACTGAATACCTTCCCCACACACAGAAAGCATTCCCCACACACTGAAACCCCTTCCGCACACAGTGAAACCCCTTCCCCACACACTGAAACCCCTTCCCCACACACTGAAACCCGTCCCCACACACTGAAATCATTCCACACGCACTGAAACCCCTCCGCACGCACTGAAACCCCGTCCCCACACATTGAAACCCCTTCCCCACACTCTGAAACCCTTCACCTCACACTGAAGCCCCTTCCCCACACACTGAAACCATTCCCCACACACTGAAACCCCTTCCCCACACAGTGAAACCCCTTCCCCGCACACCGAAACCATTCCCCACACACTGAAACACCTTCCCCAAACACTGAAACACATTCCCCACACACTAAAACCCCTTCCCCACACAGTGAAACCCCTTCCCCTCACACTGAAACCCTTTCCCCACACAGTGAAACCCCTTCCCCACACACTGAAACCCGTCCCCACACACTGAAACCATTCCCCACGCTTTGAAACCCCTTCCCCACACACTGAAACGCCTTCCTCACACACTGAAACCATTCCCCACGCATTGAAACCCCTTCCCCAGACACTGAAACCCCTTCCCCATACACTGAAACCCTTCCCCACACACTGAAACCCCTTACCCACACACTGAAACAACGTCCCCACACACTGAAACCCCTTCCCCACACAGTGAAACCACTTCCCCACACACTGAACCACCTTCCCCACTCACTGAAAACCATTCCCCACACACTGAAACCATTCCCCACACACTGAAACCCCTTCCCCACACAGTGAAACCCCTTCCCCACACACTGAAACCCCTTCCCCACACAGTGAAACCCCTTCCCCACACACTGAAACAACGCCCCCACACACTGAAACATCTTCCCCACACACTGAAACCCCATCCTCACACAGTGAAACCCCTTCCCCACACTCTGAAACCCCTTCCTCACACACTGACACCCTTCCCCACACACTGAAACCCCTTCCCCACACACTGAAACCCATCCCCACACACTGAACCCCTTCCCCTCACACTGAAACCCCTTCCACACACAATGAAACCATTCCCCACACACTGAAACCATTCCCCACACACTGAAACCCTTCCCCACACACTGAAACCCCTTCCCCACACACTGAAACCCTTCCCCACACACTGAAACCCTTCCGCATACACTGAATACCCTTCCCCACACACTGAAACACCTTCCCCACACAGTGAAACCCTTCCCCACACACTGAAAATATTCCCCACACACTGAAACCCATTCCCCACGCACTGAAACCATTCCCCACACACTGAAACCCCTCCCCACACACTGAAACCCTTTCCCCACACACTGAAACACATTCCACACACAGTGAAATCCGTCCCCACACACTGAAGCAACGTCGCCACACACTGAAACCCCTTCCCCACTCACTGAAACTCCTTCCCCACACAGTGAAACACTTTCCCCACAAACTGAAACACCTTCCCCACACACTGAAACCCCTTACCCCACACTGATACCCTGTCCCCACACAGTGAAACACCTTCCCCACACACTGAAACTCCATCCCCACACACTGAAACCATTCCCCACACACTGAAACGCATACCCACACACTGAAACCCTTCCCCACCAGCTGAAACCCCTTCCCCACACACTGAAACCCTTCCCCACACACTGAAACCCTTTCCCACACACTGAAACCCTGTCCCCACACAGTGAAACACCTTCCCCACACACTGAAACTCCTTCCCCACACACTGAAACCATTCCCCACCCACTGAAACCCCTTCCCCACACACTGAATCACATTCCCCACACACTGAAACCCCTTCCCCACACACTGAAACCATTCCCCACACACTGAAACCCCTTCCACGCACAATGAAACCCCTTTCCCACACAGTGAAACCCTTCCCCACACACTGAAAACATTCCCCACACACTGGAACCCCTTCCCCACACACTGAAACCATTCCCCACACACTGAAACCCTTCCCCACACACTGAAACCCTTTCCCCACACAGTGAAACCCCTTCCCCAGACACTGAAACCCTTCCCCACACACTGAAACCCTTCCGCACACACTGAATCCCCTTCCCCACACACTGAAACACCTTCCACACACAGTGAAACCCTTCCCCACACACTGAAAACATTCCCCACACACTGAAACCCCTTCCCCACACACTGAAACCATTCCCCACACACTGAAACCCTTCCCCACACACTGAAACCCTTTCCCCACACACTGAAACTCATTCCACACACAGTGAAATCCGTCCCCACACACTGAAGCAACGTCCCCACACACTGAAACCCCTTCCCTACTCACTGAAACTCCTTCCCCACACAGTGAAACACTTTCCCCACAAACTGAAACACCATCCCCACACACTGAAACCCCTTCCCCCAAACTGAAACCCTGTCCGCACGCAGTGAAACACCTTCCCCACACACTGAAACTCCTTCCCCACACACTGAAACCATTCCCCACACACTGAAACGCATACCCACACACTGAAACCCTTCCCCACCCACTGAAACCCCTTCCCCACACACTGAAACCCTTCCCCACACACTGAAACCCTTTCCCACACACTGAAATAATTACCCACACAGTGAAATTACCTTCCCCACATGCTGAAACCATTCCCCACGCACTGAAACCATTCCCCACACACTGAAACCCTTCCCCACACACTGAAACCCCTTCACCACACACTGAAACCCTTGCCTACAAACTGAAACCCTTCCGCACACACTGAATCCCCTTCCCCACACACGGAAACACCTTCCCCACACAGTGAAACCCTTCCCCAAACACTCAAATCCTTCCCCACAGGCTGAAACAAATTCCCCACACACTGAAACCCTTCCCCACACACTGAAACCCTTCCCCACACACTGAAACCCCTTCCCCACACACTGAAACACATTGCGCTCACAGTGAAACCCCTCCCCACACACTGAAACAACTTCCCCACACACTGAAACCCCTTCCCCACACACTGAAACTCCTTCCCCACACAGAGAATCCCCTTCCCCACACATTGAAACACCTTCCCCACACACTGAAACACCTTCCCCACACACTGAAACCCCTTCCCCACACAGTGAAACCCCTTACCCACACAGAGAAGCAACTTCCCCACACACTGAAACCCCTTCCACACACACTGAAACCCCTTCACCACACACTGAAACCCCTTCCCCACACACTGAAACCATTCCCCACACACTGAAACCCCTTCCCCACACAGTGAAACCCCTTCGCCACACACTGAAACCATTCCCCACACACTGAAACACCTTCCCCACACACTGAAATAATTACCCACACAGTGAAATCACCTTCCCCACATGCTGAAACCATTCCCCACGCACTGAAACCATTCCCCACACACTGAAACCCTTCCCCACACACTGAAACCCCTTCACCACACACTGAAACCCTTGCCTACAAACTGAAACCCTTCCGCACACACTGAATCCCCTTCCCCACACACGGAAACACCTTCCCCACACAGTGAAACCCTTCACCAAACACTCAAATCCTTCCCCACAGGCTGAAACCACTTCCCCACACACTGAAACCCTTCCCCACACACTGAAAACCCTTCCCCACACACTGAAACCCCTTCCCCACACACTGAAACACATTGCGCACACAGTGAAACCCCTCCCCACTCACTGAAACAACTTCCCCACACACTGAAACCCCATCCCCACACACTGAAACTCCTTCCCCACACAGAGAATCCCCTTCCCCACACAGTGAAACACCTTCCCCACACACTGAAACACCTTCCCCACAAACTGAAACCCCTTCCCCACACAGTGAAACCCCTTACCCACACACTGAAGCAACTTCCCCACACACTGAAACCCCTTCCACACACACTGAAGCCCCTTCACCACACACTGAAACCCCTTCCCCACACACTGAAACCATTCCCCACACACTGAAACCCCTTCCCCACACAGTGAAACCCCTTCGCCACACACTGAAACCATTCCCCACACACTGAAACACCTTCCCCACACACTGAACCACATTCCCCACACACTGAAACCCCTTCAACAGACACTGAAACCCCTTCCCCACACACTGAAACCATTCCCCACACACTGAAACCCCTTCCACACACAATGAAACCCCTTCCCCACACACTGAAACACCTTCCCCAAACACTGAAACCATTCCCCACACAATGAAACCATTCCCCACGCACTGAAACCCCTTCCCCAAACAGTGAAATCCCTTCCCCACACACTGAAACCCCTTCTCCACACAGTGAAACCCCTTCCCCTCACACTGAAACCCTTTCCCCGCACAGTGAAACCCCTTCCCCTCACACTGAAACCCGTCCCCACACACTGAAACCATTCCCCACGCATTGAAACCCCTTCCCCACACACTGAAACCCCTTCCCCACACACTGAAACAACGTCCGCACACACTGAAACCCCCTCCCCACACACTGAAACCCCATCCACACACACTGAAAACCCTTCACCACACACTGAAACCCCTTCACCACTCACTGAAACCACTTCCCCACACACTGAAACCATTCCCCACACACTGAAACCCCTTCCGCACACAGTGAAACACCTTCCCCACACACTGAACCACATTCCCCACACACTGAAACTCCTTCAACACACACTGAAACCCCTTCCCCACACACTGAAACCATTCCCCACACACTGAAACCCCTTCCACACACAATGAAAACCCTTCCCCACACACTGAAACCCCTTCCACACACAGTGAAACCATTCCCCACACACTGAAACCCCTTCCCCACACTCTGAAACCCCTTCCCCACACACTGAAACCCCTTCCCCACATAGAGAATCCCCTTCCCCACATACTGAATCACCTTCCCCACACACTGAATTCCTTTCCCCAACCACTGAAACCATTACCCACGTACTGAAACCCCGTCCCCACGCAGTGAAACCCCTTCCCCACACACTGAAACCCCTTCCCCACACAGTGAAACCCCTTCCCCTCACACTGAAACTATTCCCCACGCATTGAAACCCCTTCCCCACACACTGAAACCCCTTCCCCACACACTGAGACAACGTCCGCACACACTGAAACCCCTTCCCCACACATTGAAACCCCTTCCCCACACAGTGAAACCCCTTCCACACACACTGAACCACCTTCCCCACTCAATGAAAACCATTCCCCACACACTGAAACCATTCCCCACACACTGAAACCCCTTCCCCACACAGTGAAACCCCTTCCCCACACACTGAAACCCCTTCCCCACACAGTGAAACCCCTTCCCCACACACTGAAACAACGCCCCCACACACTGAAACATCTTCCCCACACACTGAAACCCCATCCCCACACAGTGAAACCCCTTCCCCACACTCTGAAACCCCTTCCTCACACACTGACACCCTTCCCCACACACTGAAACCCCGTGCCCACACACTGAAACACCTTCGCCACACACTGAAACTCCTTCCCCACACACTGGAACTTTTCCCGACACACTGAAACCCATACCCACACACTGAAAGCCTTCCCAACACACTGAAACCCCTTCCCCACACACTGAAACCCATCCCCACACACTGAACCCCTTCCCCTCACACTGAAACCCCTTCCACACACAATGAAACCATTCCCCACACACTGAAACCATTCCCCACACACTGAAACCCTTCCCCACACACTGAAACCCCTTCCCCACACACTGAAACCCTTCCCCACACACTGAAACCCTTCCGCATACACTGAATACCCTTCCCCACACACTGAAACACCTTCCCCACACAGTGAAACCCTTCCCCACACAACGCAAATATTCCCCACACACTGAAACCCATTCCCCACGCACTGAAACCATATTCCACACACTGAAACCCCTCCCCACACACTGAAACCCTTTCCCCACACACTGAAACACATTCCACACACAGTGAAATCCCTCCCCACACACTGAAGCAACGTCGCCACACACTGAAACCCCTTCCCCACTCACTGAAACTCCTTCCCCACACAGTGAAACACTTTCCCCACAAACTGAAACACCTTCCCCACACACTGAAACCCCTTACCCCACACTGATACCCTGTCCCCACACAGTGAAACACCTTCCCCACACACTGAAACTCCATCCCCACACACTGAAACCATTCCCCACACACTGAAACGCATACCCACACACTGAAACCCTTCCCCACCAGCTGAAACCCCTTCCCCACACACTGAAACCCTTCCCCACACACTGAAACCCTTTCCCACACACTGAAACCCTGTCCCCAAACAGTGAAACACCTTCCCCACACACTGAAACTCCTTCCCCACACACTGAAACCATTCCCCACACACTGAAACGCATACCCACACACTGAAACCCTTCCCCACCCACTGAAACCCCTTCCCCACACACTGAATCACATTCCCCACACACTGAAACCCCTTCCCCACACACTGAAACCATTCCCCACACACTGAAACCCCTTCCACGCACAATGAAACCCCTTTCCCACACAGTGAAACCCTTCCCCACACACTGAAAACATTCCCCACACACTGGAACCCCTTCCCCACACACTGAAACCATTCCCCACACACTGAAACCCTTCCCCACACACTGAAACCCTTTCCCCACACAGTGAAACCCCTTCCCCAGACACTGAAACCCTTCCCCACACACTGAAACCCTTCCGCACACACTGAATCCCCTTCCCCACACACTGAAACACCTTCCCCACACAGTGAAACCCTTCCCCACACACTGAAAACATTCCCCACACACTGAAACCCCTTCCCCACACACTGAAACCATTCCCCACACACTGAAACCCTTCCCCACACACTGAAACCCTTTCCCCACACACTGAAACTCATTCCACACACATGAAATCCGTCCCCACACACTGAAGCAACGTCCCCACACACTGAAACCCCTTCCCTACTCACTGAAACTCCTTCCCCACACAGTGAAACACTTTCCCCACAAACTGAAACACCATCCCCACACACTGAAACCCCTTCCCCCACACTGAAACCCTGTCCGCACGCAGTGAAACACCTTCCCCACACACTGAAACTCCTTCCCCACACACTGAAACCATTCCCCACACACTGAAACGCATACCCACACACTGAAACCCTTCCCCACACACTGAAACCCTTTCCCACACACTGAAATAATTACCCACACAGTGAAATTACCTTCCCCACATGCTGAAACCATTCCCCACGCACTGAAACCATTCCCCACACACTGAAACCCTTCCCCACACACTGAAACCCCTTCACCACACACTGAAACCCTTGCCTACAAACTGAAACCCTTCCGCACACACTGAATCCCCTTCCCCACACACGGAAACACCTTCCCCACACAGTGAAACCCTTCCCCAAACACTCAAATCCTTCCCCACAGGCTGAAACAACTTCCCCACACACTGAAACCCTTCCCCACACACTGAAACCCTTCCCCACACACTGAAACCCCTTCCCCACACACTGAAACACATTGCGCACACAGTGAAACCCCTCCCCACACACTGAAACAACTTCCCCACACACTGAAACCCCTTCCCCAAACACTGAAACTCCTTCCCCACACAGAGAATCCCCTTCCCCACACATTGAAACACCTTCCCCACACACTGAAACACCTTCCCCACACACTGAAACCCCTTCCCGACACAGTGAAACCCCTTACCCACACAGAGAAGCAACTTCCCCACACACTGAAACCCCTTCCACACACACTGAAACCCCTTCACCACACACTGAAACCCCTTCCCCACACACTGAAACCATTCCCCACACACTGAAACCCCTTCCCCACACAGTGAAACCCCTTCGCCACACACTGAAACCATTCCCCACACACTGAAACACCTTCCCCACACACTGAACCACATTCCCCACACACTGAAACCCCTTCAACAGACACTGAAACCCCTTCACCACACACTGAAACCATTCCCCACACACTGAAACCCCTTCCACACACAATGAAACCCCTTCCCCACACACTGAAACACCTTCCCCAAACACTGAAACCATTCCCCACACAATGAAACCATTCCCCACGCACTGAAACCCCTTCCCCAAACAGTGAAATCCCTTCCCCACACACTGAAACCCCTTCTCCACACAGTGAAACCCCTTCCCCTCACACTGAAACCCCATCCACACACACTGAAAACCCTTCACCACACACTGAAACCCCTTCAGCACTCACTGAAACCACTTCCCCACACACTGAAACCATTCCCCACACACTGAAACCCCTTCCCCACACAGTGAAACACCTTCCCCACACACTGAACCACATTCCCCACACACTGAAACTCCTTCAACACACACTGAAACCCCTTCCCCACACACTGAAACCATTCCCCACACACTGAAACCCCTTCCACACACAATGAAACCCCTTCCCCACACACTGAAACTCCTTCCACACACAGTGAAAACATTCCCCACACACTGAAACCCCTTCCCCACACTCTGAAACCCCTTCCCCACACACTGAAACCCCTTCCCCACATAGAGAATCCCCTTCCCCACATACTGAATCACCTTCCCCACACACTGAATTCCTTTCCCCAACCACTGAAACCATTCCCCACGTACTGAAAGCCCTTCCCCACGCAGTGAAACCCCTTCCCCACACACTGAAACCCCTTCCCCACACAGTGAAACCCCTTCCCCTCACACTGAAACTATTCCCCACGCATTGAAACCCCTTCCCCACACACTGAAACCCCTTCCCCACACACTGAAACAACGTCCGCACACACTGAAACCCCTTCCCCACACATTGAAACCCCTTCCCCACACAGTGAAACCCCTTCCCCACACACAGAACCACCTTCCCCACTCACTGAAAACCATTCCCCACACACTGAAACCATTCCCCACACACTGAAACCCCTTCCCCATACAGTGAAACCCCTTCCCCACACACTGAAACCCCTTCCCCACACAGTGAAACCCCTTCCCCACACACTGAAACAACGCCCCCACACACTGAAACATCTTCCCCACACACTGAAACCCCATCCCCACACAGTGAAACCCCTTCCCCACACTCTGAAACCCCTTCCTCACACACTGACACCCTTCCCCACACACTGAAACCCCGTGCCCACACACTGAAACACCTTCGCCACACACTGAAACTCCTTCCCCACACACTGGAACTTTTCCCGACACACTGAAACCCATACCCACACACTGAAAGCCTTCCCAACACACTGAAATCCCTTCCCCACACACTGAAACCCATCCCCACACACTGAACCCCTTCCCCTCACACTGCAACCCCTTCCCGACACGCCGAAACCATTCCCCACACACTGAAACCATTCCCCACACACTGAAACCCTTCCCCACACACTGAAACCCCATCCCCACACACTGAAACCCTTCCCCACACACTGAAACCCTTCCGCATACACTGAATACCCTTCCCCACACACTGAAACACCTTCCCCACACAGTGAAACCCTTCCCCACACACTGAAAATATTCCGCACACACTGAAACCCCTTCCCCACGCACTGAAACCATTCCCCACACACTGAAACCCTTCCCCACACACTGAAACCCTTTCCCCACACACTGAAACACATTCCACACACAGTGAAATCCCTCCCCACACACTGAAACCCCTTACCCCACACTGAAACCCTGTCCCCACACAGCGAAACTCCTTCCCCACACACTGAAACTCCAACCACACACACAGAAACCATTCCCCACACACTGAAACCCTTCCCCACACACTGAAACCCTTTCCCACACACTGAAACCCTGTCCACACACGCTGAAACCCTTCCCCACACACTGAAACCCTTTCCCACACACTGAAACCCTGTCCCCACACAGTGAAACACCTTCCCCACACACTGAAACTCCTTCCCCACACACTGAAACCATTCCCCACACACTGAAACGCATACCCACACACTGAAACCCTTCCCCACCCACTGAAACCCCTTCCCCACACACTGAATCACATTCCCCACACACTGAAATCCTTTCCCACACACTGAAATACTTACCCACACAGTGAAATCACCTTCCCCACACGCTGAAACCATTCCCCACGCACTGAAACCATTCCCCACACACTGAAACCCTTCCCCACACACTGAAACCCCTTCACCACACACTGAAACCCTTGCCCACAAACTGAAACCCTTCCGCACACACTGAATCCCCTTCCCCACACACTGAAACACCTTCCCCACACAGTGAAACCCTTCCCCAAACACTCAAATCCTTCCCCACACGCTGAAACCACTTCCCCACACACTGAAACCCTTCCCCACACACTGAAACCCTTCCCCACACACTGAAACCCCTTCCCCACACACTGAAACACATTGCACACACAGTGAAACCCCTCCCCACACACTGAAACAACGTCCCCACACACTGAAACCCCATCCCCACACACTTAAACTCCCACCCAAACACAGAGAAACCCCTTCCCCACACACTGAAACACCTTCCCCACATACTGAAACACCTTCCCCACACACTGAAACCCCTTCCCCACACAGTGAAACCCCTTCCCCACACACTTAAACAGCTTCCCCACACACTGAAACCCTTTCCCCTCACACTGAAGACCCTTCCCCACACACTGAAACCCCTTCCCCACACAGTGAAACCCCTTCCCCACACACTGAAACCCTTTTGCCCACACACTGAAACCCCTTCCCCACACACTGAAACCCCTTCCCCATACACTGAAACCCTTCCCCACACACTGAAACCCCTACCCTACACACTGAAACCCCTTCACCACACACTGAAACACCGTCCCCACACAGTGACACACCTTCCCCTCTCAGTGAAACCCCTTCCCCACACGCTGAATACCTTCCCCACACACAGAAAGCCTTCCCCACACACTGAAACCCCTTCCGCACACAGTGAAACCCCTTCCCCACACACTGAAACCCTTCCCCACACACTGAAACCAGTCCCCACACACTGAAATCATTCCACACACACTGAAACCCCTTCCGCACACAGTGAAACCCCTTCCCCACATACTGAAACAATTCCCCACACACTGAAACACCTTCCCCAAACACTGAACCACATTCCCCACACGCTGAAACCCCTTCCATACACACTGAAACCCCTTCCCCACACACTGAAACCATTCCACACACACTGAAACCCCTTCCACGCACAATGAAACCCCTTCCCCACACACTGAAACCCCTTCCCCACACACTGAAACCATTCCCCACACACTGAAACACCTTCCCCACACTCTGAAACCCCTTCACCACACACTGAAACAGCTTCCCCTCACAGAGAGTCCCCTTCCCCACACACAGAATCACCTTGCCACACACTGAAATCCTTTCCCCACACACTGAAACCATTCCCCACACACTGAAACCCCTTCCCCACACAGTGAAACCCCTTCCCCACACAGTGAAACACCTTCCACACACAGTGAAACCCCTTTACCCACACACTGAAACCCTTTCCCAACACAGTGAAACCCGTTCCCCACACACTGAATCCCGTCCCCACACACTGAAACACCTTCCACACACAGTGAAACCCCTTCCCCACACACTGAAACACTTTCCCCACACACTGAAACCCTTCCCCACACACTGAAACACCTTCACCACACACTGAAACCCTTGCCCACAAACTGAAACCCTTCCGCACACACTGAATCCCCTTCCCCACACACTGAAACACCTTCCCCACACAGTGAAACCCTTCCCCAAACACTCAAATCCTTCCCCACACGCTGAAACCACTTCCCCACACACTGAAACCCTTCCCCACACACTGAAACCCTTCCCCACACACTGAAACCCCTTCCCCACACACTGAAACACATTGCACACACAGTGAAACCCCTTCCCCACACAGTGAAACACCTTCCCCACACACTGAAACCCTTTCCCCTCACACTGAAGACCCTTCCCCACACACTGAAACCTCTTCCCCACACAGTGAAACCCCTTCTCCACCCACTGAAACCCTTTTGCCCACACACTGAAACCCCTTCCCCACACACTGAAACCCTTCCCCACACACTGAAACCCCTACCCTACACACTGAAACCCCTTCACCACACACTGAAACACCGTCCCCACACAGTGACACACCTTCCCCTCTCAGTGAAACCCCTTCCCCACACGCTGAATAACTTCCCCACACACAGAAAGCCTTCCCCACACACTGAATCCCCTTCCGCACACAGTGAAACCCCTTCCCCACACACTGAAACCCTTCCCCACACACGGAAACCAGTCCCCACACACTGAAATCATTCCACACACACTGAAACCCCTTCCGCACAAACTGAAACATCTTCCCCACACATTGAAACCCCTTCCCCACACTCTGAAACCCTTCACCTCACACTGAAACCCCTTCCCCACACTCTGCAACCATTCCCCACACACTGAAACCCCTTCCCCACACAGTGAAACCCCTTCCCCACACACTGAAACCATTCCCCACACACTGAAACACCTTCCCCAAACACTGAACCACATTCCCCACACACTGAAACACCTTCCATACACATTGAAACCCCTTCCCCACACACTGAAACCATTCCACACACACTGAAACCCCTTCCACGCACAATGAAACCCCTTCCCCACACACTGAAACCACTTCCCCACACACTGAAACCATTCCCCACACACTGAAACAACTTCCCCACACACTGAAACCCCTTCCCCACACACTGAAACACCTTCCCCACACAGAGAATCCCCTTCCCCACACACAGAATCACCTTGCCACACACTGAAATCCTTTCCCCACACACTGAAACCCCTTCCCCACACAGTGAAACCCCTTCCCCACACAGTGAAACACCTTCCACACACAGTGAAACCCCTTTCCCCACACACTGAAACCCTTTCCCCACTCAGTGAAACCCGTTCCCCACACACTGAATCCCGTCCCCACACACTGAAACACCTTCCACACACAGTGAAACCCCTTCCACACACACTGAAACACTTTCCCCACACAATGAGTCCCGTCCCCACACACTGAAACCATTCCCCACGCATTGAAACCTCTTCCCCACACACTGAAACAACGTCCCCACACACTGAAACCCCTTCCCCACACACTGAAACCCCTTCCCCACACAGTGAATCCCCTTCCCCACACACTGAAACACCTTCCCAACTCACTGAAACCCTTTCCCCACACACTGAAACCATTCCCCACACACTGAAACCCCTTCCCCACACAGTGAAACCCCTTCCCCACACACTGAAACCCCTTCCCCACACAGTGAAACCCCTTCCCCACACACTGAAACAACGCCCACACACACTGAAACATCTTCCCCACACACTGAAACCCCATCCCCACACAGTGAAACCCCTTCCCCACACTCTGAAACCCCTTCCTCACACACTGACACCCTTCCCCACACACTGAAACCCCGTGCCCACACACTGAAACACCTTCCCCACACACTGAAACTCCTTCCCCACACACTGGAACTTTTCCCGACACACTGAAACCCATACCCACACACTGAAAGCCTTCCCAACACACTGAAATCCCTTGCCCACACACGGAAACCCATCCCCACACACTGAACCCCTTCCCCTCACACTGCAACCCCTTCCCGAAACGCCGAAACCATTCCCCACACACTGAAACCATTCCCCACACACTGAAACCCTTCCCCACACACTGAAACCCCTTCCCCACACACTGAAACCCTTCCCCACACACTGAAACCCTTCCGCATACACTGAATCCCCTTCCCCACACACTGAAACACCTTCCCCTCACAGTGAAACCCTGCCCCACACACTGAAAATATTCCCCACACACTGAAACCCATTCCCCACGCACTGAAACCATTCCCCACACACTGAAACCCTTCCCCACACACTGAAACCCCTTCCCCACACACTGAAACCCTTCCCCACACACTGAAACCCTTTCCCACACACTGAAATACTTACCCACACAGTGAAATCACCTTCCCCACACGCTGAAACCATTCCCCACGCACTGAAACCATTCCCCACACACTGAAACAATTCCCCACACACTGAAACCCCTTCACCACACACTGAAACCCTTGCCCACAAACTGAAACCCTTCCGCACACACTGAGTCCCCTTCCCCACACACTGAAACTCCTTCCCCACACAGTGAAACCCTTCCCCAAACACTCAAATCCTTCCCCACACGCTGAAACCACTTCCCCACACACTGAAACCCTTCCCCACACACTGCAACCCTTCCCCACACACTGAAACCCCTTCCCCACACACTGAAACACATTGCACACACAGTGAAACCCCTCCCCACACACTGAAACAACGTCCCCACACACTGAAACCCCATCCCCACTCATTGAAACTCCCTCCCAAACACAGAGAAACCCCTTCCCCACACACTGAAACGCCTTCCCCACATACTGAAACACCTTCCCCACACACTGAAACCCCTTCCCCACACAGTGAAACCCCTTCCCCACACACTGAAACACCTTCCCCACACACTGAAACCTTTCCACCTCACACTGAAGACCCTTCCCCACACACTGAAACCCCTTCCCCACACAGTGAAACCCCTTCCCCACACACTGAAACCCTTTTGCCCACACACTGAAACCCCTTCCCCACACACTGAAACCCCTTCCCCATACACTGAAACCCTTCCCCACACACTGAAACCCCTACCCTACACACTGAAACCCCTTCACCACACACTGAAACACCGTCCCCACACACTGACACACATTCCCCTCTCAGTGAAACCCCTTCCCCACACACTGAAACACCTTCCCCACACACAGAAAGCCTTCCCCACACACTGAATCCCCTTCCGCACACAGTGAAACCCCTTCCCCACACACTGAAACCCTTCCCCACACACTGAAACCAGTCCCCACACACTGAAATCATTCCACACACACTGAAACCCCTTCCACACAAACTGAAACATCTTCCCCACACATTGAAACCCCTTCCCCACACTCTGAAACCCTTCACCTCACACTGAAACCCCTTCCCCACACTCTGAAACCATTCCCCACACACTGAAACCCCTTCCCCACACACTGAAACACCTTCCCCACACACTGAAACCATTCCCCACACACTGAAACACCTTCCCCAAACACTGAACCACATTCCCCACACACTGAAACCCCTTCTATACACACTGAAACCCCTTCCCCACACACTGAAACCATTCCACACACACTGAAACCCCTTCCACGCACAATGAAACCGCTTCCCCACACACTGAAACCCCTTCCCCACACACTGAAACCATTCCCCACACACTGAAACAACTTCCCCACACACTGAAACCCCTTCCCCACACACTGAAACACCTTCCCCACACAGAGAATCCCCTTCCCCACACACAGAATCACCTTGCCACACAGGGAAATCCTTTCCCCACACACTGAAACCATTCCCCACACACTGAAACCCCTTCCCCACACAGTGAAACCCCTTCCCCACACAGTGAAACAGCTTCCACACACAGTGAAACCCCTTTCCCCACACACTGAAACCCTTTCCCCACACAGTCAATCCCGTTCCCCACACACTGAATCCCGTCCCCACACACTGAAACACCTTCCACACACAGTGAAACCCCTTCCCCACACACTGAAACACTTACCCCACACAGTGAAACCGTTTCCCCACACAGTGAGTCCCGTCCCCACACTCTGAAACCATTCCCCACGCATTGAAACCACTTCCCCACACACTGAAACCTCTTCCCCACACACTGAAACAACGTCCCCACACACTGAAACCCCTTCCCCACACACTGAAACCCCTTCCCCACACAGTGAATCCCCTTCCCCACACACTGAAACACCTTCCCCACTCACTGAAACACTTTCCCCACATACTGAAACCATTCCCCACACACTGAATCCCCTTCCCCACAAAGTGAAACCGCTTCCCCACACACAGAAACCCCTTCCCCACACAGTGAAGCCCCTTCCCCACACACTGAAACCCTTGCCCCACACACTGAAACATATTCCCCACACACTGAAACCCCGTCCCCACACACTGAAACGCTTCCCGACACACTGAAACCCATACCCTCACACTGAAACCCTTCCCCACAAACTGAAATCCCTTCCCCACACACTGAAACCCTTCCCCACACACGGAAACCCTTCCCCTCACACTGCAACCCCTCCCCCACACGCTGATACCATTCCTCACAAACTGAAACCATTCCCCACAAACTGAAACCATTCCCCACACACTGAAACCCTTCCCCACACACTGAAACCCCTTCCCCACACAGTCAAACTCCTTCCCCACACACTGAAACACCTTCCTCACACAGTGAAACACTTCCCCACACAGTGAAACCCCTGCCCCACCCACTGAAACCATTCCCCACACACTGAAACACCTTCCCCAAACACTGAACCACATTCCCCACACACTGAAACCCCTTCCATACACACTGAAACCCCTTCCCCACACACTGAAACCATTCCCCACACACTGAAACCCCTTCCACGCACAATGAAACCCCTTCCCCACACACTGAAACCCTTTCCCCACATACTGAAACCATTCCCCACACACTGAAGCCCCTTCCCCACAAATGGAAACCCCTTCCCCACACACAGAAACCCCTTCCCCACACAGTGAAGCCCCTTCCCCACACACTGAAACCCTTGCCCCACACACTGAAACACATTACCCACACACTGAAACCCCGTCCCCCCACACATTGAAACGCTTCCCGACGCACTGAAACCCATACCCTCACACTGAAACCCTTCCCCACAAACTGAAATCCCTTCCCCACACTCTGAAACCCTTCCCCACACACTGAAACCCTTCCCCTCATACTGCAACCCCTCCCCCACATGCTGATACCATTCCTCACAAACCGAAACCATTCCCCACAAACTGAAACCATTCCCCACACACTGAAACCCTTCCCCACACACTGAAACCCCTTCCCCACACAGTCAAACTCCTTCCCCACACACTGAAACACCTTCCCCACACAGTGAAACTCTTCCCCACACAGTGAAACCCCTTCCCCACACACTGAAACCATTCCCCACACACTGAAACACCTTCCCCAAACACTGAACCACATGCCCCACACACTGAAACCCCTTCCATACACACTGAAACCCCTTCCCCAGAAACTGAAACCATTCCCCACACACTGAACCCCTTCCACGCACAATGAAACCCCTTCCCCACAAACTGAAACCACTTCCCCACGCACTGAAACCATTCCCCACACACTGAAACACCTTCCCTACACACTGAAACCCCTTCCCCACACACTGAAACACCTTCCCCACACAGAGAATCCCCTTCCCCACACACAGAAACACTTTCCCCACACAGTGAAACCGTTTCCCCACACAATGGGTCCCGTCCCCACACACTGAGACCATTCCCCACGCATTGAAACCACTTCACCACACACTGAAACCCCTTCCCCACACACTGAAACAACGTCCCCACACACTGAAACCCCTTCCCCACACACTGAAACCGCTTCCCCACACAGTGAATCCCCTTCCCCACACACTGAAACACCTTCCCCACGCACTGAAACCCTTTCCCCACACACTGAAACCATTCCCCACACACTGAAGCCCCTTCCTCACAAAGTGAAACCCCTTCCCCACACACAGAAACCCCTTCCCCACACAGTGAAGCCCCTTCCCCACACACTGAAACCCTTGCCCCACACACTGAAACCCTTCCCCACACACTGAAACCCCTTCCCCGCACACTGAAACACATTCCACACACAGTGAAATCCCTCCCCACACACTGAAACAACGTCCCCACACACTGAAACCCCTTCGCCACACACTGAAACTCCTTCCCCACACAGTGAAACACCTTCCCCACGCACTGAAACACCATTCCCACACACTGAAACCCCTTCCTCACACACTGAAACCCTGTCCCCACACAGTGAAACAGCTTCCCCACACACTGAAATTCCTTCCCCACACACTGAAACCATTCCCTACACACTGAAACGCATACCCACACACTGAAACCCTTCCCCACCCACTGAAACCCCTTGCCCACACACTGAAACCCTTCCCCACACACGGCAACCCTTTCCCACACACTGAAATACTTCCGCACACACTGGAATCACCTTCCCCACACGCTGAAACCATTCCCCACGCACTGAAACCATTCCCCACACACTGAAACCCTTCCCCACACACTGAAACCCCTTCACCACACACTGAAACCCTTGCCCACACACTGAAACACTTCGGCACACACTGAATCCCCTTCTCCACAAACTGAAACACCTTCCCCACACAGTGAAACACTTCCCCACACACTGAAATCCTTCCCCACACACTGAAATCCCTTCCCCACACACTGAAACCCTTCCCCATACACTGAAACCCCTTCCCCACACACTGAAACACATTCCACACACAGTGAAACCGCTCCCCACACACTGAAGCAACGTCCCCACACACTGAAACCCCATCCCCACACACTGAAACTCCTTCCCCACACAGTGAAACCCCTTCCCCACACACTGAAACACCTTCCCCACACACTGAAACACCTTCCCCACACACTGAAACCCCTTCCCCACACAGTGAAACCCCTTCCCCACACACTGAAACACCTTCCCCAACCACTGAAACCCCTTCCCCACTCACTGAAACCCCTTCCCCACACACTGAAACAACGACCCCACACACTGAAACCCCTTCCCCATACACTGAAACACTTCCCCGCACACTGAAAACCCTACGGTACACACTGAAACCACTTTCCCACACACTGAACCCCCATCCCCACTCAGTGAAACACCTTCCCCTCACATTGAAAACCCTTCCCCACGCACTGAATACCTTCCCCACGCACAGAAAGCATTCCCCACACACTGAATCCCCTTCTGCACATAGTGAAACCCCTTCCCCACACACTGAAACCCTTGCCCACACACTGAAACACTTCGGCACACACTGAATCCCCTTCTCCACAAACTGAAACACCTTCCCCACACAGTGAAACACTTCCCCACACACTGAAATCCTTCCCCACACACTGAAACCCCTTCCCCACACACTGAAACCCTTCCCCACACACTGAAACCCTTCCCCATACACTGAAACCACTTCCCCACACACTGAAACACATTCCACACACAGTGAAACCGCTCCCCACACACTGAAGCAACGTCCCCACACACTGAAACCCCATCCCCACACACTGAAACTCCTTCCCCACACAGTGAAACCCCTTCCCCACACACTGAAACACCTTGCCCACACACTGAAACACCTTCCCCACACACTGAAACCCCTTCCCCACACAGTGAAACCCCTTCACCACACACTGAAACACCTTCCCCACACACTGAAACCCCTTCCCCACTCACTGAAACCCCTTCCCCACACACTGAAACAACGACCCCACACACTGAAACCCCTTCCCCACACAGTGAAACCCCTTCCCCACACACTGAAACCCTTTCCCCACACACTGAAACCCCTTCCCCATACACTGAAACACTTCCCCGCACACTGAAAACCCTACCCTACACACTGAAACCACTTTCCCACACACTGAACCCCCATCCCCACTCAGTGAAACACCTTCCCCTCACATTGAAACCCCTTCCCCACGCACTGAATACCTTCCCCACGCACAGAAAGCATTCCCCACACACTGAATCCCCTTCTGCACATAGTGAAACCCCTTCCCCACACACTGAAACCCTTCCACACACACTGAAACCCGTGCCCACACACTGAAATCATTCCACTCACACTGAAACCCGTTCTGCACACACTGAAACCCCGTCCCCACACATTGAAACCCCTTCCCCACACTCTGAAACCCTTCACCTCACACTGAAACACATTCCCCACAAACTGAAAGCATTCCCCACACACTGAAACCCCTTCCCCACAGAGTGAAACACCTTCCCCACACACTGAAACCATTCCCCACACACTGAAACATCTTCCCCAAACACTGAACCACATTCCCCACACACTGAAACCCCTTCCACACACACTGAAACCCCTTCCCCACACACTGAAAGCATTCCCCACACACTGAAACCCCTTCCCCACAGAGTGAAACACCTTCCCCACACACTGAAACCCCTTCCCCACACTGTGAAGCCCCTTCCCCACACACTGAAACCCTTGCCCCACACACTGAAACCCCTTCCCCACCCACTGCAACCCCGTCCCCACACACTGAAACATCTTCCCCACACACTGAAACCCCATCGCAACACACTGAAACCCCTTCCCCACACACTGAAAACCCTTCCCCACACAATGAAAGCCTTCCCCACACACAGAAACCCCTACACTACGCACTGAAACCCCTTCCCCACACAGTGAAACCCCGTCCCCACACAGTGAAACACCTTCCCCACACACTGAAACCCCATCCCCACACAGTGAAAACTATTCCCCACACACTGAAACCCCTTCCCCACACACTGAAACCCTTCCCCACACACTGAAACCCCTTCCCCATAACACTGAAACCCTTCTCCACACACTGAAACCCTTCCCCACACACTGAAACCCCTTCCCCTCACTCTGAAACACTTTCCACACACAGTGAAATCCCTCCCCACACACTGAAACAACGTCCCCACATACTGAAACCCCTTCCCCACACACTGAAACTCCTTCCTCACACACTGAAACCCCTTCCCCAAACACTGAAACACCTTCCCCACACACTGAAACCCTATCCCCACACAGTGAAACACATTTACCACTCACCGAAACTCCTTCCCCACACACTGAAACCCTTCCCCACACACTGAAACCCTTCCCCACACACTGAAACCCTTCCCCACACACTGAAGCCCCTTCCCCACACACTGAAACCCTTCCCCACACACTGAAACCCTTGCCCACACACTGAAATACATCCCCACACACTGAAATCACCTTCCCCACACTCTGAAACCCTTCCCCACGCACTGAAACCATTCCCCACACACTGAAACCCTTCCCCACACACTGAAACCCCTTCCCCACACACTGCAACCCTTGCCCACACACTGAACCCTTCCGCACACACTGAATCCCCTTCCCCACACACTGAAACACCTTCCCCACACAGTGAAACCCTTCCCCACACACTGAAACCCTTCCCCACACACTGAACCCCTTCCCCACACACTGAAACCCCTTCCCCACACACTGAAACCCCTTTTGCACACAGTGAAACCCCTTCCCCACACACTGAAACCCTTCCCCACACACTGAAACCCGTCCCCACACACTGAAATCATTCCACACACACTGAAACCCGTTCCGCAGACACTGAAACCCCGTCCCCACACATTGAAACCCCTTCCCCACACTCTGAAACCCTTCACCTCACACTGAAACCCATTCCCCACACACTGAAAGCATTCCCCACACACTGAAACCCCTTCCCCACACAGTGAAACCCCTTCCCCACACACTGAAATTATTCCCCACACACTGAAACACCTTCCCCAAACACTGAACCACATTCCCCACACACTGAAACCCCTTCCACACACACTGAAACCCCTTCCCCACACACTGAAACCATTCCCAACACACTGAAACCCCTTCTACACACAATGAAACCCCTTCCCCACACACTGAAACCCCTTCCCCACACGCTGAAACCATTCCCCACACACTGAAACACCTTCCCCACACACTGAATCCCCTTCCCCACACACTGAATCAGCTTCCCCACACACTGAAATCCTTTCCCCACACACTGAAACCATTCCCCACACACTGAAACCCCTTCCCCACACAGTGAATCCCCTTCCCCACACACTGAAACACCTTCCCCACACAGTGAAACCCTTCCCCACACACTGAAACCCTACCCCACACACTGAAATCCCTTCCCCACACACTGAAACCCTTCCCCACACACTGAAACCCTTCCCCACACACTGAAACCCCTTCCCCACACACTGAAACCCCTTTTGCACACACTGAAACCCCGTCCCCACACATTGAAACCCCTTCCCCACACTCTGAAACCCTTCACCTCACACTGAAACCCATTCCCCACACACTGAAAGCATTCCCCACACACTGAAACCCCTTCCCCACACTGTGAAACCCCTTCCCCACACACTGAAATTATTCCCCACACACTGAAACACCTTCCCCAAACACTGAACCACATTCCCCATACACTGAAACCCCTTCCACACACACTGAATCCCCTTCCCCACACACTGAAACCATTCCCAACACACTGAAACCCCTTCCACACACAATGAAACCCCTTCCCCACGCACTGAAACCCCTTCCCCACACGCTGAAACCATTCCCCACACACTGAAACACCTTCCCCACGCACTGAAACCCCTTCCTCACACACTGAAACCCCTTCTCCACATAGAGAATCCCCTTCCCCACACACTGAATCAGCTTCCCCACACACTGAAATCCTTTCCCCACGCACTGAAACCATTCCCCACACACTGAAACCCATTCCCCACACAGTGAAACCCCTTCCCCACACACTGAAACACCTTCCACACACAGTCAAACCCCTTCCCCACACACTGAAACACTTTCCCCACACAGTGAAACCCGTTCCCCACACACTGAATCTCGTCCCCACACACTGAAACCATTACCCACGCATTGACACCCCTACCCCACGCACTGAAACCCCTTCCCCACACACTGAAACAACGTCCCCACACACTGAGACCCCTTCCCCACACACTGAAACCCCTTCCCCACACAGTGAACCCCCTTCCCCACACACTGAAACACCTTCCCCACACACTGAAACCCTTTCCCCACACACTGAAACGATTCCCCACACACTGAAACCCCTTCCCCACAAAGAGAAACCCCTTCCCCACACACTGAAACCCCTTCTCTACACAGTGAAGCCCCTTCCCCACACACTGAAACCCTTGCTCCAAACACTGAAACCCCTTCCCCACACACTGAAACAACGTCCCCACACACTGAAACCCCTTCCCCACACACTGAAACCCCTTCCCCTCACAGTGAACCCCCTTCCCCACACACTGAAACACCTTCCCCACACACTGAAACCCTTTCCCCACACACTGAAACCATTCCCCACACACTGAAACCCCTTCCCCACAAAGAGAAACCCCTTCCCCACACACTGAAACCCCTTCCCCACACAGTGAAGCCCCTTCCCCACACACTGAAACCCTTGCTCCAAACACTGAAACCCCTTCCCCACATACTGAAACCCCTTCCGCACACACTGAAACATCTTCCCCTCACAATGAAACCCCATCCCCACACACTGATATCACCTTCCCCACACACTGAAACCCTTCCCCACACACTGACACCCTTCCCCACACACTGAAACCCCTTCCCCACACACTGAAACACATTCCACACACAGTGAAACCGCTCCCCACACACTGAAGCAACGTCCCCACACACTGAAACCCCATCCCCACACACTGAAACTCCTTCCCCACACAGTGAAACCCTTGCCCCACACACTGAAACACCTTCCCCACACACTGAAACACCTTCCCCACACACTGAAACCCCTTCCCCACACAGTGAAACCCCTTCCCCACCCACTGAAACACCTTCCCCACACACTGAAACCCCTTCCCCACACACTGAAACCCTTTCCCCACACACTGAAACAACGACCCCACACACTGAAACCCCTTCCCCACACAGTGAAACCCCTTCCCCACACACTGAAACCCTTTCCCCATACACTGAAACCCCTTCCCCACACACTGAAACTCCTTCCCCATACACTGAAACACTTCCCCGCACACTGAAACCCCTACCCTGCACACTGAAACCACTTCCCCACACACTGAAACCCCATCCCCACTCAGTGAAACACCTTCCCCTCACATTGAAACCCCTTCCCCACGCACTGAATACCTTCCCCACACACAGAAAGCATTCCCGACACACTGAATCCCCTTCTGCACATAGTGAAACCCCTTCCCCACACACTGAAACCCTTCCACACACACTGAAACCCGTCCCCACACACTGAAATCATTCCACACACACTGAAACCCGTTCTGCACACACTGAAACCCCGTCCCCACACATTGAAACCCCTTCCCCACACTCTGAAACCCTTCACCTCACACTGAAACCCATTCCCCACACACTGAAAGCATTCCCCACACACTGAAACCCCTTCCCCACAGAGTGAAACACCTTCCCCACACACTGAACCCATTCCCCACACACTGAAACACCTTCCCCAAACACTGAACCACATTCCCCACACACTGAAACCCCTTCCACACTCACTGAAACCCCTTCCCCACACAGTGAAAGCATTCCCCACACACTGAAACCCCTTCCCCACAGAGTGAAACACCTTCCCCACACACTGAAACCCCTTCCCCACACTGTGAAGCCCCTTCCCCACACACTGAAACCCTTGCCCAAACACTGAAACCCCTTCCCCACCCACTGCAACCCCGTCCCCACACACTGAAACATCTTCCCCACACACTGAAACCCCATTGCAACACACTGAAACCCCTTCCCCACACACTCAAACCCCTTCCCCACACACTGAAACCCTTCCCCACACACAGAAACCCCTACCCTACGCACTGAAACCCCTTCCCCACACAGTGAAACCCCGTCCCCACACAGTGAAACACCTTCCCCACACACTGAAACCCCATCCCCACACAGTGAAACACCTTCCCCACACACTGAAACCCCATCCCCACACAGTGAAACCCATTCCCCACACACTGAAACCCCTTCCCCACACACTGAAACCCTTCCCCACACACTGAAACCCCTTCCCCATAACACTGAAACCCTTCCCCACACACTGAAACCCTTCCCCACATACTGAAATCCCTTCCCCACACACTGAAACACATTCCACACACAGTGAACTCCCTCCCCACACACTGAAACAACGTCCCCACACACTAAAACCCCTTCCCCACACACTGAAACTCCTTCCCCACACACTGAAACCCCTTCTCCACACACTGAAACACCTTCCCCACACACTGAAACCCTATCCCCACACAGTGAAACACATTTACCACTCACCAAAACTCCTTCCCCACACACGGAAACCCTTCCCCACACACTGAAACCCTTCCCCACACACTGAAACCCTTCCCCACACACTGAAGCCCCATCCCCACACACTGAAACCCTTCCCCACACACTGGAACCCTTCCCCACACACTGAAATACTTCCCCACACACTGAAACCATTCCCCACACACTGAAACCCTTCCCCACACACTGAAACCCCTTCACCACACACTGTAACCCTTGCCCACACACTGGAACCCTTCCGCACAAACTGAATCCCCTTCCCCACACACTGAAACACCTTCCACACACAGTGAAACCCTTCCCCACACACTGAAACCCTTCCCCACTCACTGAAACCCTTCCCCACACACTGAAACCTCTTCCCCACACACTGAAACCCCTTTTGCACACAGTGAAAACCCTTCCCCACACACTGAAACCCTTCCCCCCACACTGAAACCCGTCCCCACACACTGAAATCATTCCACACACACTGAAACCCGTTCCGCACACACCGAAACCCCGTCCTCATACATTGAAACCCCTTCCCCACACTCTGAAACCTTTCACCTCACACTGAAACCCATTCCCCACACACTGAAAGCATTCCCCACACACTGAAACCCCTTCCCCACACAGTGAAACCCCTTCCCCACACACTGAAATTATTCCCCACACACTGAAACACCTTCCCCAAACACTGAACCACATTCCCCATACACTGAAACCCCTTCCACACACACTGAAACCCCTTCCCCACACACTGAAACCATTTCCAACACACTGAAACCCCTTCCACACACAATAAAACCCCTTCCCCACACACTGAAACCCCTTCCCCACACGCTGAAACCATTCCCCACACACTGAAACACCTTCCCCACACACTGAAACCCCTTCCCCACACACTGAAACCCCTTCCCCACACAGAGAATGCCCTTCCCCACACACTGAATCAGCTTCCCCACACACTGAAATCCTTTCCCCACACACTGAAACCATTCCCCACACACTGAAACCCCTTCCCCACACAGTGAAACCCCTTCTTCACACACTGAAACACCTTCCACACACATTGAAACCCCTTCCCCACACACTGAAACCCTTTCCCGACACAGTGAAACCCGTTCCCCACACACTGAATCTCGTCTCCACACACTGAAACCATTCCCCACGCATTGAAACCCCTTCCCCACACACTGAAACCCCTTCCCCACACACTGAAACAACGTCCCCACACACTGAAACCCCTTCCCCACACACTGAACCACCTTCCCCGCACAGTGAATCCGCTTCCCCACACACTGAAACACCTTCCCCACACACTGAAACCCTTTCCCCACACACTGAAACCATTCCCCACACACTGAAACCCTTTCCCCACAAAGTGAAACCCCTTCCCCACACACTGAAACCCCTTCCCCACACAGTGAAGCCCCTTCCCCACACACTGAAACCCTTGCCCCAAACAATGTAACCCCTTCCCCACACACTGAAACGCCTTCCCCACACACTGAAACATCTTCCCCACACACTGAAACGCCTTCCCCAAACACTGAAACATCTTCCCCACACACTGAAACCCCATCCCCACACACTGAAACCCCTACCCTACGCACTGAAACCCCTTCTCCACACAGTGAAACCCCATCCCCACACAGTGAAACACCTTCCCCACACACTGAAACCCCATCCCCACACAGTGAAACCCCTTCCCCACACACTGAAACACCTTCCCCACACACTGAAACCTTTCCCCACACACTGAAACCCCTTCCCCACACACTGAAACCCTTCTCCACACACTGAAACCCTTCCCCACACACTAAATCCCCTTCCCCACACACTGAAAAACATTCCACACACAGTGAAATCCCTCCCCACACACTGAAACAACGTCCCCACACACTGAAACCCCTTCCCCACACGCTGAAACTCCTTCCCCACACACTGAAACCCCTTCCCCACACACTGAAACACCTTCCCCACACACTGAAACCCCTTCTCCACACACTGAAACCCTATCCCCACACAGTGAAACACATTTACCACTCACCAAAACTCCTTCCCCACACACGGAAACCCTTCCCCACACACTGAAACCCTTCCCCACACACTGAAACCCTTCCCCACACACTGAAGCCCCATCCCCACACACTGAAACCCTTCCCCACACACTGGAACCCTTCCCCACACACTGAAATACTTCCCCACACACTGAAATCACCTTCCCCACACTATGAAACCCTTCCCCACGCACTGAAACCATTCCCCACACACTGAAACCCTTCCCCACACACTGAAACCCCTTCACCACACACTGTAACCCTTGCCCACACACTGGAACCCTTCCGCACAAACTGAATCCCCTTCCCCACACACTGAAACACCTTCCACACACAGTGAAACCCTTCCCCACACACTGAAACCCTTCCCCACTCACTGAAACCCTTCCCCACACACTGCAACCTCTTCCCCACACACTGAAACCCCTTTTGCACACAGTGAAAACCCTTCCCCACACACTGAAACCCTTCCCCACACACTGAAACCCGTCCCCACACACTGAAATCATTCCACACACACTGAAACCCGTTCCGCACACACCGAAACCCCGTCCTCATACATTGAAACCCCTTCCCCACACTCTGAAACCTTTCACCTCACACTGAAACCCATTCCCCACACACTGAAAGCATTCCCCACACACTGAAACCCCTTCCCCACACAGTGAAACCCCTTCCCCACACACTGAAACTATTCCCCACACACTGAAACACCTTCCCCAAACACTGAACCACATTCCCCATACACTGAAACCCCTTCCACACACACTGAAACCCCTTCCCCACACACTGAAACCATTTCCAACACACTGAAACCCCTTCCACACACAATGAAACCCCTTCCCCACACACTGAAACCCCTTCCCCACACGCTGAAACCATTCCCCACACACTGAAACACCTTCCCCACACACTGAAACCCCTTCCCCACACACTGAAACCCCTTCCCCACACAGAGAATCCCCTTCCCCACACACTGAATCAGCTTCCCCACACACTGAAATCCTTTCCCCACACACTGAAACCATTCCCCACACACTGAAACCCCTTCCCCACACAGTGAAACCCCTTCTTCACACACTGAAACACCTTCCACACACATTGAAACCCCTTCCCCACACACTGAAACCCTTTCCCCACACAGTGAAACCCGTTCCCCACACACTGAATCTCGTCTCCACACACTGAAACCATTCCCCACGCATTGAAACCCCTTCCCCACACACTGAAACCCCTTCCCCACACACTGAAACAACGTCCCCTCACACTGAAACCCCTTCCCCACACACTGAACCACCTTCCCCGCACAGTGAATCCCCTTCCCCACACACTGAAGCACCTTCCCCACACACTGAAACCCTTTCCCCACACACTGAAACCATTCCCCACACACTGAAACCCTTTCCCCACAAAGTGAAACCCCTTCCCCACACACTGAAACCCCTTCCCCACACAGTGAAGCCCCTTCCCCACACACTGAAACCCTTGCCCCAAACAATGTAACCCCTTCCCCACACACTGAAACGCCTTCCCCACACACTGAAACATCTTCCCCACACACTGAAACGCCTTCCCCAAACACTGAAACATCTTCCCCACACACTGAAACCCCATCCCCACACACTGAAACCCCTACCCTACGCACTGAAACCCCTTCTCCACACAGTGAAACCCCATCCCCACACAGTGAAACACCTTCCCCACACACTGAAACCCCATCCCCACACAGTGAAACCCCTTCCCCACACACTGAAACACCTTCCCCACACACTGAAACCTTTCCCCACACACTGAAACCCCTTCCCCACACACTGAAACCCTTCTCCACACACTGAAACCCTTCCCCACGCACTAAATCCCCTTCCCCACACACTGAAAAACATTCCACACACAGTGAAATCCCTCCCCACACACTGAAACAACGTCCCCACACACTGAAACCCCTTCCCCACACGCTGAAACTCCTTCCCCACACACTGAAACCCCTTCCCCACACACTGAAACACCTTCCCCACACACTGCAACCCTGTCCCCACACAGTGAAACACCTTTATCACACACCGAAACTCCTTCCCCACTCACTGAAACACTTCACCACACACTGAAACGCATACCCACACACTGAACCCTTCCCCACACACTGAAGCCCCTTCCCCACACACTGAACCCCCTTCCCCACACACGGAAACCCTTCCCCACACACTGAAATTCTTCCCCACACACTGAAACACCTTCCCCACACAGTGAAACCCGTCCACACACAGTGAAATCATTCCACACACACTGAAACCCGTTCCGCACAAACTGAAACCCCGTCCCCACACATTGAAACCCCTTCCCCACACTCTGAAACACTTCACCTCACACTGAAACCCCTTCCCCACACAGTGAAAGCATTCCCCACACACTGAAACCCCTTCCCCACACAGTGAAACCCCTTCCACACACACTGAAACCATTCCCCACACACTGAAACATCTTCCCCAAACACTGAACCACATTCCCCACACACTGAAACCCCTTCCACACACCATGAAACCCCTTCCCCACACCCTGAAAGCATACCCCACACACTGAAACCCCTTCCCCACACACTGAAACCCCTTTTGCACACAGAGAATCCCCTTCCCCACACACTGAATCACCTTCCCCACACACTGAAATCCTTTTCCCACACACTGAAACCATTCCCCACACACTGAAACACCTTCCCCAAACACTGAACCACATTCCCCACACACTGAAACCCCTTCCACACACCATGAAACCCCTTCCCCACACACTGAAAGCATACCCCACACACTGAAACCCCTTCCCCACACACTGAAACCCCTTTTGCACACAGAGAATCCCCTTCCCCACACACTGAATCACCTTCCCCACACACTGAAATCCTGTTCCCACACACTGAAACCATTCCCCACAAACTGAAACACCTTCCCCACACACTGAAACCACTTCCCCACACAGTGAAACACCTTCACCACACACCGAAACTCCTTCCCCACACACTGAAACCCTTCCCCACACACTGAAACCCCTTTCCCACACACTGAAACCCCGTCCCCACACACTGAAAATTCTTCCCCACACACTGAAACCCCATCCCCACACACTGAAACCCCTTCCCCACACACTGAAACCCCTTCCCCACACAGAGAATCCCCCGCCCCACACACTGAATCAGCTTCCCCACACACTGAAATCCTTTCCCCACACACTGAAACCATTGCCCACACACAGAAACCCCTTCCCCACACAGTGAAATCCCTTCCCCACAACCTGAAACACCTTCCCCACACAATGAAACCCTTTCCCCACACAGTGAAACCCGTTCCCCACACACTGAACCCCGTCCCCACACACTGAAACCATTCCCCACGCATTGAAACCCCTTCCCCACACACTGAAACCCCTTCCCCACACACTGAAACAACGTCCACGCACACTGAAACCCCTTCCCCACACACTGAAACCCCTTCCCCACACAGTGAATCCCCTTCCCCACACACTGAAACACATGCCCCACACACTGAAACCCTTTCCCCACACACTGAAATCATTCCCCACACACTGAAACCCCTTCCCCACAAAGTGAAACCCCTTCCCCACACACTGAAACACCTTCCCCACACTGTGAAGCCCCTTCCCCACACACTGAAACCCTTGCCCCAAACACTGAAACCCCGTCCCCACACACTGAAACAACCTCCCCACAAACTGAAACCCCTTCCCCACACACTGAAACACATTCCCCACACACTGAA